>NW_011494947.1:2409924-2410660 GCF_000754665.1 Bison bison bison
GGAAGAAGGGGAGGCAGCGCTCGCAGTCCGTGCCCGTGGTGTTGTGCTGGCATCGACAGGCCAGCCGGCCCTCCTCGTCTGGGCCACACTCGCTGGCGTGCCCATTGCACTTGCACCTGGGAACAGAACATGGGGGCAGGGTGTCTGCAAACTGGGGGAGGCGCCAGCAGAGGAAGGGTTAATCAGCAGGTAGCCCCCGGCCTTCAGGGGAGCCCCGACTCTACCGCTCAGCCGAGGAGCTTTGCATGCCAAGTCGCTTCAGTCGTGTCCGACTCTTTGTGACCCGATGGGCCGTAATCAGGCTCCTCTGTCCATGGGATTCTCCAGGCAAGAATGCTGGAGTGGGTTGCCACGCCCTTCTCCAGGGGATCTTCCCGACCCAGGGATCGAATCCACATCTCTTATGTCTCCTTGGCAGGTGGGTTCTCTACCACTCGACCTTTCTTCCACACCTACTCTGGGCTCAGGGCAACAGGAACAGAGCCGACAGCAGCGGGCTGTTCTGAGCTCCGCACACGTATAAACCCACCACGTCTTCACAAGCCCATTAGGACCCCACACTCAGGGTGCTACACCCAGGAGAAGAAGTCATCTCGGTCTCCTGGGTAGAGAGGGGGTGGGCCAGCTCTCAGGGCAGTGGGTGGAGGCGGGGGCAGCCAGGGAGGCCGCCCCATGCCCGCTCCTTTGCCTCTAAAGGGACGAGAAGGAGACTGCCCCACACGCAGGACAGCCCCCA
>NW_011494947.1:2410976-2428235 GCF_000754665.1 Bison bison bison
GACCCTGTGGGACCGTCACCCCAACCCCAGTGGCCAGACTGGGCCGCTCAGACGATGGCCATGGCTCCCGGCTCCCAGACTTCTCTGTCTCAGCCCCTAATTGAGCAATCAGCTCACGTTGTCTGTCTGGAGTCTCACCACCACTGTGGAAGGGACTATAACTATCCCCATTTCACAGGACAGGAAACTGAGGCTCAGGTCATGACGTGACGGATGCTATGTGGCAGAGCTAGAATCTGAACCCAATTCTCTCCTACTCCACGCTGACCCCGAGCTCCTGGACACTCCTCTGTGGCCACTTGTTGTCTCCCCATAAGGTGCGTTTCATGCTCCATCCTAAGTGGGCGCTGAAGAGTCTCCAACCACTGCCAGTGGGGCATTGGCTCCTCTCTGGGAGCTCAGGGTAGGCAGGTAATGCCCAGCACTTCTGGCAGGTGAGGCAGGCACCAGGTAGCCTCAGGAGACAGCGGTCACCCATCTCAGGACAAGGGACTGCTCTCGGCCCCAATGGGATGCTGCAAACACTGCCTCCTCCATGAAGCCCTCCGATCTCAAGGGAAGGACTGAAGTTCCTGTGGGCCACTGAGGGACACAGGCTGCTGGGCCACTGTCCCTAGCCAGCTGCTGGCCTGAGGGTGGTCTGGCTCTGGCAGCTGGGACCCAGATGTTCTCTGTCCTGAAGCCCCCTAACAGCAGGTGCTGTAGCTCACCACCATCCACTGTCCTCGGCGGGGCCCTGCCCCGGGGTGGTTTGACTTGAGTCAAGTGTGGGAGTCGGGGGAGAAGGGGCAGAGGGGTCCTCACAGACACTCCCGCATTTCCCCTTCACTCCCGAGCCTCCGCCTCTGAGGGGTGCAGATGCCCTGAGTGCGGGAAGTGGACCCGTGCTCCCTTCGCAGACACCCCCATCTCTCTGCACCCCTCCAAGCACCCTTGATTTCTGGAAGCCCCTGCTCCCTACCCCCCTGGGCCACCACTCCCATATCGAGCTGACTTCCCATCCTAACTAGCTTTCAGACCCACACCTCTCCCATCCTCTATGCCCAACCAGCTTGTTTAAAATATTTATATTTATTTATTTGGCTACGCCTGGTGTTGGTTGCAGCATGTGGGATTTTTGCTGCGGCATACGAACTCTTAGTTGAGGCATGTGGGATCCAGTTCCCCCACCAGGGATCGAACCTGAGCCCCCTGCATTGGGAGTGCAGAGTCTTACCATCTGGGAAGTTCCACAACCAACTTCTTCTCTCTCCTCTTGTCTCCTCGCTTATGCTGTCAGAGACTGGGGTGTTTTAGAAATCCGATCCTCTTGCTACCTGGCCAAATCCTTCAGCAGCTTCCCACTGACCGCTTCTGGCCGTCTCTGCGTCCCCGTTCCAGCCACAGGGTTGTCACCTCGTTCCTCAAGCCTGGGTCTCGCACATTAGTTCTTTCATTGGGATGCCTGCCCCTCACCTCCTCCAGCCTCGTCAGGGCTCCCTGACCTCCTGCGGGGTCCCCATCTGCAGGGTGGTCCCCCTGACCAATGGCACACCTTGGCCTGGTCTCCCGTCCCTGTTACTCTGGGGCGTGGTTCAGTACAGTTCAGTCGTGTCTGACTCTTTGCGACCCCGTGGACTGCAGCACGCCAGGCCTCCCTGTCTATCACCAACTCCTGGAGTTTACTCAAAGTCATGTCCATTGAGTCAGTGATGCCATCCAACCATCTCATCCTCTGTCGTCCCCTTCTCCTCCCGCCTTCAATCTTTCCCAGCATCATGGTCTTTTCAAATGAGTTAGCTCTTCAGATCAGGTGGCCAAAGAATTGGAGTTTCAGCATCAGTCCTTCCAATGAATATTCAGGACTGATCTCCTTTAGGATGGACTGGTTAGATCTCCTTGCAGTCCAAGGGACTCTCAAGAGTCTTCTCCAACACCACAGTTCATGGTTACTGGGTTCTAATCAGTTTGTGGTTACTGGGGTCTAATCTGGTGACTGTCTGCCTGGGGCCAGAACACATCTTTCTCTTTTCTCCATTCCAAGGAGCCTGATAAGCATTTACATTAAAGATGTCACATGTGCCTGGAGGGCCCAGTACCGGGCGCCTACATGTCAGGCAGGCCTGAGATGTCGATGACCCTTGCTTCTTGGAGAGACGAGATGCTTAAGCAGACAAACGACAACACACAGTGACTGAAGCTCGAGGAGTATGTGAGCCAGGACCAGGCGTGCCGACAGCAGGGCCTGACGACCCCCGTGAGAAGCATAGACGTACAGCGGCTCCTCCCACAGCGACCTTTCCAAGTCATGGGCCGAGGGGCTTTGGAGCAGCCTGAACCATTCCTCCTGTGCAGAGATGCCTCAAAATCTTTTTCAACAATACGCATGTCCCCAGGAAACCCTACTGTACCCAAGTTTACAAGATTTAGGAAGAACAGGGTTGATCAGCTCCATTGGTTATAAGCTCGTGAGTGCTGCTTAAAGAAGTGAAGCTGAAAGTCTGGGGTCCCGGGCCTGCTCGAGGCCACTGTAAACCAGCCTTACTTGGAGCACGTGTCCCATGGAACGGTGGGTGGGTGAATTAGACGGGAGCGTGGAACACGGCTGCACACGGCAATGTGGCATGAACGAATGAGTGCACCTGTCTGATGCCCAAAAAAGGAAGGAAAGGAAGGGGGAGGGGCAGCCAGGCAGAAGGACCTGCAGGTGCAAAGGGCTGGCGTGTCCCACGGGTGGTGCAGAAACACGGCTCTTGCGGGAAAAGCAGCGGGAGCGGTGCGGGAGGCGGGATGCAGCCAGGTCGTGAAGGTCTTGAATGCTGGACCCAGGGGACCAGGCTCTGGCTTCTCCCCAAACCCCCCATCACTCAGAGCACCAGAAACGGCTTCTTTAGCGTCCACAGTGGCTCAGACGGTAAAGAACCCGCCTGCCAATGCAGGAGATCCGGGTTGGATCCCTGGATGGGGAAGATCCCCTGGAGAAGGGAATGGTTCCCCACTCCAGTATTCTTGCCTGCAGAAGTCCATGGACAGAGGGGCCTGGCGGGCTACAGTCCATGGGGTCACAAAGAGCGGGCCGTGAGCGAGCGACTGACCCTTCCCCTTTCACTTGTTTCACCCTCCACGGCAGCCACCCTCGTCCCCACCGCCGCCCTGCCCCCCACCTACCTGCCGCCCACCGAGAAATCCGACACGGCGTAGTAGTAGGACTGTAGCACCTTGGGGTCCTTGAAGATGTCATCCCCAAACGTGTTGAGCCGGTCCAGGGAGACGAGGAGCTCTGTGCTGGTGACCCACTCCTGGGGGGCAGGACAGGGGGGAAGGGGCGCCATCACCAGCGTTTGCTTCCAAGGTGTGCTCCCACCCTGCTCTGCGGGGAGGTCCAGCCTGCGGCCCGGGGGTGGTGGTGGTGGGGGGTCTCCTGACACGCAGGGACAGGCCCAGCCCAGACAAACCCCGAAAGCACTGCAGGAATAAGAAGCCTGTGCTTTGGGGTCATGTCAACCTGGGGGCCCAGCCCCGTCCTGACTCTGCAACTTCGGGGAAGCAGCTCGGAACCTCCACGTCCTCCCTATCTGTGAAGTGGGACAAGGGATGATGTCGGTCCCAGGAGGGTGATGGAGGAGGAAGAGCCAATGTCAGGGGCGGGGCGTGGAGTCCGCCACGTGGTCGAGGTGCTGGGCAAAGGGCTGGAGCAGCCCTTTTAAAACCGTTTCACGCGCGTCCCCTGACTCCTCCCAGTAGAATTGCACTGCCACTCTAGAGGTCAGCCAAGGGAGGGCGCATCCCAGGGCCCTGGGTTTACAGGGTTTACAGAAGCTTACAGGCTTCTCATGGGCTAAGGAGCAGCCTCCCACAGACAAGGTCCTTGCCCCAGGTGACGTGTCTCACCAGAACACAGCCCCACGAGAACAGGGACTCGGGGTCCTTGCGGCATCCCCAGCCCCAGGCTCTGCCTGGCCCGGAGCAGACAACGTGGTAAATGCTTGCTGATGGCAGGAGGAGAGGCTTTCCCCTGGAAGAGCTGGCGGGGACGTGGTGGGGGAGAGCCCACGTGAAGGCTGACATTTTCATCGGCCCACTGTCACAATCAGAGGTGGCTCCAGCTGAATGTTAATCACCTTTTTAATTCAGCCCAGGAGCCCCTGGTTTAGCAATCAGGCCCATCAGGACAGGAAATGAACTCCTGGCAGAGTCTTGACTTCTCACCCCAGCATGACTCAGGCCAGCAGGCCTCCCCGGTCCCCCTCGGGCTCAGCAACTCTCAAGCCCGTGACCTGGGGCCCAGGACCTCTGCCTGAGGATGCTTCAGCAGAGGAGATGTTCTGGCACCAGAAAACTTCAGAGGGGACCTCAGTGCTCAGAGGAGTTTGTCAGCTCCCCCGGGGGTGTCATTCTCTGAATCACTTCCCAAATGTCAGTGTGCATTCAGAGATCTGGTTAAAAAGCAGCTTCTGATCAGAGGTGGGGCCGAGACTCTATATTTCCACACGTGCCCAGGTGTTGCTGATGCTGCTCGCCGGTCCCTGAAGCAGCTGAGAAGCAAGGGACAAGTCCTGGATGGGAACACAGCAGAGCACAGCTGATGCTCTAAGAGTTTTCTTTGTCTGGAGACAGTGCCCGTAGAGAACTCAAATCACTGCTGTCTAAGCTGGAAGGTGCAATAACTGACACTTACTGTGTGGTTATGACTTTCTGCTGCTGCTGCTAAGTCGCTTTAGTCGTATCCGACTCTGTGCAACCCCATAGACGGCAGCCCACCAGGCTCCCCCGTCCCTGGGATTCTCCAAGCAAGAACACTGGAGTGGGTTGCCATTTCCTTCTCCAATGCATGAAAGTGAAAAGTGAAAGTGAAGTCGCTCAGTCGTGTCTGACTCTCAGCGACCCCACAGACGGTAGCCCACCAGGCTCCTCCGTCCATGGGATTTTCCAGGCAGGAGTACTGGAGTGGGTTGCCATCGCCTTCTCCTTAGGTCCTCACAATAACCCCATGGGGAGGGTTTATTCTGAGCCATTTTTCACAGATGAGTAGGCTGAAGCACCTGATGCAAAACACTGACTCATGGGAAAAGACCCCGATGCTGGGAAAGATTGACGGCAGGAGGAGAAGTGAGCAGCAGAGGATTAGATGGTTGGATGGCATCACCAACTCAATGGACATGAGTTTGAGCAAACTCTCAAACAGTGAGATAGTGAAGGACAGGGAAGCCTGGTGTGCTGCAGTCCATGGGGTCGCAAAGAGTCAGACACGACTTAGCGACTGAACAACATAACTGGAAAGACTGAGGCTCAGAGAAGGTAAGTACTGTGCTTCCAAGTTGCAGGGCTGGTGCGCAAGGAGCTGGGATTCGTGTTTGACCCCCAGGGTCCCAGCTTTAGCCACTAGGTAGCCTGCCTTCCTGCATGTAACGGCAACGCCCTCATCATATCAGTGGAATCCAGAGGGCAATGACCCGCCAAGGTCTTGGCCTGCAGTGGCCCTCCTCTGGGTTCCTGCATCTGTTCTGAAGCCTATGACCTGCTCATCAGTCTGTGAAGACAAGGACCATGGGAACAGCATCAGACTCTCCCTGAGACACCAGGAAGGGAGCTGGGAGAGGGAAGGGGAATTTATTCCCTTAGCCCAAATTGTTCGGGTCACTCCCTGAAGGTCACTTCTGGGCAAACTGGGGACCCCATGTACACACGCAATGGGCTTCTGCAACTTCTGCAATGGCCCAGTTAAAACCGCAAGTGGGCTCTCGCGTTGATTTTGGACAGAGCCGGGGGCCAGAATGCAATGGTAAGTAGCAGGAGGCGGGGGCTTCGGCTCCAGGCAGCAGTGATTCTGCCCCAGGCAGCACCCTGCAGAGGGCCAGCCTTCCACCCCAGGCCTGTGGCCCCCTCCCCGGGGGACGGAGGGATCCAAGACGCAGCAGTCACACAAACACACCCTTCGTTGCTGTTCTGTCGCTCAGTTGTATCTGACCCTTTGTGGCCCCTGGACTGCAGGACACCAGAGTTTCCTGTCCTTCACTATCTCCAGGAATTTGCCCTAACTCATGTTCATTGAGTTGGTGATACCATCGAACCATCTCCTCCTCTATTACCCTCTTCTTCTCTTGCCCTCAATCTTTCCCGGCATCAGGGTCTTCCCCAATGAGTTGGCTCTTCGCATCAGGTGGCCAAAGTATTGGAGCTTCAGCTTCAGCATCAGTCCTTCCAATGAATATTCAGGACTGATTTCCTTTAGGATGGACTGGTTGGATCTCCTTGCAGCCCAAGGGATTCTCAAGAATCTTTTCCAACACCACAATTGATTACATCCTTGGGTACCCCCACCCCAAATGCTCCCCGTCCTTAGAGGAAGCACCACCCTGGAGGCACCCAGAGGGGACAGAAGGGGAGGGTGGCCTTGCCTTTCTTTGTCTCTGGCCTTGGTTTCTTTCTCTGACCTTGGTTTCTGCCTGGGGGGCCGCAACGGGCTCATTTCTGCAAAGGCTGTTTCTCCATCAGGGATAATATCCGGCACATATGGGGCAAGAAGACAGGGGCCCCCGCTGCCAAGATGGCACAGATCCAGGTGGATTCACTGTCCCAGGCGGTGCCGACACCGGCGGGGTCAGAAACCTGAATGGACTCAGACGGGCGAGACAGGGGGACCTGGTGCACACCCACTGCCACAGTCATGGAGATAAGATCAATGAGCTTCTACGATCTCATCTTCAAAGGGTGAATAAGCATCTCTTAAAGGCCACTCACTCTGCTGGCAACCTTCTTGTTGACTGTCCAAGGTGGCAGCAGCCAGCCCCATGGGGCTAGTAATTAAAATTCATTAAAATAAAGTGGAAAATTCAGTCCCTCAGTCGGGCTAGTCACATTTCACGTGTTCTTACAGACACACGTGGTTCGTGGCAACTCCCAGCGCACCGTGCAGCTTGGGATCATTCTCTTCTGTCACTGCGAGAAGTCCTGTCGGATAGCTCCGCCTGACAGCACGGAAACCACGACTCCATGAGTCCAAACTCAGGCGCTTTTCACGTTTTCCTTTCGTCCTCGTCACAGCCCTTGGAGACACACGCGGCAGGCACGGCCATCCATCCCAGAGTGGGGAGCTCTGGCAGGGGCTCCAGCTAGGAGTCAGGACCCTTCCACCCACCCACAGGCGCCCCTGGAAAGTCCCTTTCCCTGCTCTGAGCCTCTGTTTCCCCAGGGGAAAGGGGTTAACTGAGTTGGTGGCTGTCACAGGGCACCCTCTTCCATCTCTTTCATTAGCAGCCATTCACAAAAGATTTAGGCACAACAAAAGCTTCTGTTGTTCAGAATCTAAAAACCAGGGGATGTCGAAGCACCCCCCGTGTCCTCCTGCCCTTTCAGCCTTCCCTCTGGTCCCCTGGACCTGAGTGTCCGGGCCAGCCCCTCCCCTCAACCCCACAACCCCACTCCCCTCCAACCTGCAACACAGGGCTCTCTTCAAAGTTGTAGGCACTGGGCCGGCCCTCCAGGGTGGAGAAGGCCACGTTGCCCCCGCTCAGCGGGGAGATGTCGCTGAACTCGGAGGTGCAGAAGGCCACACGCTCGTCCTCGCCCGGCCGCAGGAACAGGCCCTCGGGCCGGCCGTAGGTCTTTTGGCACGAGGCGCTGTAGTACTGGTAGGGCTCCCAGGGGCCCCCTGCCCGGCTGCGCTTGTAGATGGCAAAGCTCTCAGGTCGACTCGTGTGGAACTTCAGCCGTACGTAGGTGATCTCGTAAGCTTTCCCTGCGGTGGGGAGACATGGGCCCATTTCACAGAAGGGAAGGGAGAGTCAGAATCCTGGTCCGGGGAGAACAGAACGGCTGGGCTGCAGAAACTATCTTGGATGGATCGTTAGAGGCTGTCTGGAGCACTGTGCAGGGCACGCCATGATCCATTAGTGATGCCTGTCAGGGACACTGGAGAGGACAATGCTGGCATGATTCCCAGGCATTTGCCATCCCTTAATTAGGCCAATTGCCTCCCCGCACAGCAATCAGCAGTGTAACACCCCTGACTCAGCCACCTCTTTCTGCTTCAGATCGCTCCAGCAATGGGATAGTGCCACATCCTGAAGTCCACTCTGCCATTAGAAAGTTATTTCTTTTACTACACCCCAACAAAGCCAGACGTCCCCCCTGTGCCTTTTTACCTCCTTCCCTCCCAGTGATTTCAGACCCCTGGAGTCTGGACACATGCCTGTTTCAAGCCCCCTCAATCCTAATGCAATTCCCCCGGGACTCCACTCTTCCCTCTGCTTCCATCTAACTTCTCTTCAATCCAAATTTCTCAAGAGAAGTCTCCATCTCTTGGACCTACGGCCTTATCTCCCAATTTAACAGTCGTGCGTGCGTGCTAAGTCGCTTCAGTCGTGCCTGACTCTTTTCGATGCTCTGGACGGTAGCCTGCCAGGCTCCTCTGTCCATGGGATTCTCCAGGCAAGAATACTGGAGCGGGTAGCCATTCCCCTCTCCAGGGGATCTTCCCGACCCAGGGATTGAACCTGCATCCCAGGTGGCACTAGTGGCAAAGACTCTGCCAATGCAGGAGAATTAAGAGACATGGATTCAGTCCCTGGGTTGGGAAGACCTCCTGAAGGAGGGCATGGCAACCCACTCCAGTATACTTGCCCGGAGAGCCCCCTGGACAGAGGAGCCTGGTGGGCTGCCGTCCGTAGAGTCGCACAGAGTCAGACACGACTGAGCAGCATAGACCTTGTCAAGGTCCCCTTCCTGCATCCGCCTCCTCCCCCTGGCCTTTCTGCCCGGCCTCGGATACCCCAGGAGGCCTGCCCTGCTGCTGCTACCCCCCGTCACTGTCCACAGTCTTCCTCACCCACTGAGGACAAGTCACTTCAGTCTTCTGTTTAAAACATCTTGGCCCAAGGTGAGAGCTAAATCTATAAAACTCTTAGAAGAAAACAAAAGAGTGAATCTTCGTGACCTGGGTTAGGTGAAGCCTTCTTAGATGGGACACCAAAGGCACACGTGACAAAAGGAAAAACAGACGAACTGAACTTCATCAAAAACTCCTGTGCTTCTAGACACCTGAAAAAAAGGGAAAGCCAACCCACCGGATAGGAGAAGATATTTGCAAAGCATGTATCTGTTAAGGGACTTGTCTAGAATGTATAAAGAATTCTTACAGCTCAAAAATAAAAAGATAATTGGGGACTTTCCTGGGGGTCCAGTGATTAGGACTTGGTGCTTTCGCTGCAGGGGGCACAGGTTCTATTCCTGGTCAGGGAACTAGGATCCTGCAAGCCATGCGGCTCCACCAAAAGAAAAAAAAAAGGACAGACAGCCCAACTGAAAAAATGGACATTTCTCCAAAGAAGATATTTAAACGGTCAATGTGCACAGGAGAAGATGTTTAACATAACCACCCAGACCAAAACTACAACAAGATACCACTTCACTCCCCTAAGATGGATATAATAAAAAGACAAAAAGGAGTGTTTGCAAGGATGTGGAAAAACTGGAAGCCTCGGACACAGCTGGTAAAAGTGTAAAATGGTGCAGCTGCTTTGGAAAAGAGTCTGGGGGTTTCTTAAAAGGTTAAAATAAAGTTACCATGTGGCTCTGCAATCTCACTCCCAGGCGTGTGCCCAAGCAAAATGAAAACATACGTCCTCACAAAAACCTCCACACGGATGTTCACAGCAGGATTACTCATAAAATCCAAACACCGGAAACAACTCAGACATTCGTTGACTGATAAATGAAAAAATAAAATGTGGTATGTCACACAAAGGAATATTATTTGGCAAGAGAAAGGAGTAAAGAGCCGACACAGGCTACAGTGGAGATGAGCCTTGAAAACAATATGATAAACAAAGCAAGCTGGGCTTCCCTGGTTGGCTCAGTGGTAAAGAATCCACCTGCCGGTGCAGAAGACACAGGTTCCATCCCTGGTCCAGGAAGATCCCACATGCAACTAAGCCCATACACACAGCTAGAAGCCCGCTCCAGCCTGTGCGCCATAAGAACAGAAGCCATGGCAGTGAAAAGCCCGAACGCCGCAACTAGCGAGCAGCCCCCTCTCTGCAACAAGAGAAAAAGCCCAAGCAGCAAAAAAGACCCAGCATAGTCAAAAATAAAAAGAAGTTAACTCCACGGACTACATACAGTATGATTTCACCTATATTAAATGTCCCAAATTGGCACGGTCAGAAAAATGGAAAGTAGATTAGTTGTTTTCAGGGTTTCGAGGGTGGGAGAATACGTGGGGGGAGATGATTGCTAATGGGTATAGGGTTTCTTTGGAGGTGATGACAATGTTCAAAAATGGAGTGTGGTGACGAGTATACAACTCTATGAATAATATTAAAAAGCACTGAATTGTGTGCTTGAATTGGGTGCATTGTATGGTAAATTATGTTTCCATAAATTTGTCTTATATATTTTAAAAATTGGTCCTCACATCCATTAGGATGGCTATTATTTTATTCTATTTTTAAAATTTATTTGGTTGCCCCAGCTCTTAGTTGCAGTACGTGAGATCTTCAGTTGCAGCATGCAGGATACAGTTCCCTGACCATGGATTGAACCCTGGCCCCCCGTATTGGGAGCATGGAGTCCCAATCAGTGGACCACCAGAGAAGGGCCTAGGATGGCTATTATTATTATTATTATTTTTAAAGCAGATAACAATACCAAGCGTTGGCGAGGATGTAGAAAAGTTGGAAGCCTTGTGCACTGTTAGTAGGAGTGTAAAATGATGCGCTTGCTATGAAAAACAGCTTGGCGGTTCCTCAAGAAATTAAAAATAAAATTACCATATGATCCAGCAATTCCACGACTGAGGATATACTCCAGAGAATCATGTAGGGTCTTGAGGAAACATTTGGACGCACATCTTCACAGTAGCATTATTCACGACAGCCGAGAGGTAGAAGCAACACAGGTGTGCATGGATAGATGATGAAGAAACAAGATGTAGTTCATCCCACAATGAAATAGTATGCAGACTTGAAAAGCAGGGAAATTCTAACACATGCTACAGCCTGGATGAGCACCAAGGACATTATGTGAAGCAAATTAAGCCAGTCATCAAAGGACAAATACTGGGTGATTCCACTTATATGCGGTCCCTAGAGTAGCTGAATTCAGTATATGTACTGCTGAAGGGAGCCCTAGAGTAGTTGAATTTATAGAGACAGAAAGTAGAACGGTGAGCGAAGGGGGCGAGAGTGTTTAATGGGGACAGTTTCAGTCCAGTTCAGTTCAGTCACTCAGTCGTGTCTGACTCTTTGCGACCCCATGGACCACAGCATGCCAGGCCTCCCTGTCCATCACTAACTCGCAGAGTCTACCCAAACCCATGTTCATTGAGTCGGTGATGTCATCCAACCATCTCATCCTCTGTTGTCCCTTTCTCTTCCTGCCCTCAATCTCTCCCAGCATCGGGGCCTTTTCCAGTGAGTCAGCTTTTCGCATCAGGTGGCCAAAGTATTGGAGTTTCATCTTCAACATCAGTCCTTCTAATGAACACCCAGGACTGATCTTTAGGATGGACTGGTTGGATCTCCTTGCAGTCCAAGGGACTCTCAAGAGTCTTCTCCAACACCACAGTTCAAAAGCATCCATTCTTTGGTGCTCAGCTTTCTTCACAGTCCAACTCTCACACCCATACATGACCACTGGAAAAACCATAGCCTGACTAAACGGACCTTTGTTGGCAAAGTAATGTCTCTGCTTTTTAATATGCTGTCTAGGTTGGTCATAACTTTCCTTCCAAGGGGTAAGGATCTTTTAATTTCATGGCTGTAGTCACCATCTGCAGTGATTTTGGAGCCCAGAAAAATAAAGTCAGCCACTGTTTCCACTGTTCCCACATCTATTTCCCATGAAGTGATGGGACCAGATGCCATGATCTTCATTTTCTGAATGTTGAGCTTTAAGCTCAACTTTTTCACTCTTCTCTTTCACTTTCATCAAGAGGCTTTTTAGTTCCTCTTCACTTTCTGCCATAAGGGTGTTGTCATCTGCATATCTGAGGTTATTAATATTTATCCCAGCAATCTTGATTCCAGCTTGTGCTTCCTCCAGCCCAGCGTTTCTCATGATGTACTCTGCATATACGTTAAATAAGCAGGGTGACAATATACAGCCTTGACGTACTCCTTTTCCTATTTGGAACCAGTCTGTTGTTCCATGTCCAGTTCTAACTGTTGCTTCCTGACCTGCATACAGGTTTCTCAAGAGGCCCGTCAGGTGGTCTGGTATTCCCATCTCTTTCAGAATTTTCCACAGTTTATTGTGATCCACACAGTTAAAGGCTTTGGCATAGTCAATAGAGCAGAAATAGATGTTTTTCTGGAACTCTCTTGCTTTTTCGATGATCCAGTGGATGTTGGCAATTTGATCTCTGGTTCCTCTGCCTTTTCTAAAACCAGCTTGAACATCCCGAAGTTCACGGTTCAGATATTGCTGAAGCCTAGTTTGGAGAATTTTGACACATGGACATCACCAGATGGTCAACACCGAAATCAAATTGATTATATTCTTTGCAGCCAAAGATGGAGAAGCTCTATACAGTCAGCAAAAACAAGACCAGGAGCTGACTGTGGCTCAGATCATGAACTCCTTATTGCCAAATTCAGACTTAAATTGAAGAAAGTGGGGAAAACCACTAGACCATTCAGATATGACCTAAATCAAATCTCTTATGATTATACAGTGGAAGTGAGAAATAGATTTAAGGGACTAGATCTGATAGACAGAGTGCCTGATGAACTATGAACAGAGGTTTGTGACATTGTACAGGAGACAGGAATCAAGACCATCCCCAAGAAAAAGAAATGCAAAAAAGCAAAATGGCTGTCTGAGGAGGACTTACAAATAGCTGTGAAAAGAAGAGAAGCAAAAAGCAAAGGAGAAAAGGAAAGATATACCCACTTTAATGCAGAGTTCCAAAGAATAGCAAGGAGAAATAAGAAAGCCTTCCTCAGCCATCAGTGCAAAGAAATAGAGGAAAACAATAGAATGGGAAAGACTAGAGATCCTTCAAGAAAATTAGAGATACCAAGGGAATATTTCATGCAAAGATGGGCTCAATAAAGGACAGAAATGGTATGGACCTAACAGAAGCAGAAAATATTAAGAAGAGGTGGCAAGAATACACAGAAGAACTGTACAAAAGAGATCTTCACGACCCAGATAATCACAATGGTGTGATCACTCACCTAGAGCCAGACATCCTGGAATGTGAAGTCAAGTGAGCCTTAGGAAGCATCACTACGAACAAAGCTAGTGGAAGTGATGGAATTCCAGTTGAGCCATTTCAAATCCCAAAAGATGATGTTGTGAAAGTGCTGCACTGAGTACGTCAGCAAATTTGGAAAACTCAGCAGTGGCCTCAGGACTGGAAAAGGTCAGTTTTCATTCCAATCCCAAAGTTTTAGTTCAGGAAGATGAAAAAGTTCGGTGGGTGGATGGTGGTGATGGTTATACAACTACGTGAAAGTACTTAATACCGGTGAACTCCGCACTTAAAAAAGGTTATGGTAATAAATTTTACGTTATGTGCATTTTACCACAATAAAAGAAAAATTGGGGCCAAAGTATATATATTGGTCCCTCGGGAATGCAGCGTGGCGACACAGATGAAAAGCCATAAAAATGTTCTCGGTCTTTGGTTAAAAAAAAAAGAAAAGAAAATCCCACTTCTGGGAAGTCAAACAAGGCACTGAACCTAAATCGGGGAGTTAGTTCATCAAGGAACTGCTTTTATAACAGGGGAAAAACTGGAACCATCAGGGTTCAATAAATTGTAGAGCATAAACTCACAGGCTGGTTGAATCCACCGGAACAGTTGACAATGAGTTTATATTACGTGGGAAAGTCAAAATGCTGAATGAAAAAAGGAGACAAACGATCCTACATTCGGAATCATCAGATGATATTTAAAAATCCCCGAAGAAGAGGCAGAAAAGAAAGACATCAAACGCGTAAGCATGACTGTCCTCAGGGCAGAGGACTCGGGGACTCTTCTTCCTTCTTCAATTGTTCTGCATTTTCCCGTTTTTTTTTTTTTTTTTTTCTCACAAAGCTTGTTCTAATTTAAAAACTGGAGAAAACACAAATTTTTAAAAAAAAATTTTAAAAAGCAACCGCCTTGCCATGTTCTGTTTTAAGATGTTTTTCAAAGTTACAGCACAGCTTGGCACTGCCACTCCGAGTCCCTTAAAAGAAAGCATGTGTCCCACACAGAGCCAGTGTCTGGGGTGGCGGCTTCTGTTCTGAGCAGGCGTCAGGCCTTGGAACCAGGTGGGGACCCGCCCCAGACGTGCATTCATGAAAGGATGTTCGTGGAGGTTGTCCTGGGTCCACCGACCCCGGCTCCTCTGTAAACATCCAGCCAGACACCTCACAGGAGGGGAGCTTGGAGCCACTTAAAAGGTAGCTGGCAGCGAGAAGCATGATTGGAAAAAGGCAGCCACCGAGATTTCATGCAAACGAGGAACTTAACACGCGAGGAAACATCACGGGTTTTCCCTTTCCTTGCCAAGCCAGGAGGCGAGAGAAGACACAGGAACATCACAGAGGCACGGCAGCGACTTTCTGTTACAAGAATTAATTAGAAGGGCGAAGAAAGCAGGGTAATCCCTGCTTTGTGATGAAAAGGTTCCTGCCAAAGGCAGCCCAAAGGCTGGGAAAGGAACTGAGGTCTTCTAAGCAGCAACAAGAATGAAAACTGCAGCTTTGACCTAGACCCTTGCAAGCTGTGGGGCCGGTAGGGCTTTAGGTGATTGAGACAGTTGTGCTCCCATCAAGAAAGCTGGGAACACACTGGTGTCATCCCCAACTGTTAACTGGGGGGGGGGGGCGACACTGCTCAGGACCACATGGCTCCCACCTCCCAGCCACCCAACATGCTGTTCCCTCTGCCTAGAATGCTGTTCCCTCTGCTCCTCACCTGGCTGGCTACCATGCATCCCTGCTCATCCCACTGGCTTAGCAGACTGATCACATGCCTCAGCCTGAGTCCTGGGTGGAACCACCTTCTTCCAACCTTCCTGATGGCTATTCATCCACAGGCTGTGGGTTTGGGTGTCTCACTGGTGCTCCCCAGCTTCCCCGAGTCTCTTCACCCTGTTCTGTAAAGACCTGCACGTCCCTCCCACTAGACTGTGACCCTGGGGACAGGGGCAGTGAATCCTCAGTGCTGAGCATCGTGTCTGGCACACAGTGCGTGCACGCTCAGTCACTCAGTTGTATCCTACTCTTTGCAACCCCATGGACTTCAGTCTGCCAGGCTCTTCTGTCCATGGAATTTTCCAGGCAAGAATACTGGAGTTGGCTTGCCATTTCCTCCTCCAGGGGATCTTCCCAGCACACAGTATGTGCTCAGATGCTCAGTCATGTCCGACTCTTTGTGACCCCATGGACTATAGCCCGTGCCAGGCTCCTCTGTCTATGGGATTCTCTTGGCAAGAATACTGGAGTGAATTGGCATTTCTTCTCCAGGGGATCTTCCCGTTCCAGGGATCAAACCTGGGTCTCTTAGGTCTTCTGCACTGGCTGGAGTATTCTTCACCGCTGGCACCACCTAGGAAGCCCAACACACAGTAGGTGCTCCATAAATGCTTGCCAGATGAAGCATGATTTTTATTAACACCTTCTAGGAGGGTATAATCCAGCGAGCAAGTAGAGACAGGCAAGCCCGACAACATGGTTGAGGCTGTCACAGAGTTTCTGCTCTTCACGACCTCTGAATAAGTCTGTTTAACAGCAGCCGCCATTTACTGAGTACCTACTATGTGCCAGGCACCTTGTATTATTTTTTTAAGTCTTCTTTAATTTGCATTTATGTATTTTTGGCCACAAGCCATGTGGGATCTTAGTTCCCCAACCAGGGATTGAACAAGTGCCCCCTGCATCGGAAGGTTGGGGTCTTAACCACTGGACCACCAGGGAAGTCCCACCAGGCACCTTGTTAAGTGCTCTACGTACACTGTATTTCAGAGACCCCCGAACGTGTCCATCGCTGTGTGCGTCTCGCTAACGAGGAACCCGAGGCTTGGGCAGAAGACAGGGACTCACCCAAGGTCACGTGGAAAACAGCTGAGTCTCTACTCGACCGCAGGCTTGTCGGCCCCAAAGTCGCCGAACCAGACACCCCTCCTTTCAGGGCTCAGAGAGAAGGGGTTGCCTAGGAAGCGGGTGCCAGTGCCCCCTGAGAACCGCTGAAGTCAGCCAAGCCAGCACCAGCGGCACCCGGCCCTGTCCTCTCCAGCCAGCTGGGCCATAAAGCCCGACAGGAATGACACCAGGGCAGTCAGAGAAGCAGGCCGGCCCACATCCGGCGCTGACCGAGCACAGGGAGCTCCGAAGGAGAGGCTTATTTTGGGAAAATGGAAACAAAACAAAGCCCTTTAATTGGAGCCATCTGGGGCGCAGTGGCCTGGGGATGGGGCTGGAGGGGGTAGGGCGGGGAGCTGAGCTGGAAACGCGGGGGTGTCTGCCCTGCCCATCAAGGGCATGAGAACCAGGTGGGGAGAGCCGCTCCCGGCCTGCAGGGGCGCCACAGAGGGCTCCTGGGGCCTGGCTGTCCACGGTTCTCTGCCTCTCCCACCCCGTGTTAGCCCCACTCTTGGTGACCCCATGGACTGCAGCACGCCAGGCCTCCCTGTCCTTCATCATCTCCCGGAGCTTGCTCAAACTCACGTCCATTGAGTTACTGATGCTGTCCAATCATCTCATCCTCTGTTGTCCTCTTCTCCTCCTGCCTTCGACTTTCCCAGCATCGGGGCTTTTCTAATGAATCAGGCTAGCTCTTGGCAATTTGGAGCTCAGTGTCTTTTCCAATGAGTCAACTCTTCGCATGAGGTGGCCAAAGTACTGGAGTTTCAGCTTCAGCATCAGTCCTTTCAATGAACACCCAGGACTGATCTCCTTTAGGATGGACTGGTTGGATCTCCTTGCAGTCCAAGGGACTCCCGAGAGTCTTCTCCAACATCACAGTTCAAAAGCACCAATTATTCGGCGCTCAGCTTTCTTCACAGTCCAACTCTCACATCCATACATGACCATTGGAAAAACCATAGCTTTGACTAGATGGACCTTTGTTGGCAAAGTAATGTCTCTGCTTTTGAATATGCTATCTAGGTTGGTCATAACTTTCCTTCCAAGGAGTAAGCGTCTTTTAATTTCATGGCTGCAGTCACCATCTGCAGTGATTTTGGAGTCCAAAAAAATAAAAGTCTGACACTGTTTCCACTGTTTCCCCATCTATTTGCCATGAAGTGATGGGACCAGATGCCATGATCTTAGTTTTCCAAATGT
>NW_011494947.1:2428335-2435287 GCF_000754665.1 Bison bison bison
CATCCATACATGACCATTGGAAAAACCATAGCTTTGACTAGATGGACCTTTGTTGGCAAAGTAATGTCTTTGCTTTTTAATATGCTATCTAGGTTGGTCATAACTTTCCTTCCAAGGAGTAAGCGTCTTTTAATTTCATGGCTGCAGTCACCATCTGCAGTGATTTTGGAGTCCAAAAAAATAAAAGTCTAACACTGTTTCCACTGTTTCCCCATCTATTTCCCATGAAGTGATTGGAAAAGCCCCTGATGCTGGGAGGGATTGTGGGCAGGAGGAGAAGGGGACGACAGAGGATGAGATGGCTGGATGGCATCACCAACTCGATGGACATGAATTTGAGTAAACTCCGTGAGTTGGTGATGGACAGGGAGGCCTGGCATGCTGGGAGTCATGGAGTGGCAAGGAGTCAGACACGACTGAGCGACTAAACTAGAACTAGAATCCCCGTGAAAAGCTGGGTGTCTGTCACAGCACCAGACACCATGACAGCCTGGCTGGATCAGGGCTGGGCCCATGACAGTTCCCTCATCTTTGGGCCGAGAGTCTAAACCCCAAATATGGATCAAAATTGCCAAGTTTATTGTCTAACCTGGGGAGAGAGTGAACAGGTTTTGTCTGATTATTTCCTATGGCTTTGTGTTAAGAAGGATTCTGAGGTCTAGTCTGAACAGAGATGTGACTGAAATGTTGTTGTTATTGCTGTTCAGTTGCTAATTCATGTCCCAACACTTTGTGACCCCATGGACTGCAATATGCCAGGCTCCTGTGTCCTCCAGTTTGCTCAAACTCATATCCATTGAGTTGGTGATGCTATTTAATCATCTCATCATCATGTCGCCCCCTTCTCCTTTCACCTTCAATCTTTCCCAGCATCAGGGTCTTTTCCAATGAGTCGGCTCTTTGCATCAGGTGGCCAAAGTATTGGAGCTTCATCATCAGTCCTTCCAATGAATATTCAGGGTTGATTTCCTTTGGGGTTGATGGTTTGATCTCCTTGCAGTCCAAGGGACACACAAGAGTCTTCTCCAACACGACAATGTCAAAGCATCAGTTCTTCAGCACTCAGTCTTCTTTATGGTCCTACTCTCATTTCCGAACATGACAACTGGAAAAACCAGAGCTTTGACTATATGGACCTGTGCTGGCAAAGTGGTGTCTCTGCTTTTTAATATGCTGTCTAGGTTCGTCATAGTTTTTCTTCCAATACATGTTTGCAAAGAGACGTGGCAGGATATTGAAGGCTGTTGCAATAAATCAGGAAACACGTGAGGGGTTGAGTGGGCATGATGGGGAGGGAGGCAAAGACAAGGAAACTTCCAGAGAGTGGTATAGTGATCTGGTGAACGCTGAAGTCAGAGGATGAGGAGGGAAGAACTGCAGTTGATTCCTGAGTTCCTTGCTTTGGTAGGTGAGACACCAGGGGAAAGAAGGATGCTTTTACTTTTGAATTTTAAATACACATACAACTTATCACCTTAATCATTGTTAAGCACATGAATGACTGGTATTAAGCACATTTGCATTGTTGTGCAACCATTTCCGCCCTCCATCTTCAGAACTTTTCCTTCTCCCAAAACCTCATACCCATTAAACGCTAACTCCTTCTTTCCGCCCCCAGCCCCTGGCAGCCACCATTTTCCTTCCTATCTCTATGAACGTGACTCTTTTAGGGACCCTTATGAGTGGAATCATGGAGCGTTTATCCTTCTGTGTCTGGCTTATTTCACTAAGCATAACGCCCTCGAGGTTCATCCACGTAGCAGCAGGGGTCAGACCCGGGTGTCCTTCCTTTTTAAGGCTGAAAACATCCCGTTGTGTGACTACGGGCACATCTCGCTTGTTCACTCGTGGGTGGACGCCGGGCTACTTGCAGGCTCCAGATACTGTGGATAATGCTGCTTCGTGCATGGTTTACACGGTGCCTTTATCTTCGGACCCCGCGTGACGTTCAAGGGCTGACTTTCCGGTGAATGCTTGAATGACCCAGTCAAGGGCTCAGGTGGGAGCCTGGGCTATAGGTGCAGGCGGAGCCCCAAATGTCGACCATGACCCCATTAGGCAAAGCCAGGGGGCATGAGACAGGGAGAGGGCACAGCTGGTGGCAGGGCTGGTGGGGAGCCGAGAGAGAGCAGGGGAAGGGAGGGGGTGAAGCGGCTGGAGCCCCGGGCTGGGCAGGAGAGGCAGGGCCAGGAGGAAGGGCGGGGCCACAGCTCAGGAGTCGGGATTTATCTGGAAGGCTGGGGGGGTCGGTGGTCATTCATTCACGCATTCATCCACAGGTTCCTTGTTCCTGGGAGGAACACAATGCGGCCATCATGAACGGGGTTCACATTCCAGCTCCGCTCCCTGCTTACCGGCTCTGTGGCCTTGTGTGAAATACCTAACCTCCCTCGTGTGAACTGGGTGTGTGTTTGGAGCGGAGTGACTCAGTTTCCCCATTTGCAAAACGGGCATCACAGTAAGATGGATTCGTGAATAAATGACCGCAAAGCACTTAGAAGAGTCCCTGGCACACACGTGACTAAATGCTCGCTGCTCTTCCATTCACCTACCCAACCAACAGCACCAGTGCACAGGGCGCCCTGCCCTGGGTGCTGGGGGACAGCTGTGAAAACGGGCATTTTCCCTGCAGCCTGGAGCCAGGGATGGACACGAACAAACCAAAAGCTCAGCTCATGATCTAAACTGGGACAAGGGAAGGTTAGGGCTGCAAGAACACAGAGGCAGGCCCTCTGCCCAGTGCCGGAACCTGGAGGCTTCCTGGAGGAGGTGACCTCAAAACCTAGCAGGGGAGAGAGCAGCTTGTCCACTGCTGCATCCCCAGGGCTTGGTACAGGGACCGGCGCGTGGTAGGCACTCGGTTGTTTTATGAATGATACGGGTGATCCGAGAGAAGGCGGGAACAGGAAGTCATCCCGGCCGATGCTACAGCAAAGGCAAAGACCGAGAGGACAGAGGCAGTCTCTGGCCATCATGGGCCCTGCTGACGTGGAGGTGACGCGGCCAGAGTTGGGGAGAGGGGGCGATCCAGAGCCTGTCTGCATCCTCTTGGGTTTGGGGACTTCCCGCTCCTACAACAGCCGGGTCCATCCTGAGCCCAGAGCCGGGCGAGGCGGCCAGGGCCAGCTGGGCCCAGGGCCGTGGGGGGCCGCTTCTGTGGTGGAAGCTAGTCGTGGCTGCTGCCTTGACCCCCTGACCTGCCTGGGGCCCCAGCATTCCAGCCAGAGCCCCCAGGGAGAAGGAAGGAGGACTTGGTCCAATGCAAACACGGACGCCCACTCGACAGGAAGACGCAGTGGAGCCAGGCTCAGAAGACACAGCCCGCGTCGGGCTCCACAGGGGCCGGCAGGTCCTTCTGACATCACCTCCCACCGGGCCAGGCCCCGCTGTCCTCTCCTTCCCTCCGCTCTGGCCGGCCAGACCGCCGGTTCCAAGAACACACAGAGCGGCCTCCTAGTCCCCCTGTGCAGTTCCCTTGACCTGGAAGGTCCTCCCTTCTCAGCTCCCGCCACCCTTCAGATCTCTAGGAGGTCCACTCTGGGTATGCCCCCAGAGCGTAAATCTTCATCCACACGGTTCCAGGGGCCTAGCTTATCTTCTTGCTCCATGATGCCAGGGCAGATGCTGACCGGATGCTGGATGCCAGAGAACTGGTCCACCCTGGGCAGCCCCCAGCAAGGAGCCCATCCCCCACACCCCTGCAGCCTTCCCCAAGTTCGGGGGCTCAGGGCTCACCCGCTCAGGGACTTAAGGGTCCTTCCAGAAGGTTCTCGGGAATTTAAGAAAATGGACAAGCAGAAGGGAGACCCCACTGACCGGAGCCTAGCCAAAGGCTGAGGCTCTGACGGGCCTAACCTGGACGCTTACCTTCCACAAGGGCAAGAGCATGGTGGGGAGGGTCCCAAGGTATCCGGTGGGACCCTAGGCACTGATTTCACGCTCAGAGCCTCAGCTTCCCTGTCTATACAGGTTCAGATGGTGCTGGGATGGGGGTGCAGGCTTGGTGGGGTTCCCAGCACATGGGAAGGATCCCCCGATGAACATCCACCTCCCCCCTCACACTTCTCCCCACCCCCGGCTCCAGCCTGTCCACTTCCCAGGGCCTCCGTGGAGGCCGAGGAGCCGCCAGCCCCCACCGCTGCCTTTCATCCCAGACAGGAAGGCTCAGCTGGGCGACTGGATTCGGGGATTCGGAGCAGATGTCTGCAAGCTTGCGGGGGGCTGGGAAAGCGGTGACCTCCTTCCAGGGCTGACGGCCGCCTGTCCCTCCCCCGCCCCTCACCCCTCTCCCTCCAGAAGACCCGGGCCCCCACTCCCGAGCTGCCACCCACGAGGTCAAGGAGAGAGGGGGTGAGGTCGGTAGAGGCGGCCCGAGGGCTGGGAGAGGCTCCCCCAACCACCTCCTCTGAGATCGGGCCCCCACTGGGAGCTCCTGAAGACCCCAGACCTGTTCTCCCCGTTACCATGCCATCCGTGGCTCGGGGTAGAGAGAACCAAAGTGGAATGGAACCAAAGACGGGGCACGTCCGGGGCTGCTGTGGGTCCCTAGCACCCCTCCTGCATAGACGGAACCCAGGGTCAGGACGTGTTTTGGGAGCCTGCTGGGCGAATGTTTCTCAAGCCCTTCGGAAGAGGCCGCCTTCAAGGGGAGCCGCAGCCTGAGCCGCTCTGAGCAGAGGCCCCTGGTCACACAGAAGGACGGCCCCAGCTCCTGTAAGCACTGGGCCGACCTGAGCCGGGGGGCCGGGACAACCACCCCAGGAGGGGCGGCTCTCACCCCATTTGACAGGGCACGGGGAGGGGGTGGTGGTCGCGCAGCGAGTGGCTGTGCTGGGCCCAAGGGCAAAGCCTGCTCTGAGTCCTCAAGGCAGCAAAAGAGAGCCCTGAGCTGGGCCCAGAGCACAGGATGGAGGAGGTGATGCTGTCACTCACTCATTCATTCACTGTGCAGACCCTTCCAGAGCCCCTCCTGCCTGCCTGGTGCTGTACAACACAACACAATGGGAAGAACAAGGTGTGTGTGCGTGTGCGCGCGCCCCACACAGGGCCCGGCACACAGCGAGAATAAACAGGAAGTGCCCCAGATGAAACTCACCGATGCTCCCCGCCCCAGCCGCCTCATCTGTGCCTGCCCTGGGCTCCACCCACACAAGCCCCACATCAGCCAACCCCACACCCTCTGTCACGGAACATAGTGTCTCCCACAGCCTCCACCCAGTCCCAGATTCCTTCTCCTGTGGCCTTGGGGTCCTGCCAGGCCAGTCTAGCCAGTTCCCCCAGCCTCTCTCCCCACACTGGCTTCCTGTCGCCCTCCTGGATAGAGACCCTGCCCCATCCCAGCTGTCCCATTCCATCGACAAGCCCCACCTGGCAGGCCTGGCAGGTCAATGGGAGGTGTCAAGGCCCGTCAAGACCCCAGAGCAACTGAGCTTCTTGGGGTGGCAGTCAGCACCAGCCTGCTCTTCTGAGAAGGCTCAGGGTTCCCCCACCCACCACTTCAGTCCCATCTCCCAGCCCTCCCCAAGGCACTGTCACCCAGAGCTGGGAAGAACAGACTCCACAGGTGGGTGGAACTCATGTCAAGGAGTTTATGCTCGGCTCTTGGATGTACACAGAGGCCGGTAACACTGAGCAGCTCTGTGTCTTTGGGCCAAAGACTTAACCTCTCTGAACCTCAATTTTCTCATCTGAAAAATAGGGATACATTCCTGTAATTCTTTATCCAGGCTCTGGATGTAGTGTAGAATTCAGAACTTTCCAGAGTTTGGAGAGATGATACAGTCCTTTTACCATGGACTGTGTTAACACCCCCAGCTGGGTCTGGGGCCAACAGCCATATTCAAATAACATCTCAGTAACCAAACGTATGACTATTCACTCTAGGATCAAGAAGGTCTATAAATAGCCTCAGGGCAGGTCGAGCAGCCAAAATGAGTGTATAAAAATACTCTGAGTTCTCAAAGCTCTGGGAGATTTTGAACCCACAGATAAGGGAGTAGGGACGGTTTGAAACACTCCCTCCCTGAGAGGGGTCTGGAGGGGGTGGGGGGCCAGGAGGGCATGTTTTATTTCCATTCCCTGCAATGGGGACAGTGCCAGGAGTGAAGGGCTGGGTCCAGACTCTGGATTCTGATTGCCAGGGACCTAAGGGGCTTCCCAGACACTGCAGTGGTAAGGACTCCGCCTGCTAATGCAAGAGACCCAAGAGACATGGGTTCGATCCCTGGGTCGGGAAGGTGCCCTGGAGTAGGAAATGGCAACCCCACTCCAGTATTCTTGCCTGGAAAATCCCACGAACAGAGGAGCCAGGCGGGCTACAGTCCATGCGGTCGCAGAGTTGGCCACTAGTGAACACACACACGAGGGCTCCTGCGCCCTGGCCTGGGGTTGGGTGGAGGGAGGCTTGGACACAGCAGAGGGGCCAGGCCATCCGGTCCAGTTACCCGGCAGCCCGGTGAAACTTGGCTCCTGCCTTGAAGATAACCCTCCCTGGGATGAACAGGCTGGCTCCATCCCCGAGAACACTCCCAGGGACGGCACACAACCTTAGGGGTTCACTGAACCCCGGAA
The DNA here is from genome assembly GCF_000754665.1 of Bison bison bison. NCBI lineage: Eukaryota > Metazoa > Chordata > Mammalia > Artiodactyla > Bovidae > Bison > Bison bison. The sequence continues at coordinate 2,434,906 of NW_011494947.1, forward strand.
GGCACCCGTTAAGCCAGGACGAGGAGCCTAGGCCCCAGATAGCCGACCAGCTGACCCCGGATGGGTCACCCCCCTCCTCACCCAGAACAGCTCTGGGTCTAGGATGGACAATCTTGGCACGGCTCTGGCACCCAAATCCACTGCTCTGTAAAGGGCTCCCAGGAGGCTTCCCACCCCTCCCAGACCCAAGGGACACCCATCAGTTTATCCTTTCAGATAGCTCCGGACATAGGTCCCATTCCTGCTGTGGTGGTTGTTCAGTCGCCTAGTAGCAGCGGACTCTTCGAGACCCCATGGACTGCAGCAGGCCAGGACTCGCTGTCCCATTCCTGAGCAACGCCCCCTGCCCCCCATCTGGATCCTATAGCTAACCCAGGGGACC
>NW_011494947.1:2436121-2439476 GCF_000754665.1 Bison bison bison
GTGCCCGGGAGTGCCCGGCTGGGGACTCAGCCCCGCGGCTGCCTTGCCCTGGCTCTGCTGGGGGAACCTTGGCTCTCTGAGCCTCAGTGTCCTCATCTGTAAAATGGGATGGGTGGTGATACAGGCTCATTACCGCGGTTGTGAGGTTTCAGTGGCTGCTGACGTGGAAACCTCTCCCCAGTGCCTTTCAAGTCCTGAGATAAAAGGGGACATGCGGGTTTTTAAAAATCCGGTCTTTCCCATTGCATGTTTCCTCCCAGCAGTGAAGTCACCCTAGGCGGGATCCTACAATGGTTCCTTACGTCTGCACGGTTCCATTAACTCTAAAAATTGCTTTTGCTGCTGGCTTTTCTCCGCTCTTAAAGCAGAGGTTCTAACCTGATATTTGTGACCAAGGATTTGTGTCTCATCCGCAAACATCACTTGAGAGAGAAGCCTTCCCTTCCCCCACCCCCAGGAGATGTCCTCTTATATTCTCCATTCATTAAAATTAGTAAACCAAGAGAGAAAGCCATATGCTCATATAAATACATGCTAGAGAAAACACTTGATAAAACTTAGTAGCCTTTCCCAGAAAAACTCTAAAGAAAATAGGAATAAATTTCTAAACATGCTCAGGACTATCAGATGTTCTTGCTTGAGACTGGGAAGGTAGAAGTGGGAGGAGGATCCATTCAGTTCAGTTCAATTCAGTTGCTTAGTCTTGTCTGACTCTATGACCCCACGGACTGCAGCACACCAGGCCTCCCTGTTCATCACCAACTCCTGGAGCTTACTCAAACTCAGGTCCATGATGAGTCGATGATGCCATCCAACCATCTCATCTTCTATCGTCCCCTTCTCCTCCCGCCTTCAATCTTTCCCAGCATCAGGGTCTTTTCCAATGAGTCAGGTGGCCAAAGTATTGGAGTTTCAGCTTCAACATCAGTCCTTCCAAAGAATATTCAGGACTGATTTCCTTTAGGATGGACTGGTTGGATCTCTTTGCAGTCCAAGGGACTCTCAAGTCTTCTCCAACATCACAGTTCAAAAGCATCAATTCTTCGGTGCTCAGCTTTCTTTATAGTCCAACTCTCACATCCATACATGACCACTGGAAAAACCATAGCCTTGACTAGATGGACCTTTATTGGCGAAGTAATGTCTCTGCTTTTGAACATGCTGTCTAGGTTGGTCATAGCTTGTCTTCCAAGGAGCAAGCATCTTTTAATTTCATGGCTGCAGTCACCATCTGCAGTGGTTTTGGAGCCCAAGAAAATAAAGTCTGTCACTGCTTCCATTGTTTCCCCATCTATTTGCCATGAAGTGATTCGACTGGATGCCACGATCTTAGTTTTCTGAATGTTGAGTTTTAAGCCAACTTTTTCACACTCCTCTTTTGCTTTCATCAAGAGACTTTTTAATTCTTCGCTTTCTGCCATAAGGATGGTGTCATCTGCATATCTGAGGTTATTGATATTCCTCCCAGCAGTCTTGATTCCAGCTTGTCCTTCATCCAGCCCAGCATTTTTGCATGATGTACTCTGCATATAAGTTAAATAAGCAGGATGACAATATACAGCCTTGACATTCTCCTTTCCCGATTTGGAACCAGTCTGTTATTCCATGTCCAGTTCTAACTGTTGCTTCTTGACCTGCATACAGATTTCTCAGGAGGCAGGCCAGGTAGTCTGGTATTCCCATCTCTTGAAGAATTTTCCACAGTTTGCTGTGATCCACACAGTCACAGGCTTTGGCGTAGTCAATAAAGCAGAAGTAGACAGCATAGCCACTGATGTCCATGAAGAGGGTGATAGGATGTAAGAGAAGGCTGTGCGTGGGGGATTTGGGATGTAAGGAGGGCAGGGTAGATGGTTCTGCCTGGACCTAGAGGGTGTTTCCCAGAAGACGTGATAAGCAAACTACATGGTAATGGATGAACGGGGGAAAGGGCATCTCAGGCACAGCGTGTGCAAAGGGTCAAAGGTCTGAATGGCTAGGGAAGCCTGATGTGTGTTTGCAGCTCCGGGTGGGGGGCTAGTCCTGGGGGCTAAGACTGGAGCAGGGTGCAGAGGCCGGATTAAGTGGGATGCTGGACACCATGGTGATGAACTGGGGCTTTGTCCTGAAGAGGTTCTGCGGCTGCTGAGGGCTGTGTGTTTGTGGGGGGCAGGGACCTTGGGTACCTCACCCTGTGTCCCCGTTGTGTGAACACACAGTTCAGGGAATGTTTGGGGACTGAGCAGGAACCACATGGCTGGCAAAGGATTATCCTACAGGAGCCGGGTTTGAGATGATGGCTCCTTTAAGAGGCATCAGCTGGGTGCTCCCTGGCCTTACCCGGCTCCTGGAAGCAGCTCTCCAGTGGACCATCCTGCCTTGGATAGCCACCTCTGTCCCGCCTGAACGAGGTCTCCTCCCAGCGCTCCCAGTCTGGCTGGTCCTGTTCCCTCCGACCCACCACCAGGTGGCGACATTGGCCACATTACAGGACCGGCTCCTTTCGCCCCCCTGGCGGCCAAGGCCAACTCTGCTGTCCTGCACAGACGGTGGACCAAGGACCAGAATAAAGTCACTGGGCCCCAAGGGCACTGGTTACACATATGGGGAAACTGAGGCCCAGAGAGGGCACGTGGTTCACTGAGGACGTTCTCCCAGGCCTTTCCCATCCCTGGGGTCAGCTCCTCCCAGGATGGGAGTCAAGGAGGGGCTGGGGTTCCCAGATGCCAGGAAGCCATCTAGGAATGTGGCCTCCAAACATGGGGTGTCTGTGCACCCACAAAATCTCAGGATAACTCCTCACATCTGCATGATAAAGGGACAACAAACACTTGTGCAGCTTCAGGAAGTGAGCCAGGAGACCGTGGGAGTCGCCATTAGGAACCACAAAAGGGCAACCAAAGATGCATGCCGCCAACCCTCCATCAAGGGAAAGCGCTGAGTGGGACCTCCCTGGTGGTCCAGTGGTTAGGACTCCATGCTTCCCCTGCAGGGGACATGGGTTTGATCCCTGGTTGGGGAACTAAAACCCCACAAGCTGAGCAGGATGGCCAAAAATTAAAAAAAAAAAAAAGTGAAAGGAGAGGGAGAGACTAGTCTGAAGGTCAGCTCCACGCAGGACCTGCCATGATCCCAGCAAAAGGATATGTGCCCTGTGGCCTGTGCCCTGTCTGCGCACACACATGACTTGAAGCCCAGGTCTTTGTGGGGCCACAGAAGCCACGGGTGCACATGGCCTCAGTTTTCCTGCAGCCTGGAGCTGAGGGCCCACAACCTGCCCAGTGTCCTAACTCATCGTCTTGGGACGATGGCAGGGAGCCTGGGAAGCCTCTTGAGCAGCAGAACCCATGTTAGTTTCCTTCAAGAATCGGCGGCA
>NW_011494947.1:2439576-2444917 GCF_000754665.1 Bison bison bison
GGGGGGCTCTGCCTATCCTGGGGACCTGGGGAACCCCTGCAGAGGCCTGACCTCCCGCTTGGAGCTGCAAGCAGAGGTACAGACAGTCCACCTACCAAGGGTTAAAACCTTCCAGGCAAAGAGAGGAGGAGAAAAGCCCTGTTCTGATTTGCTTAATGAATGTTAATTAAGAAGACAGAAGAGAGCAGATTCCTTCAGGACAGAGATGAAAGGCCTGTTAATTAAATCTGGGGAGATGGAGCCAGGACCTTGCTGATCTGGCCTGACAGCTCCATAGCCTTGTTGGAGTCGGGGGGCACTAGTAGAGGAGGAGCAGCCCCAGCCCCCAGCCTCAGAAGGAGCCGGGGCTGGCCCAGAGTCATCGTGGTGCCTTGAGTGGGCACTGTCCCTCTGGGGCACCTCGTTTTCCCCATTGGGACAGCAAAAGCATTGGTCTAGGTGATTTTTCATGATGCACTGTCTGGATCCAAGGCAGTTAAGTCTGTGCTCTCTGTCTGCATGTATGGGCCTCAGTCTTCCTTTCTGTCAAGTGGGTAGATTTCACTTGCTCAGCAGACAGGCAGACAAGCAGGAGGTCAAAACTGGGGGTCTGGAGGGCTACACCGGCTCCCTAGGACCCTGCTGTCAGGCCCAAGCCCATCTGTCTACACTGTGATCATTCTCCGCCCCTCTCAGTGACCATCCTGCACCTCTGAGCAAGGACAAGGTGGCCATCGCAGAGGCGTTCTGGGAGCCAGGCCCAGCTGGGCTGAGCACACCAGCTGCAGGTAAGTTCAGACCAGGAGGCAGGCCAAGGCTCAGCCAGAGGCAGGTCCTTGCTCAAGACCACCCCACTGGTCCACCCCAGAGCCTGGATTCAAGCCCTATATGCCTGGTCCCAGAGCCAATGCGCTTTCCACTTCACTCTCATCTCATTCATTCATTCACCCCTTTAGACTGCACTTGTGCCAGCCACTGGAGTTGCCATGGTACAGGCAGTGGGTATTTCACAATCTCACGTGGTTTCCTAGACAATTAGGGAGACAGACAGTGACCCGAGAAACAAATTGATAAATTAGGTAGTGACATCATGGTAAAAGCCACAAAGGAAATAGACAAGGGGCCAGGACAAGGAAGTAAGTTTAGTTTGGGCAATCAGGGGAGGCTTCTTGGAAGAGGTGACAGCACAGCGCAGACCTGAAAGATGGGAACGGGGGCAGGGCGGAGAGGGAGGGCTCATGCTGATGGGAGCTGACAGGGGCCCCTCAGCTGTCACCCTCAGTGAACATCTTCTCCCTGGAGTTAACAAGCTCAGACAGGCCCAGGGACATGTTTGGCCTCGAGGCATGTCACCCCTCAGTGCAGCAACTGTCTCAACCCCTCTCTGTCCCCAGCCTGAGCAGGGCCTGGGTCTAGGGTTGAGTCAACCCTGGATAGCCCTTCAAATCCAGGGGGCCCAGATGGGTAAATGTTGCCCCCCTCTTCTGGGTGGTACAGGAACCAGAGGCTGGATTGCAAAGGAGGTATAACTGGCTGTCCACTCATCATCCATTCACTGGCTGGACAATTACTGAGTCCACATGCCAGGGCCCAGGCTGGACACAGGGGACAGAATGATGCATTAGTGAAATTGTCTCTGCACTTGGCAGGCCCCAGTAATAGACTGGTGATGACAACACAGAGTGATCAGAGTAAGCTCTGGGGAAGTGAGAATAAAGAGAAGGTGCCTACCCTGGTCTGGAGAAGTCAGGGAAGGCTTCCTGGAGGAGGTGAGGTCTCAGCTAAGACCCAGAGAGGAGGAGACCACCAGTAAAGGGGATGGAAATGAACATACCAAGAGAGGGAAACAGCATGTATAAGGCTTACAGGCAAAACTGAGGAACTGAAGGGAATCCAGAGTGGCTGGAGACAGGAGTTTGGGAAGAGACGGGTTGGGGGTGGCACAAAGGGCAAGCTGGTGGGGTGGGCAAGGGCCAGCCTCACATGTCCTGCTGAAGACCTGGACTCCACGTGGGGGCTGCCAGAGAGCAGCCTCTCTTCTCTGACTTCTCCTAAGGGGCCAGTCACTCCCCTTCCCCCCCAGTAAGAGGCTCCAGCCCTAGACCCAGCCTCTGGCCCCTTCTAGGTCCCCTCCCTCTTCCTCTGGATACTAAGGGTCCACTGCAGTAATCCTTGGGCCTGGCACTCCCTGGGGAGACTCCGTGGCCGAGCCCACTCAGTCACATCTCTGCTGTGCCAGACACTGCCCACGCACAGCTGAAGTGACCAGAGACAGGTCAGCCAGGAATACCGGGATGTAGGGCCCAACCTGTAGGTGGATCATACAGCCCAGCTGCTCTTCTGTGGGCTTTCTTAGTTGTCTGCCACACCCACCCGACCCCTGCCAGACTAGGGGCCCCTGGAGGGTAGGCAGGAGGGGTGTGACTCATCCCCTGGGGAGGCAGCAAAGTGGGTGCTTGCAGAATGCCTAGTGAATGAATGAAGGATGATGCATGATGAAGGGATGGTAAGTGAATGAAAAGTACGTGCAGAATGAGAGCATCTGAATGGATGGATGGGAGGATGGTGAATGAACGGATGAGTGAATCCTGATGGTGGTGATGAAGATGGCGACGGTGACGATGGTGGTGATGATGGAGAAGACAATGATAAAGGGGACGACGGTGCTGGATGCATGCGTGCGCGTGGGAGGCTAGCACCTCTCTCCCTGGTTCTCCTCACACGGCCTCTGCCCCCAGTTCTAGGGCCCCTACCGTCTCACTAGGAGCACAATCTGGGGGCCCCTCCCCATTTCGCCCACTGCACCTGCCACCCTCTCCCTTTGGCCGCTCAGCTCCAGCCACACGGGTCTCCTTCCCACACACACGGAGCACATTCCTGCCTCAAGGCTTTTGCACATGCTGTGCCTTATGCCTAGAGCACTGTTCCCCCAGATTCCGCGTCCCTCCCTTCCCCAGGGTCCCCACGTGGAGATCCGACCCAGACCGTCCTCTTGGCCTTCCCCTGAGTTTCCTGCTCCTGCACGGGGCGGTGTTTTCCTCCCTAACCCTCACCACAACCGACACACGACTCGTCCTTGCTTGTCTTTCTGTGGTCTTCCTCTCCCAGCAGACTGGGAGCTTCCTGAGGGTGGGCATCTGTGCTCCCCACCCCTTCCACTGCCCAGCGGGAACACTGGTGAGATGAATCCATGGGACACAGAGCAGCAGATGAGGGCACAGCGTCCTCAGCGGAGTGACCGGTTACATGCAGACACTGATCCCTGCCAGCAGTCCCCGCCGCAGCTTAAACAGTAATTGCATTTCCGCAATTTTCTTTCAGCTGAGGACAAGGGAACAGCGATTATAAGTCAGCGCCGGAACCCAGCCAGGGAGGGGAAGGCACAGATAAGCCTCCAGCTCCCCCAGGGACTCTTCATCAGTGTTGTGAGCACCGCTGGGAACAGGACGGGACCCCCAGACCTGAGTCAGACCCCTGTCTGTCCCCCAGATCTGCATGCCTCTGCAGGAGCTCACATTCCTTTTGGGTCAAGGCAGCCTCTGAGAACTCAGATCCTGAGACCCCAGAACCCCTGCATCATTGTCCAGCACCTTCCAGACCCTCAGACTTGCCGGGTCCCTTCCAACCCCAGGAACCTTGGCACCTGCTGGTGTCTCTGCCTCCTCTCAGCAGCCCAACTCTTGCTCCCACTCTGGGCCTCAGAATTCGAGATGATGTCGCTTTCTCAGGACGCTCCAGCCCTGACCTCATGGCCCTTCTAACCCATCATCGTTTCGTGTTCCTCTTTCCCACTGGGCTGCTGGCCCCAGAGGACGAGGGTCCTGTGGCTTCCTGCTCTGTCCTTGACGTGCACCCCAGGCAGGGTGTCCGCTCGGTGGCCCTTGAATATATGGGGTGAATGAGTGAGTGTATGGAAGTAGATGGAAGGGAGGGAAGGAGAGAGGGATAAAGTAATCTGGCAGCGAGGCCCAGGTTCTGGTTTGGGGGCGAGGCTGCTGGTGAATGTGGGTGAAGGCCGAGGGCAGGAAGGGAGCTCCCCAGCCCATGACCCACGACAGGAACGTGATCTACAAGCACACCTTGCCCTTCACGTGACTCTGTTTTGAAAATGTGAACTTTACAAATGTCAGGGAGAGGCTGGGATTCTCGGCCTGGGACCAGGTGGGGCCATTAGCATCCCCTGTGCTGGCGTAATGGGGCTCCCTCACGGGCTGTGGAAAATTTATGCCACCTGCTGGGGCCAATCCAAGGCCAAGGTGGGAGTAGGAACATCTAGAAAATAAAGCGGTGAGGTTGCCAAGTCTGTGCCTCCCCTAGGAGGGTGTGGGCCATTGGGGGGCACCTGGAGGACAGAGGGGAGGGCAGAGTGTGGTCCCACAGGCAGTGGTAGCCGTGGGGGCTGGGGGGTTAGAGGCCCCCATATGCTGCAGCCTTGGAGGGGTGAACCCTCACCCTCATCACATCAATCAGGCTCCTCCTCACGGGATCCTACTAGGAAGCAATATCGACCCATGCTTCAGATGGGAAGACTGAGGCTCAGGGAGCAAAGTGACTCACCCAGAGTTATTTGGTGAGGCGGGAGCGGGGTGGTGGTCAGATGGGGTTTGAACTCAGGTCTCTCAGACTCTCTAGCAGCCTCTCCGCCCTGCCCTTCCCCCACGTCCCCCAATTTCCAAGACAAACCACCCAAAGGAGAGCCCGCAGCATCCATGTCAGGTTAGAACTCCCTCCAAGAGCATCCGAGGTGCTCTGCCTGGGTCACAGAGCACTTGCACACACGCTGTTCCTGCCGCTGGCACACCCTCACCACCCCCACCTCTTCCTTCCCAACTGAGGTCAATTGTCTGTCCCGCCCCCAGCAGGAAAATTTCTCTCTTCAGTGGAGATCCTCTTTGCAATTGCTCTTCTTTCCCACACTGCTGTGTCAGGGATGTGCGGGAGCTGTCAGGCTTTCATCTGGATATGTGTGCGCGCGCGCACAAGCGCACGTGCACACGCGTGTGTGCATGCATGAGCTGTGAGTGCTATGTGAGCATGTGGCATGTATGCATGCGATCAATGTGAGGTACGGGCACACATGGTTGTGTGTGCGCATGCATGCATGGGGGATGTGTGTGTGTGTATGATCAATGTGGGGCATGGGCACACGTGTGCATGTGTGTACATGCATGCATGGGTGTGTGTGTTTGCATATGGGTGTGGGCTATGGGCACCTGTGTGTCTTTGTGTGTGTGTGTGTGACTGTGGCATGTGTGACGCATGGCAGGACCGGAGCTGGGGGTGAGCACAGCCCAGCTGAAGGCTGTGGAGCCGTGAGACGAGGGGTCCAGCCGGCAGGCCCCATGGGAGCTGGAGGAAGAAG
>NW_011494947.1:2445035-2447292 GCF_000754665.1 Bison bison bison
GGTGGAGGAGGGATGTGCCCCGGAGCCTGAGGATTCGGGCGGGGTGGTCATAGAGCCTGTGGCCTGGCCAGGCTGGGAAGACGCAGACGGAGGGGGCACCCAGCCTCAGGCCTCTAGAGGACTGTCCCCGAGGGGCCCAGGGAGGGGCGCTCGCTGCAGGCTCCTGAGATCGCGGGGTGTGGGAGTCCGCATGAGACGGAGCCACAGACAGCCGCAGAAGGCAGCCTTGAAGCCTGCCTCAGGCCTCTCCAAACTGTGTCCTCAGCAAAGGGCCGGGGCCCGGCCACAGAGCCCTCTGTCAGCCCCAGAGCAGGGCTGGCTGAGGGCAGGGTTGAGGTCTGCCCGCTCCCAAGGCCCCTCGAGCCGCCGGTGCCCGGACAGCACCTATATGAACACCCAGCCCAGTGCACACAGCGTGTGCCAGCCTTCCGTGTCTTGGACGCTGCCCCAGGGGATGAAGGCTGCTGCCCTTTCCTCAGATGGGGAGGCAAGGATCAGGCAGGGGGGCTTACCCTAGCCCCCAAGGCTCAGAGCTGCCCCCTGCTTGGTTTTCAAGATGTGGTTTGACTCCACAGCAGAAGCATGGCCTGGCACTTGGCGTGGGCTCCCCACGGGCGAGCAGGCAAGGAGCACATGTCTGCAGTCTTTGGTGTTCTCCACCACGGCAGAGCTGGGACACCTGGGCCTGGGGGTGGGATGGTGGTCCCTGCAAGCAACTGGCACTGCCTTGGGTCCTGAGCAGGGCTGCATGGGCCCTCTGGCAGGTAGAGGGCAGGCAGGGCAGCCTGCCAGTGGGGGCCCCTAAATAACTAGGAGTGACCGGCACGTCTGCTCCCCATCCCAGCCGGGGGACAAGCTTGGGCTTCATAACCCGTGATCGATGGGCCTAATATGGGACTGGAGACGGCGGGCTGGCAGACCCGGCCCAGCCTGCCGGCTGCCATTTGCCCATATATTTATTTATTTATGCATTCTCCTCCATGGCAAGAGCCCAAAGACAATAAAAGAAATTGAATTGCATATCAGATGGGACATCAGAGGGAGATACAGTCATAAATCGCGTCGTATTTATTCCATAAATATCAGCGCCTCCCGAATAGCCAGCGCCCGTGATGAAGTTATAATCAGGAATCTGGTCCCTTGGTGCTCACCACCAGCCCCTCCCCCATCAGACAAACGGGCTGAGTCTCCCAGATAAATATGCGTTTCCTCAGGCCACCTGCCCCCTTCAGTGCCCATCGGCCCAGCTGAGGTGCCTCCACCCAGAGTAAGGGGCGGGGTCCGTGGGGAAGGGCAGGCGGCAGCTGGCATCACGAGGTGTGAGGGCCCGGAAGCGGCGAGCTCGCAGACGGGGAGTGAGTTTCTACAGGCCCTTTGCCTCCGTCTGCACACCTATCACCCTGATACCTGGCTGGAGCCTGGATTCTTTCTCTTTCGTCCTATGACAGTTGTTTTTCCCCCCAAGGTATATTTCACATTCAGTGAGATGTACCAACAAGTACAAGTTGTTGTTCAGTCGCTCAGTCGTGTCCGACTCTGCAACCTCATGGACTGCAGCACACCAGGCCTCCCTGTCCCCCATCATCGCCCGGAGTTTGCCCACGTTCATGTCCATTGCATCAGTGATGCCATCCAGCCATTTTATGCTCTGACGCCCTCTTCTCCTTCTGCCCTTAATCTTTCCCAGCATCAGGGACTTTTCCAATGAGTCAGCTGTCCGCTAGCTTGATGAATTTTTCCATGGGTGTGTGTTAGTCACTCAGTCGTGTCCAACTCTTTGCGACCCCATGGATTGTAGCCCACCAGTCTCCTCTGTCCATGGGATTCTCCAGGCAAGAATACTGGAGTGGGTTGCCATTTCCTTCTCCATAGGTATGTACCTATAAAGGGGTTTCCTCAATGGCTCAGTGGGTAAGAAATTCACCTGCAGTGCAGGAGACACAGGAGATTCAGGTTGGATCCCTGGGTCAGAAAGATCCCTGGAGAAGGAAATGGCAACTCACTCCAGTATCTTGTCTGAAAAATCCCATGGACAGAGGATCCTGGCAGGCTGCCTTCCAAAGGGTTGAGAAGAGTCAGCTACAACTGAGTGACTGAGTACACTCGTAAAAACACCACCAGGATCAAGACCAAGAACATGGGTCGCTGGGGAAAGTCCCCTCCGGCTCCCTCCTTATCACTGTCACCTTTCCAAAGGGAGCTACACCTCTGTGACTCTAAGTCACTCCACGTCACTCCACAGGTTCTAAAACTTCAG
>NW_011494947.1:2447392-2447784 GCF_000754665.1 Bison bison bison
GCCGTCTATGGGGTTGCACAGAGTCGGACACGACTGAAGCGACTTAGCAGCAGCAGCAGCAGCAATGTCTCTTTTCTAATTGTTTGACATTAGGGTAGAGGAGATGCATCCATGTCACTGAGTATATCCGGGGCTCCTCCTTTTTCATTGCTGTGAAATATTTCATTGTTGTGGATACACACTTGTTTCGTTCATTCTCCTGTGGATGGACATTTAAGCTATTTCTAATTTGAGGCAATTGAGAAGAAAGCTACTGGTACGTATCTTTTTGGGAATATAAGCCCTCATTTCTCTTGGGTATATGGCTGTGAGTGGAATTGTTGGGTTGTAGGGTAGGTAGAGGTATATTTAATTTTACCAGAAAATATAAAGCACGTCTTCAAATTGGCAGT
>NW_011494947.1:2448048-2448759 GCF_000754665.1 Bison bison bison
TGTGTAAGAGTTCCAGTTGCTCCAGGTGTGTGTCAACACTTGGTGATATCTGTCTTTAATTTTAGCCATTCTGGTGGCTATGTTCTGGATCTCACTGTGGCTTTTGTTTGTATTTTCACCACTGACTCTTACCTAGATGACTGCATTGGCCTCCCATCTGGGGTCCCTAGGCTGGTCCCTGGCCCCTCTAGTCCATCCTGTATTCAATAGCCAGAGGGATCAGTTGTCAGGTTAAAACTCTCCTTTGCTCAAAACTCTCCCAAAGCTCCCAGCTTGCTGACAGTAAAAGCTGAGGTCCCGATGGGCCCCACTGTGCCTGGGCCTTCCCCCCTGTTGTCCTCTGTCTCCCCTGCACCCCACCAGATGCTAGCTCTCCAAGGGCAGCACATGTGTCTTGCTCCATGTTACATCCCCAGAGCCTACACCAGTGTCTGGCACAGAACAGAAGCTCAGTCAGTACTGGTCGAATAACTGAAACAAGTCAGTGGCAGGTAACATGGCATTTGGTGGAGCCACTGTTTTGAATGAACATGGAACTCATGTAACATAAACTACTACTACTACTACTAAGTCGCTTCAGTCGTGTCCGACTCTGTGCGACCCCACAGACAGCAGCCCACCAGGCTCCGCCATCCCTGGGATTCTCCAGGCACGAACACTGGAGTGGGTTGCCATGTCCTTCTCCAATGCATGAAAGTGAAAAGTCAAAGT
>NW_011494947.1:2448859-2453344 GCF_000754665.1 Bison bison bison
GGAGTGGGTTGCCATGTCCTTCTCCAATGCATGAAAGTGAAAAGTCAAAGTGAAGTTGCTCAGTCGTGTCCGACTCTTAGCGACCCATGGACTGCAGCCTACCAGGCTCCTCCATTCATGGGATTTTCCAGGCAAGAGTACTGGAGTGGGGTGCCATTGCCTTCTCCGATGTAACATAAAGGTAACCATTAAAAAAAAATTATTATCTGGCTGAATTGGATCTTAGTTGTGGCACGCAGCATCTTAATGTTGCAGCATCTGAACTCTTGGCATGTGGGATCTAGTTCCCTGGCCAGGGATGGAACCTGGGCCCCCTGCACTGGGAGAGTGGAGTCTTAACCACTGGACCACCAGGGAAGTCCCAAAAGTAACCATTTTAAAGCATACGATCTGGTAACAAATATTGCAGACACATGGTCATGCGACCACCATCTTTGTCTTGTTCCAAACAACAGCCATTAAAAAAAAAATTTTATTTTTGACTGTGTGTGTGTGCTCAGTCGTGTCCTACTCTTTGCGACCCCACGGACTGCATGTAGCCCGCCAGGCTCTTCTGTCCATGGGATTTTCCAGGCAAGAAGACTGGAGTTGGTTGCCATTTCCCTCTCCAGGGAACAACAGCCATTTTGATGTGGCCTCTTCAACCCCTGGTGTGACCTTAATAGTTCCCACCCCCATCTTTATTTCTAAAAAACTAGATGCCTCTGCGCTTCCAACTCCCAGCTCTGAGTGTTGCTGTGACCTGGAGCTTTCTCCCATGGAGGTTACAGATCAGCAGAAGGTCCCACCTTGGGACTTCCGTGGTGGTTCAGTGGCTACGACTCTGTGCTCCCAACGCAGGGGGCCCGGGTTCGATCGCCAGTCAGGTAACGAGATCTTACGTGCCGTGATAAAGATCCTGTGTGCCACAACTAAGATCTGATGCAGCCAAATAAATAAATATTAATAAATATTGGGGGAAAAAAGTCCCCTGTTGAAGGTTGGCCGACCAAGGACTCCCATCCAATGCATAGCACCCCCTCCCACCACGCAACCCTCCCACCACGTGACCCTCACACCATGCGACCCTCTCAGGGGCCTGATGGAGAGACCAGGGGCAGTGAAGGGGTTGGTTATCCACACCTCCCCGCTTCCCCCTGCAACACACACACACACACCATTGACCACTCCGCCTGGGCCCACGGGTCCCCTAGAGGTGGGACAGTCCTGGGCAAACCTGGGCTCTGCCTCCCCACACCCTTGCCAGCCTCCCTCTTCGACCCCCAGGCGTCTTTCCTTTCCTTTGGCTGATAACTGGGAGAGGGGAGGACGACCCAATTTATTTGGCAACAAATAAAGAGCTGCCATGATTAAGAGTAGGGGAGAAAGTTTAAAGGAGGAAAAATTCCTCGGGTAATGCCATCTCCTGCGTCTTTATATTCTGAAACGGATCGCTCTGGACGCGGGCAGAAGGCCTGATTTAATATCGTCATGGAAAATACTGCACCTGATCCAATTACCACGGGAATTTTGATACAGTCAGCAGTCAAGTTGAAAGATTCAGAGGCACTCGCCGTGGGAGTAAACGCAGAGACTGAATTACCCGGACTCCTCTGGGGGGTGTTAAGCGGTCCAGGTCGCCGTGAGGGCACCTCAGGGCAGCCGGCTTGCTGCAGCTGGCCCTGCGGCCGTGCTTTTGCGTCCCTCTGGTCGCCCTCCAGGCCAGCGGAAGGCCCTCGGCTTTGGGCCCTGGTGCGGTGGGCCAGGGTCTCCGTGTGGAGAGGGGTGGTCCACACAGGTGCCCGGGCCCGGTCAGGCCCTGGAAGTCCTCCTTGACGTCTAGTCTCTCCTCCAACCCATCCAGGCTGCCTTCTGAACCCATCTCCATGCACCCACCTGGCTCATTTTCCAGCCATCAGACTGACCCAGGCTCCAGTGCCCTCTCTGGTCGCCCTGTCTGGTCCTGCTCCCCTCCCGCGACAGACAGCCCTCAAGCATGAGTCTAACTGAGCTCAGAACCCCCCAGTCACCTCCAGCTGGTCTCAGAAATAAGTCCAAAGCCAGGAAACACCTCTGAGGGGCTGCCCACCCGGAACCGGCCTGCCCCTTCCCCACTGTCTCCTTCCCCTGCACCCACTCCAGTGCCCAGACCAGTCCCGGTCTCCCTGCTCCATGCACTCTGAGCCCCTGTGCTCTGCCTGCAAAACACTGGCCATGACTGTAATTATATCAGAACCACCCAGGGACTGTGGGTGGAAATCATCTGCCCCGCTGGATTTGGGCTGCACAGATGTTGGAAGGGCCACAAGCTGCAGAGTCTCTGTCCCGTGCAGGCCACGCAGCCTTGAGCCAGTCTCTAGACTCTGAGCCTCGGTTGACTGATCTGCACAATGGGACCACAGTGTCTGCTTCACGGAGGTGGGAGGTTGGGGGAGAGGCTGAAGAAGAGCCTGATGAAGAGTGAAGGTTCTGCCACCAGACTCTTTGGAGTCAAGTCCCAGCTCTGCCACCCACAGCTCTGCGTCTCAGGCTCCTCCTCTGTGAAATGGGTCATTATGGTGATCGCATGAGCTACTATCCCTGGTCATAATAACACCGTAGCTGCGTTAGCTCTTGCTGTCTGGTGAAGTACCTTGAACATTTCCTGGTTCATATTGGAGCTTCTTCCCTCTGGGAGGGTCAGCTAAAGGCTTCGGGCAGCCCCGCCATCAGAGACTAAAGCCAGATTCAAAGGTCCTGGTGTTTCCTGCTGAAGCCAGATGTTATCCTGTTAACCATAAACCCACGAGTTCAAGCAGGCTGTCACCTCCAGAGCTCACCTTTGGGAAGGGACATGGCAGGTGGGGTGCACGGGAGGAAGTTGAGAAAGGAGGCGCGAATGTAGCCTTGGGATTGCTTTGTTCCCTGGGTGACTTTTGTTCTCAGAAAAGGTGACTCAGACAATGCCTTTGACTTTAAACATTCAGATCTGATTCGTGAATATTCCATATTTTAAAAAATGCTGTTCTGGGAATTCCCTGGCAGTTCAGTGGTTATGACTCTGAGTTTTCACTGCTGAAGGCACAGGTTCAAGCCATTTAAAAAATATATATTTTATGTATTTATTTATTCGGCTGCACCAGGCCTTACTTGCGGCATGGGGGAGCTTCAGTTGTGGCACCCAAACTCTTAGTTGCAACGTGTGGGATCTAGTTCCCTGACCAGGGATCGAACTCAGGCCCCCTGCGTTGGGAGAGTGGAGTCTTAGCCACTGGACCACCAGGGAAGACCCCCCAGGTGCAAGCCCTGGTCGGAAAACTAAAATCCCGCAGTCCACATGGTGTGGCCAAAAAAT
This sequence comes from Bison bison bison, assembly GCF_000754665.1. NCBI lineage: Eukaryota > Metazoa > Chordata > Mammalia > Artiodactyla > Bovidae > Bison > Bison bison. The sequence continues at coordinate 2,452,173 of NW_011494947.1, forward strand.
AAAAATAAAAACAAAAATGCTGTGCTTTCTTAAGGTCAGTCTACATCTAGCTATTTTATTTCTATTTCTATATTTATAAATGCAGCACATCTACACAATCTCTTTCAAGGGCCACTGATTACCGTTTGTTCCCATTTACAAAACTAGTTAATCAAACTCCTTAAAACATTTGAAACGGCATAAACAGATTGAATACGTCCCGCTTTCCTTTAGGTACTGCAGTGATCCGACTGAGAAGCCAGCCTCACTGCAGAATTAAGTGCATCCTTTGTACATCTAATATACGGAATCTATAAACTCCAGCACTGTTTCCAAACTTCCCGAGAGTACAGCCGGAAATCCCAAGTCTAAATCAAGTGCTCAGTCTCATATTTTAAATTCGAATCACAAGGCTGAACTAGAGCTTTAAACAGCAAAACGCTCCTGAAACTTAGAAATGCGTAAGCCACGCAACCCGCACACACTTCAGACAAAGATATTGATATTGCTGTTTTGATTCTCTTGAAGATGCCTATTCTTTATTTTTTTAATATTATTTATCTGGCTGCATCAAGTCTTGGTTGTGGAACACGGATCATCTGTGATGATGCAAGGACTCTCTAGTCGTGGCGAGAGGGCTCGGTAGTTGTAACCCGCGGGCTAAGTTGCTCTGCAGCATGTGAGATCTTTGTTCTCCAACCAGGGCTCAAACCCACGTCCCCTGCATCGCAAGACAGTTTGTTAAGCACCAGAACACCAGGGAAGTCTCGGGGTGCCTATTTGCCATCCAAAAGCTTCTTGGGTCCGATAGATGCTAACCCAGCATGGAAAGCACGGGGCTCCCTGGGCCCCCTGGGCTGGTGGGCTCATGCTGTTGGGCCCCTCTTTCTCCTCTGCTCAGCCCGCCTGAAGCCCCCCACCACGTCTTCCCCCTCCCCAGAGGATTGGATTCAGCTAATCAGTTTACTGATTCCTCCTGTCCGGGACTCTTCTCCTTCCTCTACGTTAGAGGCGACGTGGAGGACTCCTAATGACAGGAGATTGGATTCTGTGTGTCTCTCAGGGCTTTTATTGCGGTTCTGAGGTCACTACGAGGACAGAGCGGGGTGGGTAGAAAGCCTGGCCACCGCCCTGGAAGAGGCCCAACCAGAGTCGGAGGAGGAGTGGGTGGTCATTAGGAGACTGGACCTCTT
>NW_011494947.1:2453485-2462787 GCF_000754665.1 Bison bison bison
CTGCAGCCCCCGTGCCCGCCGCTGCTAAAGCCACAAAGCGGGGCTGCTCCTTGCAGAAGGCGGGCTCCGGGGAAGACCTTGGGCTTCGGGTCACATGAGCCTGGCGGGCCTCCACCACCTCGCCCTCCCTGCTGAGAGAATGCGGTAGGGCTGTAGCTCTCGCTCTCTCGGGATCCCACTCGTTACACAAACCAAGCGCACGCAGGGTCTGACGCTTCCTCCTGGGGCCCGGAGCAGGGCCTGGTACCTAGCCGGCTCCACGTGACCATCCGACCCCTTCTCTTCCGGAGGCTGCGGTTGTGGCGGAGGGGCAGCATCCACACCAGCCCCTGTCACTGACTACCCGCTTCCTGGGTGCCACGTGCCCGGGAGGGGCTGTCCACACCATCTCTTGTCTGATGTCCCAACGAACACCTGAAGACTATAACTAGTGTCTGGGTCAGTCCTGGGGCTCAGAGAAGTTAAGTAAGTTGCCCAGCATCACGGAGCTTAGAGACAGTGGAGCTGGGGTTGGCGCTCAGGCAGGTCTGACCCCCAGGGCCCCCTCGTCTTGGCCCCTGTGCCATCCTGCCCGCACATCCCCGCCTGAGACAGGCCAGGCAGCAGGCAGCAAGAGGAAGCAGCGTGACCCAGCTCCTTCCACAGTGGAGAGGATTCCGTTCCATCCGCTCGTCTCTCCCTCCTCAATTATCTCAGCACCAGGAACCTGAGGAATGAAATGTACCGCGACCACCGTGTCCCGCAGATGAAAGCCGTGGCCTTCGAGTGGGGCTGAAAGCCCCATGGCAGGGGTGCCCCGCTGGAGCGGGGGGGCCGTGGGGGAGAGCCGGCGTCGGGGGGGGGGTCTCCCCTCCAGCCTCTCTCCCTTCCCGCCAGCCAGCGGTGGGCAGGGTAGGTTGTCTTGGCAACTCAGGCTGAGTTGATGTTAGTCATCTTCCTGGGATTTTTTTTTCCCTGTGATGAAAGGTGGGAGCGGGAGGGGCAGGGTAGGAGGGAAGAGCCAGAAGGAATCAGACGCCCTCCTTCCACAGGGGGCTGCCGACTTAATAAGAATAAAGGCAGCTCTGGGGAAGCTGGAAAACCCCAACTGCAGGTTTGAGATATGTCCTGGGGGGATGGGGAAGCCAGGCCCGGCTGTGGGGAAAGTCCTCGGGTCCCATATGTCTCCCCTCCCCAGGGGGCAGGGGCAGAGCCTTGGAGGGACCAGTGTGGGTCAGTGATTCCACAGACTTGGGTATAGCAGTCCAGTGGTTAGAGCTCACCCTGGTTGACCTTGACTCCCCTCTTCACAGGCGGGTGGCCTTTTCCTCGTCAGAACAGGGTGGGTGGGGTGTGTGTAATAGTGTCCCTCCCCCTGGGGTAGGGGGTTGAGTGAAATGCTGCCCTTAGTGGGCGCCCCCTCCAATAGGCCAGCACCGCCCTCATCATGGTTGTGGTGGGCTGGATGGCCTGGCTGGGACGTCCACCCAAGAACTGGAGGGCACAGGACCGAGACCAGCTTCCCTGTTCCTTTTCCTTTTCTTTGAACCAGCCTGCAGAACAGCAAATCATCTCCCTTGGACTGGGAAGAGAGGCTAACCCTGGCCTGCTCGGGGCAAGGGCACGTCTCTGCCTTGACCCCTTACTCACGCATGTTGTCCCTCTTTATAGCCATGGCCACAAGCTTGGCAGGGCGCAGCGTGACTTGCCAAGGGGTTCTCAGCCAGTTGGGATATCTCAGACCCAGGTGGGTGTCCTGGGGTGGGGGTGAGGGGGGGTCCAGGCGGCCCCCACCCACGACTCTTTTTTTTGACAGCCCATCGGCTCTGCCCTCTGCTCAGAGACCCTTGAGGCCGCCTGGAATGCGGATGGCTTCACGGTAAAACGTCATCACTCTCTAACCCGGAGCCCCGCATGGCCTTGGCCACGCCTCCAGGAAATGGCCACGTTAGAGGACAAACCCGCTCTCCTAACTGACCACCCCCAAGGCACCAACCCATGGCCTGAGAGTTGGGCAGAGCAGTCTAATCAGAGAGCCAAGGACGAAAACTCTGATGGGAAAAGGTGGGTGGGACAGGACTCAGAGGCGGCTACAGACATTTCTTTTTTGGCCACGCCGCATGATACGCAGGATCTTAGTTCCCCAAGCAGGGATCGAACCCTTGCCGCCTGCAGTGGAAGTACAGAGTTAACCACTGGACCGCCAGGAAGTCCCAACAGACATTTCTAAAGCTGCTTTTCCCCAGTCACTGAGCCAGTGAGCTGGGACAACCAACCCCGACTGCCCGAGGGGCAATGCCTCATTCCTGAGTACCCTACTGACAGGACTGCTGTGTGTTCCACAGTAATCAGAAAAGATTTCATTTAGTGAGCCCTTACTGTGTGCCAGGCCCTATGCTAAGGCCTCTCGTGCTAGCAGTGAGGAATGTCACGTCCATTTTACAGATGAGGCAAGTGAGGCTCAGAGAGGCAAAGTCACCTGCTTACGTTAGGTGGATTCTTCCAGGAGCAGACCCGAGTCGAGGATTTCAGGGCAAGTGATTTTATGAAGGAAGTGCTCCCAGGAGAAGCCAGAAGGAACAGGGGAAGCAGGACCAGGATAGAGAGAAGGCCAATGAGGGTGTGATTTCAGGTCAGGCCCTGGGCTCAGCACAGGAACATAGATTGTACGCTCGGCGTTTGTCTCATTGGAGGAGTGGCTGGGCTTCTGTGTAAACTGAAGCCAATGGTTGTAAACAGTTCTCGGCAAAGCTGGAGGAGCTGGCAGATGGGCACCAGTGCCATTGGGGGGCTCTGGGGACCTAACAGGCTTCCCAGGTTGTGCTAGGAGTAAAGAACCCTCTGCCAATGCAGAAGACCTAAGAGACGTGGGTTTGATCCCTGGGTCAGGAAGATCCCCTGGAGGAGGGCATGGCAACCCACTCCAGTATTCTTGCCTGGAGAAGCCCATGGACAGAGGAGCCTGGCGGGCTACAGTCCATGGGGTTGAAAGGAGTTGGACACGACTGAGTGACTTGGCATGCACACACCCGGCCAGACACCAGAGTCCCTACCTTACTTGCTGTCAGTCACACCCTTGGCCAGTGGTGGAGCCAGGATTCAAACCAGCACAGCCAGGTGCCTAGCCCTGGGCTCTCACCCATGCCCCCCCACCCATGGCCTCTCATGGGGCTAGCATGTCCTCATTCAGATGTTGGTGTCCCCTCTGTTTCCTGCTCTCTGCTAGGAAGGCACGGGGCCCACTGTAGATGTGACAGGCGCACACATCATACACTTCCATCACTCCACGCTCTGCATCATGTCTAATACAAGTCTCTCCACGGAAAGCATAGCTCAGGGCCTCATGTATCTTTTATGCATCAGGACTTTCGGTGCAGGTACTGTAGGGGAGCCCTGGATATATACCAACGTGGCCCTGCATGCTTGGAGCATCTTCCGTGTGCAGGGGGACAGTTAGACACTCCTGAATTAGGGCCCCTCTCTTTGCCTGGCAAAGCGAACAAACAAACGAGTGGATTTGAAGAAAAGGACCTGTGAATATGTGACGGGTGGCCCGTGGATATGGCAGGGTGACCGAGGTTCGGATCATGCTGCCCACTTAGGGGTTAAGGGAACAAAGGGGCAGGGACAGGGAGGCAGGCCTGGGGATGAGGTCTCAAAAGAGTCATTCCTGCCCTACACTGGGCATCAGCTCATGCCCTCTGGAAGTTAGACACGGACATGTGACTAGCTCTCGCAAAGGAAAGCTGACATGGAAAGATGGGGCCACTACTGGGCCAGAGCAGGTAGATGGGGGTGCAGGAACCCCGGCCCGGCTCTCCCTCCAAATAGTAGAGCTTCTGTTCATCTGGTCCCCACAGCCTAGGAGCCGCAGGTGCTGACAGAGACGTCGGGAGGGCCGACTGGGGACTGCACAAATAGGGGGTGGGGGTGGTGGGCCCTGCACCCTCCGGTTGGGTCCCCAGCAGGCCAGGGGGCCTGTGCAGCTCCAAGGGCCACCTGAGGCCACAGCCCACCTGCTGCAATTTCAAAGGCAAATGTTCTGAGAAGAAGCGAGGCATGATAAACCGGGTTGATCGATATTCCACTGAAGGAGAGGGACAGAGGGAGGGGGAGAGACTGACCTGGAGAGACATAAAGAGACCTAGAGAGACACGGAGAGACCCGGAGAGACCTAGTGAGACATGGAGAGACATGGAGAGACCCGGAGAGACACGGAGAGACCCAGAGAGACACGGATTAACAGGAACGAGACTAGAGAGAGACACTTCTGTATGGAGAGGTATGACAGAGCGAGATATACGTAGAAATGCACAGAGAGAGGGGGTGGAGAGAGACGGACACAGATAAATACATGACCAACAGGGGACACACAGAGAGACAGACAGTGAGACACCCACCAGCCCCACCGTACACCAGACACATGTGACACACATGTGCACAGACAGACAGGGACAGACAGACAGACAGGGTTGCAGGCGGACACCCGGGGAATGGGGGATGCGCATGATCGGGGGGCTGTGGGAGAGGGATGTAAGAGGCGGGGGAGGAGAGCTGTGGAGTCCGAGCCTCCTGGGGAGCTCGAGTGAAGCTGCTGGAGTCCTGGGTCTGCTGTCATTCCAGCCTCGAGGTCTTGTCCTTGGTCCTCCGGCTCTAAGGCAGTGGGGCAGGCATGTGGTCACCCCTACCCCAGTGCTCAGAGTGACAATCAGAGGGACGGGCGGGGCTGCGACCTCCCATCTGGGGCCAGCCCACCTCTCACCGGCCTCAGCTTCTACATCTGCGAAATGGAGGAGGCCCAGCTCTCGCCTCCCAGGGTGGTCTCGAGGGTTAAATGAGGTGACGACCACAGAGACCACTAGTCCAGCAGCAGTTACCCTTTCCAGAAACTTCTGATGTGCCAGGCCCATCTGGGGACCCGGGGAGTCCAGCAGTGAGTGAGGCACAGAGACCCCATTTCCAGATGAGAACACAGGGGGTCAAGAAGAGAAGTGACTCGCCTGAGGCTGCAGAACTGCCTTCACAGAGATGAGATGAGACACTGGCCCCTTCCTGTTCTTTCAACCTTAAAATATGTTTCTACCACTTTTAGGAGCAGACAGCCCAAGTCCTGTGTTAAGTACGGTGAATGAATAGCCAAGAAATGGAAGCAACCTACACGCCCATCAACAGAGGAATGGATAAAGAAGACCTGTGCGCACACAACGGAATATTACTCTGCCATGAAAAGAAGGGAATGACGCCATTCGCAGCAGCATGGATGGCCCTAGAGATGATCACACTAAGTAAGGCAGACAAAGACAAATATCATAGGATGTCACTAACATGTGGAATCTAAAAAAAGACATACAAATGAACTTATTTACCAAACAGAAACAGACTCCCAGACATAGAAAACGTATGATTATCAAAGGGCAATGGTCAGCGGAGGGAAAAACTTGGAGGCTGGGATTAATATATACACACGGCGTGCGTGCTAAGTCACTTCAGTCGTGTCTGACTCTTTGTGACTCCCTGGACTGTAGCCGCCCAGGTTCCTCTGTCCAAGGGATTCTCCAGGCAAGAATACTGGAGTGAGTTGCCATGCTCTCCTCCTATATATAAAACAGATAATCAAAAAGGATCTACTGTATAGCATAGGGAACCCTACTCAATATTCTGTAATGACCTTCATGAGAAGAGAATCTGAAAAAGAACGGGTATACAAATATGTATAGCTAAATCACTTTGCTATGACACACCACTGTAAATCAACTATACTCCAATATAAAATAAAAAAAATTTAAAAAAAAAACCAGGTGAACGTCCACCCTGGAGGGCAGAGAACCATTCACTCATCCATCCCCCCATCCGCTCACTCATTCATTCTTTCCCTTCTTGAACACTTGTGAATTATCTGGCTATCACAGATTACTGATAACTAAACAACATTTTAGAAACCAGCTATCTCCTGTCCCTTCCACTGTTCCTCGGAGGCTGTTCTGAGTGTCCTTGGCTATCCGTGGACTGTGGGACCTCAGGCCTCCTCCAAGCTCAGCAATAACGCGCACCCTCATCTGTGCGAGGTTCACATCTTGGCTGGTGTGCCCCCCAGAGCAGGGCAGGGGACAGGGGGCTGCAGCTGGACATCCGTCTCAGGGGCCTGCCTGTCTCGCCCCACCAGACCAGCCTGGGCCGCATCCGTGCGGCCACCACTGGAGCATCTGCTGGACGCCCGCCCCGTGCCAGGCCCACACGCTGCCCCTCTCAGCTTCGCCACTGCAGGAAGGGGAGATCTTCACAGCTTTGTTCAACAGCTGGGAGAGGGAGGGGTCAGATCCAGGTCACACGGCTTGCGATGGCAGGACTGGGACCCCAGCCCACACTCTCGACCACCCTCCCACCCTCCAGGACAGGCCTGTCGCCCAGCAACACCTCCTGGGGCCCAGGGCCTCGCTCAGTGGCCACACTGGTGTGGTCACATCTCTGGAGCTTGGTCCTGGATTCTTGCCTCCGCGAGGAGCAAAAGGCCTTCCCCACCCTGGTCTAGGAATTGTCACCATAATCCAGCGAAGCAGCAGCTGGACTCTTTTCCTTTTTCTTCTTTTTTTTTTGAATAATTGATTTACTTCTGGGCCTGCTGGGTCTTCGTTGCTGCGAGGGCTTCTCTCCAGCTGTGGCAAGCGGGATCTACTCTTTAGTCGCGGTGCTTGGGCTTCTCCTGGCGGGGGCTTCACTGATTGTGGAGCACCGGCTCTGGGGCGTTTGGGCTTCAGTACTTGAGGCAAGTGGGCTCAGTAGTCGCGGTTCCCAGACTCTAGAGCACAGTCTCAACAGTTGTGGCACACGGGCTCAGTTGCTCAGCAGCACGTGGGATCTTCCTGGACCAGGGGTTGAACCCACGTCTCCTGGCATTGGCAGGCGGATTCTTTACCAATGAGCCACCAGGGAAGCCCCTGGACTCTTTCTGCAGAGCACTGGCTCAGTGGTCCAGCCCTCCTGCAGTGTACACGCTGCATGGGCCTTGGGGCTCAGTAGAACAGGGTTTGAGAGAAAGTGCTCCCCTCTCTGTCCCACTCCCCCTCTCCCGAGAGCTTCCTCTCCAAACGTGCACTTCCTGAAGACCCCTCCCTTAGATGTCTGCCACCCAACCCCGGCTGCACATCAGAGGCCCAGATTCCTGTGTCTCACACAGCACAGTCCAGTTCCACCAGCCTGAATATCTCCTGATAATTGTTTATAGTGGTAAAAAACACAAAACATAAAATTTGCTGCTTTAACCATTTTAAAGTGTATAGCGTGATGGAATTCAATATATCTACAATGTCCTGCAACCACCTCCATCATCTGGCTCCAGAACTTTTCCATCATCCCAGTGGAAACCCTATATCCACTAAAGGGTCAGTCTCCATTCTCACCTCCCCCAGTCCCCACCCCGACCCCAGCAACCATTTATTCTACTTATTCTACTTCCTGTCTCCACAGACTCGCCTATTCTGGGTATTTCATATAAATGGGCTCATACAGTACTCGACCTTTTGGGTCTGGCTTTTTTGTTTGCCATGCTGTAACAGGCATCAGAACGTCATTCCTTTCTATGACTCAGCAATTTTCCAGTGTACGGACGTGCCACATTTTGTTTGTCCATTCATCATTCCACTGATGGACACTGGGTTGCGTCCATTTTAAAAAAAATATTTATATTTCTTTATTTGACTGTGCCAGTTCTTAGTGGCCGCACACAGGATCTCTAGCTGTAGCATGTAGGAGCTAGTTCCCCGACCAGGGATCAAACCTGGGCCCCCTGAGTCGAAACTGCGGAGTCTTAGTCACTGGCCCGCTTTCCTGCATTGGAGAGGGAAATGGCAACCCACTCCAGTGTTCTTGCCTGGAGAACCCCAGGGACGGGGGAGCCTGGTGGGCTGCCGTCTATGGGGTCGCACAGAGTCGGACACGACTGAAGCGACTTAGCAGCAGCAGCAGCAGTCACTGGACCACCACAGAAGTCCCTGCTTCCATCTTTTGGCTATTGTGCATAAAGCTACTATGAATGTGGGTATACAGATATCTCTTTGAGACTTTGCTTTCAATTCTTCTGGGAATATATTTTCTCGGGATGTACCCAGAAGTGCAATTCCTGATCGTTCTAGTTTTAATTTTTTGAGGAACCACATTTTACGTTGTAACCAGCAGTGCACAGAAAGCCAATGTCTCCATGTCCCCATCAACATTTGCTATTTTCCGATTTTTTTTTTTTTAATATATAGCCATCCTAATTAGTGTGAAGTGGTATCTCTGGTTTTGATTTGGATTCCCTGATGGATGCCTTTTATCTTTTTCTTGCTTAACTGCTTTGGCTAGAATTTCTAACACTACGTTAAACAGATGTGGCAAAAGCAGACAACTTCGCTTTGTTGCTTCATGGTGGTTTTGCCCAGAGTATTTTTTCAGGATCTGGGATGATTCTGACGGGCAGCCTGCGGTATAGGCTTGCTTTGGTCAGTGTTTCCCCATCTTTTTTACTTCTCACAGCAGTCTTTTGAGGCCCCATTTGTGTACTCACTTTATAATAAGAGAGAAAACAGATGTCATGAGGTGGAGGTTCTCCACAGGATGGGGGCTGGGCAGCAGAGCCAGGAGGACCCAGGCAGGGACCCTACTCACGACTGGCACCTGTTCTGATCAGTGGAATGAAGTTGCACAGCTTGGTGACTATTTCAAAGGTCACCACTCCTGGCCCAGGTCTGCCTGATTCCAAAGCCCTTTGCTCCTCCCTCTCTGGGCACACTATGGTAGCCCTGGCATTGGCAAACTATGGCCCACAGTCAAATTCAACTCCAGCCCGTAAGCTAAAGGTGTTCACGTGCTTAAAGGGTTGCAGAAAGAAATCTAAGACGCACATGCAAACAAAGCCTAAAGCATTTACTGCCAGCCCTTTACAGGAAAAGTTTGCTGGCCCAGCTTTGCCCAGAGAAGAAACTCTACTGGAAGGACCCTCCCTCGCCAGGGTTAGATTGGCATCCATGGGTAGTGTCTCCCAGCTGTGCTTTGTCCAGGGACCAGGCCCTGGTCGAGGGGTGTCCCCACCCAGTGCCAGACATCAACTCTCAGCAGCTCAACCCTCACTCATCCCAGGAGGTGAAAAATGTGACACCTCAAAGTAGGCCATTAAAGTTTAAAGGGGCGATGCATATTTAATGGGGCTTAACAAAGCATTCTTACAGAGGCTCAGACAGCCCCCCAGGGGTGGGGGCAGGCTGCAGGAGAGCCACCCTGCCCATGGCAGCCCCCCTCCCACCCAAGTCCCCTCCTCTGTCTGTGGGGGGGCAGCTTGGCATTCCACG
>NW_011494947.1:2462887-2465739 GCF_000754665.1 Bison bison bison
GGTGGGACAGCTTGGCATTCCAAGCTCCTTCGGGAGCCAAGTGCAGGCCCTTCCATTATTAATATCATGCGGATGTCTGAGGAGCTGTGTGAGTAGGGTCGCAACTCAGGCTGGCCTGGCCCCGTTCCAAGCAGTCCCCAGCCTGTGGGACCTTTGTGGGAAGGCTGCCCCCCACCTCGTCTCTATCCTCTGACCCTCCACTCGTGTTAGGGGTCACTGCCGAGGGCGAGAGGTCAGCAGGAGGCATCCTTGGGAGTGGGGCATGGAGACAGCCCTCCTGGGAGTTTTGCTCGTGACAGGCCCCAATCCCTGACTCAGAGATCAGTGTCTGGGAATCAGAGGTCACAGATTCATAGATTCACGGCATCTTAGAAGAGCTGCTACTGACCCTCCTACATCCCAGCAGCCAGGCAGCTATGAGTTCTGACGAACCCACATGAGCCACAGAACTCACTTTGCTGCTCCTCACCATCTGAAAAGCAGAGACATCACTTTGCTGACAAAGGTCTGTCTAGTTGAAGCTATGGTTTTTCCAGTAGTCATGTACAGATGTGAGAGTTGGACCATAAAGAAGGCTGAATTGATGCTTTTGAACTGTAGTGCTAGAGAAGACTCTTGAGAATCCCTTGGACTGCAAGATCAAACCAGTCCATCCTAAAAGAAATCAGCCTTGAATATTTATTGGAAGCACTGATGCTGAAGCTGAAGCTCCAATACTTTGGCCACCTGATGTGCAGGAAGAGCTGACTCATTGAAAAAGACCCTGACGCTGGGAAAGATTGAAGGCAGGAGGAGAAGGAGACGACAGAGGATGAGATGGTCAGCTGGCGTCATCCACTCAATGGACATGAGTTTGAGCAAACTCCAGGAGACAGTAAAGGACAGAGAAGCCTGCCGTGCCGTAGTCCACGGGGTCGCAAAGAGTCAGACATGACTGAGCGGCTGAACCAGCACCATCCACATGGTTGTGTGGCCTCTGTCTACTCTCAGAGCCACCCAGAGCCTTCCAGGGACCCCAGGGGTTTCCCACAAGGAGGCCACCAGTCCTTACTGATATCCTGCCCTGGCCACCTGATGGAGGAAGCTCTCCTTGGCCACATGGCAGGTGCCCCGCCCAGGATGGTGACCTGGAATTCTCAAGCTGGGAGTCCCTGAGACTTGCCACGGCATCTCTAACCCTTGATCATCCCGTGTGCAGAGATGACACATGACCTGCACCCACAGTCCAGCACATGGACCTCTGCCTTCAGGACTTGCCGCATGGAAGGTTTCAAGGGTTCCCCCCAGCTTAGGGTATCAGTAGAAAGCTTCAGATCTACATCTGCTCCCCCCGCAAGCCTGATCCTCACCTGGGTTCCTTGTTGAATAGCACCCCATCATTGAAATGCCTGCACCAGATGCCAGCTTGGTCACCCCTTGACACCCACCTCTTGTTCACCTGTTTCTGACACTGTCCTTCCTAAGGCCCCACCAACTCTGTCCTCCCAACTCCCCCTCTTCTCCCCAGGCTGGTCCAAGTGGGCAGCACCTCTCCTGACCCCTGTGCAGCCCGCTCATGGGCCCCCAGTCCATCTCCCATTGTCATCAGAATGGACTTCCGGAAGCGCCATCTGATTACATCAAGTGCCTGTTTGAAACCATCAGTGAGTTCCCAGTTCTGTCCCCAGCAGGACATGCAGGGGATGTGGAGTCTGACCGCTCTTCCCACCAGCCCCTATCACACACCTTTTCCCTCCCCTCCCTCCCAGCTGTCCCCCGCATCCCCATCACAGGGCCCTGGCTCCCTCCCCTCCTCACCTGTAACACCTGTTAGCCTTCCCATCTCTTCTATTCCTTGTCACTTCCTCAATTCCTCCACTGACCCTTCCTGACCAGGTCAGACCCCTAAGGAGGTTCCTGCCTCCCAGAGTTACACCTCACAGAGGACACTCGATAGCTCTTGGGTGAGCCCCCGTACCAGCTGACCCCTTCACTGCCCAAGGGGTGCTGGCTCTGCTCTAAGACTCCTGGCACCACCCAGGAGCCCAGCTTCAGGCCGAGATGAGAGATGACCCCCTCTGTGTCAGTTAATCTGTAGTTAATAAGCACCTGCCCTGGGCCAGGCCTGGTCCCCTGGGTCCCAGAGCAGCACCATGTAGCCCCAAGTATTGCAAGTTTCAACTCCCAAGGTCCAACTGGGAGTCCCTGAGACTTGCCGAAGCATCTCTAGCCCTTGGTCATCCCTTGCGCAGAGATGACACATGACCTGCACCCACAGTCCAGCACACACACGTCCTAACCTCTAGGACCTGCCGCACGGAAGGTTTCAAGAGTTCCTGCAAGACTTGCTCCATGGAGGGTTTCAAGGGCAAGGCTGGGGGGAAAGGCCCCTTCTCAGAGCAGACACACCAACCCCCACCTCCTTCAGTGACCTCTGCTGGCCGACATCTGGGCCCCTGCTCAGCTGGTCACAGACGCGAGCAGAGTGGCTGGCCAGCCTGGCAAGGAGCCCAGGTTCCCTTGGCATCTGAGGAGCTGACCCATTGTCTTAGACTCCGAGGGTTTTCCAGTGTGTGCAGGTTTGATGTTACCTCTGCAGAGCATCCCTCCAGGCCAGGGGTTAAAGATGTCTGTCTTGCCAGCTCAGGTTCTGCGGAGCGGCTCTGCGGGGCTGAAGGCAGGAGGGGCTGAAGAGGGTGGCTGGCAGGCCAGCAGGGAGCCAGGGGCTTTCAGCACCCCCTCCCCACCCCCTCAGAACAACTTTGCTCTCCAACCGCAGGGTTCCATAAAAGATCTCTTTTAAACAGAGTATCTCGGCTAAAATCAAATCCAGAGACTTCATTTGAAGATGGGGGAGGTGGATACATGTGTAT
>NW_011494947.1:2465898-2477266 GCF_000754665.1 Bison bison bison
AAGCAGCAGGTGTCCTAGCAGCCTCTCCAGCAGCCCCCTCCGTGTTCCAACCCCCTCCCAGACACCCCGCACCCACCCGCCAAGAGGCACAAAGGAATCAGCCGTGCTCACATTTGGGAAGAATTACCAAATTCCTTTGCCATTTGCTATCTCTCACTTTTCTTTTTTTTTTTTTTAAATATTATCCCAAACATCCTGGGAGGCCCATGATTTCATGATTCTAAGAGCCTCTGGTCCTCAGATTCAGCAGTCAGAAGATTCTAAAAGCTGGAGATCCCTCTTCAGTGTCTGGGCCCAGGGTCCCCAGCCAGGTGGTCAGCAGAGCCCATCCTGGCCTCAGGCCACCCGCCTTCTTCCCACTTTGGTCTGAGGCCTCACCTAAATGGAGGCAGCCCAAGGTACGATGAGGGCACCTCCTGGCTGTGCAATCATAGGTGGATGTCTCAACCTCTCTGAGCCTGGGTCGGGACTCAGCACAGGCCGTGGAATGGGACAACATATTGGTCCGTAGGCTTGTAGGAGAGGGCTCACGCTAGGGCGAGTGGTAGCAGCCCAGAGCCTTGGGATCCACGCAGGAGGCTACCCTGCCACCGATCCCCCCCCCAACCCAAGGATGGACCGTCCTCACCCTGGAGGAGAGGACCCAGCACATCCTGGTGGGTTAGAAGCCAAAGCTCCCCCTCGCCCACCGGTCTCAGAGGAGGAGCCTCGGAGGTGAAGAGCCGTTCTGAGCTGCTGAGCTGTGGGTCCCAGGGATACCAGGCAACCCAGGGCCATGCCTGGCTGCCTGGAGGAGGTCATCGCACACAGAACCCGTAGGGCCTCTTGGCGGGGGGGACCTCCAGGCTGGGCTGCAGCCCCCTCCGCAGCACCCAAGCTGTTGATAATGGGGGAGATTGAAAAAAAAAAACAAAACCAGATGCTTCTCTGAACATTTTTGGCATTCATGAGTTTCATCCCAAACGCAGCTAACTTCCGCTCCCCTGCTGCCGCCTGTCTCTGCCCTACGCTTCCCACACCCTCCAGGTGGGCAGCAGGATGAAGGGAGGGCCCTCTCCTCCCTCCAGGTCCCCCTCTGCCCCCCACTCTCTCCCTCCCCCATCAGCTTAGCCTCCCCAGGGAGCCACATTCCTGGCCTGGCAGCTACAGCTGGCCCCATGCCTGGGTCCCCATCTGATGACCCCTCACCCGCTCCCTCCTCCGCATGCTGGAGGCCATGGCCTCTGCCAGCCCCTGGGGGCCTCCGGTGGAGCAAACGAAGCCCAAGCTGTGCTCTGGAGAAAGGTGACTCATGACAGGAGCTTGCTCAGTCAGCACCCGGGGAGGGGCGGGCCTCTGGGGGGCTTCTGGGGGGCTTCAGCTTCAAGGGAGGTGGTCTCACCTGCCAATTCCAAAGGGGCAAGAGATCTGGGCTCTGGGTCTTTCCTGGACACCTGCCCCGGAAGGAATCTGGGGAGGGGCCCCTGCTCCATGTGCTGAGGACCCTGTGGCCTCAGTTTCCCCCCCAGACATTGAAGGGAGTTAGACTGGACAGCCTGATGGCCCTTCTGACTCTGATAGTGCAGGATTCTAGAACCGTGACCCGCAATAACCTCACCTCCATCGCTAAGGAAAAGAAAAGGAAAAAATAACACCCACCCCATCTAATCCTTTGCTGGCTTATACCACGCAGCTCAGCTCTCTCGCCGGCTCCTCTGGGGGATGATGGAAATGTGAATTTAAATAGAGTTATGCCGAAAGAACATTAGCCAGCAAGGCCCCAGCAGGGAGAAGCCCCACGGAGCCGCAGAGGCAGGCCGTGCGGTCTGCGTGTTCACGAGGAGGCCGGCACCTTCGGACAATTACAATCAGGAGGCTTGATTAGCCCTCCTCCCACCTAGCCCCTTTCCCAGGACTCTCCTTAATAGCCCACTGCCTCCTCTCTGAGCACCAGGGGGCCGGCTGCTGGGGACCAGCCGGGTGTAGCTAATCTCCCAGTGGCACCACTCTGCCATCCACAACGAATGGGGACTCCGAAGCAGCTCTCCGGGGTGGCTCAGTGCCCCCTCCGGGCCGGGGGCGGCTGCCAGCCTGAGACGGGATTAGCATGGCTGTCAGCTCTGAGTTCAGGGCTCAGCCATGGGGCTCCGGGCAGAACAGAGCTGGTGCCAGGAGCTGGGGGCATCTGGGAGGCCCTGGCTTCCCCCCAACCCCCGCACAGCCCTGAGCCAACCCCCTCCTCTGTGGTCCCCACACTCCCTGCTCTTTCCCATCACCTGGGTGCCCTGGAGGGAGGGGGCAGTCTGCCTCCCTGACTGCTGGGCACAAGGCAGACCCTCAGGGGACGGCTGTTCCTGCTCTAGGCCAAGGGTTTTGTAGGGTTTGGAAGGTGGGCAGGGCTGACAGTGAGGCCTTGTGTTGGAAGCGCTCCTTGGGGCGGGGGTTGGGGTCCCAGTACACCCAAGCTCAGGCCAAGGGGGCAGGACAGGCCCCAGGGTGCAAGCCAGGAGGCAAGTGGGAACCCAGTGCAGTGATGCCGGGGAAGGGGGTTGGACACGCCGAGTGAGCCAGGCCCTGGATGGGGAGCGAGAGGCCTGGACTGAGCCCAGAAGGCAGGATCCTCACGTGATCAGAGCAAGGGGCCTCGGAGCCCACGCAGGGCAGGATCAGCATGGGGAAGGGACTGTGCTTCCCACTCTCCTTTCTGACACTGTGGGGCCTGATGTGGCTAAATGGTGCCTGCTTTGGGGTTAGGTTCCAGAGGCTGCTCTTACCACACCCCCACCCCCAGAAGTGGTGGTGGAGGTGATCACAGCTACCTGTGGGCCCCCGGGATGAACCAGGTACATCTAGAGGCCCCCGCGGCCCCCGGCAGGCCCCAGCCCTCCTGCCAAGCTCTGGTTACTGCTGGAGGTTCTGGGGTGCGCTCTCCGGGCCCCAGGAGCAGGTGGCTCCAGTTCTGTGCCTGCAGAACTCCAGCCCCCTGAGTAGGCTCCTGGCCGGGCCCTTCTCCCGGCCCCAGGAGGCAGCAGGACCAAGGTGACAGCGTCCATGGAGCTGCTGGACTCACCCTTGCATCTCAGGTCGGCATGGTGACAAGGCCCCTTCCCCTTGCTGAGCTGAACTTAACCCCTCCTGCCCATTAGCCACACTCTTGGGTCCAGAGTCTCAGTCTTTCCAGGGAACCACTGCTGCTTTGAATGTTCTGGGTGAGCCTGTACCATCCTCTCCAAATCTTTGCCTTCTAGCCACATACTAAGGCCTCTGCAGCCCCATCATCCCATCCCGTGCTTTTGGTGAATTAGGGAAAGGCGCCCATTTCACTTCTTACCACCTTTTTCAGCCAGGTGCCCTTGTTTTTTGTTTTGTTAATTATTTTAATTTATCATTTATTTGGATGCACTGGGTCTTCGTTGCAGCACACAGGATCTTTAGTTGTGGCATGTGGGATCTGGTTTCCTGACCAGAGATTGAACCCAGGCCCCCTGAATTGGGAGCTCGGAGTCTTAGCCACTGGACCACCAAGGAAGTCCCATAGCCAGGTGCCCTTGTGCAGTGCACAGCCTGGACAACTGTTCCAGGCAACCCCGCCTCATTTCTCCTCCTGAACACCTAAGGCAGAAAGTCCTCTTGCGTTAGTTGCCTGCGTCGGGGTCTCCCAGGTGTACCAGTTCTTTGAGGCTGCAGGCAAATCCACTCTGGATCCCAGTTTTGACTCAGCTGTTGGTGCCATTTGACATAGACTGGGTGTTGGATAATTGTAATCAGGTTGGATGCTGGGTAGATAAAACAGAGGGCCTGCGGGTGCCAGTGCCAGGCTCAGAGCTTGTCAGACCCATCTCCATGTATTCTCAGCACCCCTGGGAGGCAGCAACAGTGGGCTTTTGAAAAAAATATCCGTTCCTTTCTTAGGGCAAACCTAATTCCCCTCCCCCTGAGTGCGGACTGTCCATAGGGGCTCCTTTCTGATGAACAGAATGTGGAGGAAATGAGGAAGTATGACTTCTAACCATAGATCATAAAATGCACGGTGGCTTTCCTTGCTCTCTCTGACCCACTCCTATGGGGGAAGCCGGGGACCATACTGTAAGGATGCTCGTCACCCTCTCGAGAGGGCCATGTGGTGAGGAGGAACTGAGGCCTCCCGCCAAGCAGCCACATGCGCTCTCCACCTTGGAAGTAGGTCCTCCAGCCCCAGTCAAGCCTTCAGATGATGTAGCTCCGTCAGCATCTTCTCTGCACCCTCCAGAGCGGGCACTGAGCAAGAACCACACAGCCCAGCTGCTCCTGAAGTCCTGGCCCCCATACACTGCGTAAGATGATAAGTGTTTGTTGTTTCAAGCTGCTAGGTTTCAGGGTAATTTGTAATGGTGCAGTTGATAACCAATACAATAGGCAATTTTGTTCCCTGGTTTGTTCAGACCAGAAAAGTGAGCTCCAAGGTGTCCTGGCAGGGACCTGGCTTAAGCAAAGGAGCCCTGGCTGGAGCACTCGTCTCAGACAGAAAAGCACTTGTCACATGCACAGTGAGATGGGACCAGGGATGGCTCTGGGGCTTCGGTTGCAAAACTGAGGGGTCCCTTTCCTCCTGCCCACCAGTGGTGGGGGGGGGCTGCCCTGTGGGCATGGCTGCTGGCCCTGTGGGCTCCAGAGTGGGGAAGCTGCTTCATGGGAAAGCTGCTTCATAAGGAGCTGCTGGGCAACCAGCAGTGGATCCAGGCAGGCCAGGCATCTTGTTTGTTTGTTCATTCATTTAGAGATAACCAAGCCCCTACTGTGTGCTAGGAGCAGCCACGGTCCCTCCATTAAGACCCTCCTGTCCTCTCCTCTACCATCCTTTCTGGAAAAAAGCTGACTCATGGAGAGCCTCTGGCCTCCTTGGCGGGGATACAAGACAGGACCCGGGATGTCAGGCTGGAGGTCAGGGACAGATCTGGGCACGCGGGGGCCAGGCGGAAGGAGGCCAAGGCTGGACACCTCCCAATGATGCTCGGCTCAAGACAGTGTGGGAAAGAAGGCCAGAGATTCCAGAAGCAAGGCCGGAGCAGGGCGATGGGGATGAAGAGTCTTAAAGACAGTCCTGTCCTTTGACCCTGTAATTCTCTTCCTGGAAATCCACCCTAAGGAAGTAATTAGCAAGACCGACAGCAATGGGGGGTGGTAGGAGGCTGTTAGCTGTGCATTGTTTACAACAACTGGAAAATAGAGATAAATGTCTAAAAATGAGCCAGGCTTGTAAACGCCATGTCCCCTTCCCACCCCAACTCTGGAGTTGGAGTCCGATGACCCGGATGTAAATCTCCTGTCTGCAGCGGTGACCTCTCTGTGCCTCCGCTTCCTCTTCTGTCAATGGGGAGAATAACAGGACTGAGCTATGGGCACCTGTAAGGGTCTGATGAATCAGCTCTCTGAGCAGGCTAAGCTCAGCTTCTGGTGCAAAGATCCCCTCCCGTACATACTGGCTGATAGCTTTGTGGTGGTATTGGCTTAGTCACTAAGTCGTGTCCGACTCTTTGTGATCCCCATGGACTGTAGCCTGTTAGGCTCCTCTGTCCATGGGATTTCCCAGGCAAGAACACTGGAGTGGGTTGCCGTTTCTTCTCCAGGGTATCTTCCCAACCCAGGGATGGAACCCGTGTCTCTTATGTCTTCTGCATTGCCAGGTGGCACTGTACCACCCGGGAAGCTCTGACACAAGTCTAACTCTAACAGTGAGTTCTGGAATCACGAAGAACATGGGCCAACTCTCACAATTAGGTTACGCGAAGCTATGTACCACAGGCCCTCCATCTGGTGAAACGTGATGTGTGCCAGAAATAACCATCTCCACCGCTGCCTGGGGCCCTCCTCTGGGTCAAGGGTGAGACCTGGTCACTGGGGCACAGATGCCGGGCCACTTGCATCGGTGCATGGGTCATGGTCCACATCTGGCACACAGCAGCAGCAAGCGGAGTGCGGTGACGCTAGAATTTGCTGAATGACTGTGAGAAGGGATGGAGACGCAGGTGAAGCTTATACACAGAACACCTGGTTGCCTTACGTGGGCTTTCCCAGAAGCAGAGACGTAAACACAAGCGGTTTGTTTGGAGGTGATCCCAAGAAGTGCTGCCAGGGGAGGAGGAGGGTGACATGGCAGCAGGGAGGCAGACAGCATGGTGGGAGGAATGTGTATCAGATCGCACCGTGGCATCTGGGGCACCAGCCCCGGGGGACTCTGGGAAATGGGCCAGACCACGCACTCAACAAACAGTGAGGGAGCTGGGGATTTACCCCTCACTCTCCTGACTCCCAGAGAAGGCAATGGCACCCCACTCCAGTACTCTTGCCTGAAAAATCCATGGATGGAGGAGCCTGGTGGGCTGCAGTCCATGGGGTCGCTAAGAGTTGGGCACGACTGAGCGACTTCACTTTCACTTTTCACTTTCATGCATTGGAGAAGGAAATGGCAACCCACTCCAGTGTTCTTGCCTGGAGAATCCCAGGGACAGGGGAGCCTGGTGGGCTGCTGTCTATGGGGTCGCACAGAGTTGGACACGACTGAAGCAACTTAGCAGCAGCAGCAGCTCCTGACTCCACTCTGTCATTGGCCAAGGGCTGCCCTTTGGGGAGAAGGTACAGCACATTCTGGAACCATGAGTACCCACATGGACAGAGATGCAGCAGTGCCCGCTGCACTGATATCTGGTAAATGTTGAATAAATGCTGCTGGTATTTTCCCATCTCAGCCCCACCGGCCTGCCCAGAAAAACACTGCCAAGATCCTCTCCCGTCTGTGTTATGTATCGGTACATACAGATAGACTCCCAAGCCTTTGCTAGTCCCACAGCCTGTAGTCTCTGGCAAATACTTGGAAAAAAGACTAGAAGGAAGAACCCCGAAATGGTAACCAGAGTCGTGTCTGGACACAGCTAAACTAGGTGATTTTTACAACTGGAAAAACTGATGAGATTGAAGACAGAAACACAGATGGACAGATGGCATCACCTGCGAATCTAAGCCCGAAAGGCTCCCGTCTGAGTGTTCCCATCCCTCGGCTCCTCATGGTCGCCCCTGCCACAGTCTGTCCCATTTGTTTCTCAGCCAGTGCTCAGCAGGTCTGGTGTTGGGTGCGTAGGGCTTCCAGATGGGTCTCCAGAAGGGGACACGGATGGTATGGGAACCATGGCTCTTGAGCCCTGGGCCCCGGTAGAGGGCAGGCCAATCCCTGCTGGGATGTTCTGGCCCAGAGGACCTCCCTGGGGTCTGTCTGCCTGCCGGGCTTTCTCTGTCTAGCCTCATCTGTCACTCAGGTGAGACCTGCAGCAAGGGACAGAGGCTACCTGGAACCTCCCACTCCAAGGCCTTGAGATCCGGGAAGGCAGGGAGTCAGAACCCGGCAGAAAGCCGGGGCCACACCCTCAGTGAAGGAGGAGACTGAGGATGTACCCACCCACACGAAGGAGCAGTTTAAGGAAATACATCTGCCACAAGTGTATGGCTGGAGCCTTGTTCTCGTGGAGATTTGGGGTTTTTTGTTTTGTTTTGGCTGGGCCATGCAGCATGTGGGATCTCATTTCCATGACCAGGGATCAAACACGTGCCCCCTGTAGCAGAAGCATGGAGTCTTAAGCACTGAACCACCGGGGAAGTCCAATTTGGGCTTTGAATTTTATTTTCCCCCTCATGCTGCTAATGGGAGGAGCAAAGGCTTACAACCATGTTGCGAAGCAATTGGACCACTGTTTCAGGAGGCACGGCCTTCAGCCCTTGATGCTGCTGGGTGCTGGGCAGTGCGGCTATAGAGAGCGGGGAGGGGCAGACTGGGAAATAGAATGATGATTGACAGGCACTTCCACACGCTGACACGTTTCTGAGGTTTGAGCAAGACATCAGCTTCAGAGCACAGACGACAGCCGAGCTGGCCTCCCGACCACAGCCACGAGACAGACCCTCAGGCGGGTGTGTTGGGAGAGGGCACCCTGATGGGCAGAGTGGCACCAGCGGGCAGGACGCCCAGCCATCCCGAGGCCCTAATGAATGGGACAAAGCAGGGGAGGTGCTCAGGAAATGTCTGCAGAATGACAGGGAACAAGCGATGGGGCTTCGAACACCCACATGAGAGCCACCATCACCCATGTGGCACCCACAGGCGCCCTACACCTAGGAGGAAGCCAGGTGTAAGTCACGGGCCACCTGCACCCCCCAGACACTGCCCGTGGGGTGTCAGGGTGCACAGCCACGTTGGAAAGCAACTTGGCTGTTTCCTATACAGTTAAACTTCCTCCCACCCTATCAGCCAGCGATTCCAAGGACTGTGTACATGTGTGTACCAGCACGGGCGTACAAATGCTCACAGCAACGCCGGGCTTGACAGCCCCGCGTGGAAACAGCCCAAACGTCCATCACCAGCGAAGTGGTTAAGCCAATTATGCAGAACCATAAATAAAATACTATTGCAGTAAAAAGGAACAAACGACTGAAATACACAACATGGACGCGTCTCTTCAGCCTGACGCTGAGGGAAGGAAGTCAGATCCAAAGGAACACACGCCATGTGGTCCCACTACGTGAAATTTAAGAAAAGGCAGAATGAAGCTGTGGTGACAGAAGTCAGAGCAGTGGTCACCTCTGGGGGGACCGCGTGTGATGGGGGAGGGGCAGGAGAGAACTTCCTAGGCTGACAGAAAGGACAGGAGTGATGGCTGGAATTCACCAAACTCTACCCTTAAGATCTGTGCATTTGGGGACTTCCCTGGTGTCCAGTGGTTAAGACGTCACTTTCCAATGCAGGAGGTATGGGTTCAATCCCTGGTCGGGGAGCTAGGATTCCTACCTGCCTTGAGGCCAAGAAACCGAAACATAAAACAGAAACAATATTGTAACAAATTCCATAAAGACTTTAAAAATGGTTCACATCAAAAAAATCTTTAAAAAAGAGCTGTGCATTTTATCATACATAAATTAGAATTTATTTATTTTTTTAGTTAAAAAAAGTAAATAAGCATGAGAGAAGAAGTGAAAGTGAAGTCGCTCAGTCGTGTCCAACTCTTTGTGACCCCATGGACTGCAGCCTACCACGTTCCTCTGTCCATGGGATTTTCCAGGCAGGAGTACTGGAGTGGGTTGCCATTTCCTTCTCCAGAGGATCTTCCCAACCCAGGGATTGAACCTGGGTCTCCTGTATTGTAGGTAGATGCTTTACCATCCGAGCCACCAGGGAAGTCTTGAGAGAAGAAGGGACTTGTGTTTTTAATAATATGGTAGACTAGACTCCTACCTGGTGGCTCAGAAACCACCTGCAGTGCAGGACACCCAGGCTCAATCCTTGGATCAGGAAGATCCCCAAGAGAAGGAAATGGCAACCCACTGCAGTATTCTTGTCTGGAGAATTCTACAGACAGAGGAGCCTGGCGGGCTACAGTCCAGGGGGTCACAAAGAGTCAGACACGACTTAGCGACTAAATACCACCCCAGACACCTACTACCACAACAACAAAGCTGCAGAAGTGGGATATGATATCGCAGATATTCTTTTAAATGTGTAGTTAGACTGAAAAGTAAAGAAGGAATCAACAGGGGCCAGAAACCAAGAAGAACCAGGGGCCAGGGAACCTGCCTGGAGATGGGCAGACTAGGAAAAATTCCACCTTGGGAAGGGAAAAGGCCCAGGAAAAAGTTTCCACTTTGGATGACCAAACAGAAATCTGTTTTCATGAGGATCTGGGGTCTGAATTCGTTCTATATACAAGATAAGAACTTACAGTAGCTCTGAGTTTGAAGTATCTTCAGTTATCTAATGGAAACAAAAGCGATTCCTCCCGAGAAGGACAAATTCTCAGCTCAGAACACACTGGATTCCCAAAGATAAAGTTTTGACCAAGTTGGAACATGCGATCCAAAATTACAGAACACGCGGGGAAGCAGTCACCACGAGTGAGGGTCGGCAGACTCAACGACCAACAGAATTAGCAGGGACTCGAGATGCTGCAGGGACTCGAGATGGTGAACCAGTATCATAGCACAGAGAACAGGAGACAAGCAGAGAAACAGGCACGCCGTCTTTGAGAGTTTGGCCACGTGTAGGTTGGGATGTGGCCACTGATTGCAAGATATTTTCTTTTCTACACCCAGTTTCTTTCATTCAACAACAAACATTGGGGACCTGAGGGTTAACCATACAGGGGTCCCCGAATTCTAAAGGAGTGGGTTCTGGGACCAGAATGCGGAGGTCAAATTGATGCTGTGACGTTTATCAGATATATAACCTTGAGCAAGGCACTCGGCCTTCGCCTGCTTCAGCTGTTCCTTTATCTGTGAAGTGGCATAAGAAATGCTAGCAATCTGCCTCTTAGGTACCGGCCAGGGTTTCCGTGAGAAAATTCAAATCACCTACGTGGTGCGTAGCGGGCATTCAGTAAAACAGCACCTATCCTGATTCCTCTATAACGAAAGCTTAAGTCACCTGCCGGCTGGATTTCTTGCTTGGCCTGAATTCTGGACCACAGCCGTAGCATCCCTCCCGTCCCCTGCCATAGCCGACCCTTAACTGTGCCTTGCGCTGATCTCGGTAGGGGCAGGGCCCACTCCCTTCATTTCTCCCAAGCCTTTCCAACACAGGTTGTTGAGCAAAGCAGACTCTTAACCAAAGACTGGGGGATAACAGATGCGCTCTCCTGTATCGCAGCTCGGAAACCACAAACATCCCGCTCACACTCACATCAGCGCTGGGGTTCCCAGGCCAGCCTTCTCCCCAGGCCCCCATGCGGCTGGGTGGGCTTCAGTCCCTCCCTCTCTGGTTCCCTCTGCCTCCCTTCCCCTCCCCCACATCCCCTCCCCTTCCAGCTGCTTCTGCCGAAACCACATTTCTCCCTGAGTTTCTTACCTCCCCGCCTCTCCAGGTCCTGCCCTCCCCTCCCCAGTGAAGCCTGAGCCTCAGCTTTTTACACCCAAGTAGTCCATCGGGATGTTTTGCTGAATAAAAAGCCAGAATTCTGCCTCTAGCTTTAAAAATACCAGTGTTCCCTCCCTGCTCCGTATTTCCAGAGCGCTGATCTCAGAGGACGTGGGAAGAGGGCTGGGGACACTGAGACCCACAGGGAGGTCCCGTCTCGCCCGCCAGGCCCGAGTTATCCTGCTGGGTTCCGGCCTCAGCCTCAGCCTGCATTTCCCTGGCACCCTCCGACAGGCTGGCGGCAGAGGTGACCACACACAGTATCCCAGGGGACCCCAGGGTGCAGACCCCCCCGCCCATGCACAGCGCATCAACGCCAAAAGCTCACACGCTCACACACGCACGTTCACTCCATGCTAATTCCTGCCTTTGATCGCGGCCTCTAGTCTGTCATCACCACTCAGTGTTGACAAAGCAAAAATAAAAAATAAAATGAAAGAAATCCGCCCTGTCATTTGG
>NW_011494947.1:2477366-2477518 GCF_000754665.1 Bison bison bison
GCTTGGCAGCCCCCGCCCCCGCCCCCGCCTTTGTATTATGGGTTTATGTCAAGGTATGTTGGATTCTAAATTAAATGTCAGCCCACTGTACGTTTCTGCCTCCAGCCGCAGAAAATGAAGAGCCAGCGCTGGAGACCATCCAGTTGTTCCGC
>NW_011494947.1:2477627-2480493 GCF_000754665.1 Bison bison bison
CGGGACCCCATCCAGTTGTTCCGCTCCCCGTGCCTAACCGTGAGGGGTGACAAGCCCATTGAATCACTGCACGGTAGCTTTCCATGCCATGGGAAGCCAAGATAAATTTATTTTTAATGATAAATGTGACTGTCAGAGTGAAGTTGAGACAGCTTTACGGTGAGAGTCAAGCACCCTAGGCAGCCCGGGGCAGAGGCTGGGTGGACAAAGGCCAGAGGTCCCAACCTCCCGGTCAGCCGGTCCCCAGGGCCCCATGAGACAAAGCATATTCAACATTCAGCCCACGTGTGCTGAGCTCCTGCCACAGGCCAGCTTCGTAGTGCTGGGCTCAGGCCCAGCGCTGGCCAAGCAGGAGGACAGAGGCGAGGAAGAAAGGAAGACGCGCTCCAGCAGTGGGAGACTCCAGTTCACATTCTGGCTCCATCAGCTGCTGTGTGATCTTGGCTGAGGGACTTAACCTCTCTGAGCTTCAGTCGCCTCATCTATGAAATGGGTATATCAATAACATCCACGGGCTTTTGTGGAGAACCACATGAATTAAGATCTATTGCTAATGAACGGTACACAGCACATGAAAAATGCTTTCTGAATGGTAGCTATTATTTATATCATTTTTGCTAATAGCACTTTTACCCAAGTTATGTAACTTACCTTTGGGAGTCAATTTTGTCATCCGTGAAACAAGGATAACAATAGCTCTCACTTATGAGGGTGGCTGGGAGGATGCTCTGTGCCCGGAGCAGGGCTGAGTGTAGGAATGAGGGGCAATGGATTCTAGTCAGTCGGACAGCAGTAACCCTGAATGTTGTCACCCGGCATCTCTGGCCACGCTCATCTCCTTGATGAGAGGGTCTCTTCCTTTCTATCCCTCTCAGGCTGGCAGGCCTCACAGCCTGTCCTGTACCCCCTCCCTACAAAGAAAAGGGGGTACCATGCATCAAGACCCCACAGCCATCCCCTCCTTCACACTATGGTGGGCACCTGGCCAAAGACAGCTGATGACCTATGAGTGACATGTCCTGGCTCCAAAAGATGAGCAGGATGAATCAGAGCACTTCTTTTGGGAATTTAAAAATCCCTCACGAGGGATTTCTGTTGGTGCGGCCATCATGTCCAAGTGGCCAAAGGCAGGAAAGACAGGAGCACGGGGAATCAGTGAACCAGAGGGAGAAGGGTGAGGCGGTGTGTAAGGAGTGGGCGGGGTCCCGGAGCAGCCTGGGGGTCCCGGGTTCCAGCTTCCCTGAGGTCCTGGCTGAGGTCCTGGCTGGAGTGCCCTCCTCCAGCCCTGAGTCCACTGAGCACACCTGGGCTCTCCCGGGGGCTCTGTGGACACCACCTGTGCCCAAAGGAAGTTAGAGGCAGGGGCACTCTCCCTTCTATGGGGTCAGCTGCCCTTTTGCTCACATAGATCTGGAGCTCACAAACAGAGCGCAGACCCTCCTCTCCCCCAGACAGGGCATCTTGTAAGGCGCTGAGCAAACGCCGGCGGGCTCCTTCTTCTGGGTGGGCTCTTCTCCTGGGGGAGCTGAGCAGGGGCCATCATCACAGCGGGGGTCATGGGTGAAGACCACTCCCACACATGCACTCACCACACCCCCGCAGGCGGGAAATTGAGGAATCTGTAGCCCAGCGTGTGAGGCAGGCTGACCGCAAACAGTGCCATGAGCAGCCGCTAGGTGGCCCCCGCTTACCTGTCCAACCGCCCTTCTGCAGGCCCGGGAGCAGGTCCTCTGGCTGGTGTCCTCTGGTTGGTACCTGCCTGTGCCGGGGAGCTGTCATTTTCCATCCTCTGCCTTTGCTTTGCGGCTTTGCTGCCTGGAATGCCTTGCCCCCAACATTCCAGGTTTCTCCACCTTCACAGCCCAGTACCCCACCCCCTCCTCTAGGATGTCTTCCCCGCCCATCCAGAGCAGATACCCCCAAAACTCTGCTGGCCCTTAGCACCCCCTCCACTCAGAATCTCAGCTCAGGGTCCTCCAGAAGGGTGACCTTCTGTCTGTACAGAAACACTTCTGGAGCTTACCTCCTCTCCCCAAATCGGACTCAGGTTTGCAGTTCCCGCCTCACGTCTACAAACCTCATAAGTCCCCATTTAGAAGGGGGAGGTGGTGATTTCTTGTTCAATGAGGAGACGACAGGGAATCTGCTCAAGGTCACAGTGGGAAAGTCTGAGGTCTCATCCTGCCAAGTGTTTCAACACACTCTCAGAACTTCACAAGAGCCCTCTGAAGAGGGTGCTGTTGGCCCTTTAGCAACCGTGGGGAAACCGAGGCTCAGAGGCACAGCTGCTTGCCCCAGGCCACTTGGCCACCACATGCCTCTCCGCAAGGCTGATGGCCCCCCCTGCCAATCCATTTAACCTACTGGAAAGGCCTCAAGTGAGAGATGACATCGAGAAAGAGCCCAGGGACCAAGACTCCAACCCAGGTCCCCGACTCCCAGTCGATGCTGGGGAACCCAAACTCCCAGGTGGCCCGACTGCCTCCCTTGGGCCTGGGGAGTGGGCTGCAGGTGAGGCCGGCAGACAGCTCTGGAAGGAGGAGGCGGCTGGCAGGTTGGGAATCCACCTTCTGTGGGTGAGTGACAGTCCACTCGGATTCCAGGGGCAGCGAGTGCCCCCCAACCCCAGTTTTCTGGGGCCCCCACCCCCAGGCAGTCTGCTGCACTCGTGAGGGCCCCGGGAGAGGGACGAGTACGGGGCGACAGACTGGCAGCCGGTGGGAGAGAGACGAAGACGGTGCCAGGGAACAGCCTGGTGGGCCAAGGCGCCCCGGGAGCCTGAACACAGCTCTGGGGAGAAGCGTGGGGAAGGGAACACGGGAGTCTATTCTGAAGCTGGGGGAGCCGAAGATGGGGGGCCCCCGCA
>NW_011494947.1:2480776-2481042 GCF_000754665.1 Bison bison bison
ACAATAGCAGCTCGTTAACAGCGCAGATTAAGGACTTTTGTCAATTACCTCTGACGGCTACACCGGGCGGATTAAATGCTTTTTAAAGTGCTGCCGGTGGGAGGGGGCGACTAAGAAGCCCCCTCCCGGCACAAATCCCTCCTCTCCCGGACAGAGGAGGAGGCGGGGGCCGAGGCAGCGCTAGGCGCGCCCGGGGAATGCGGGCGATCGGCCGCGAGCGCGGGCAGAGCGCGGAGCGGCTCGCACGCGACACCGCGGGCCGCCTG
>NW_011494947.1:2481794-2487002 GCF_000754665.1 Bison bison bison
CCTTTGCGCTCCGCAGCGGCGCGCCTCGCCCAGCGTCCCCGCCAGCGGTCCTGCCGGAAGATGGTCAACGACCGGTGGAAGACCATGGGCGGCGCTTCCCAACTTGAGGACCGGCCGCGCGACAAGCCGCAGGTACCCGCGGGCCTGGGGCGTGGGGATACGGGGATCCCGCGCGGTGGGCGAGGCGGTGGCGGCTCCAGCCGGCGGGCTGGGGACCCGGGCTGGAGTTTGGGGCGTACCTCCCGTGAGGCTCGACAGGCCCGAATTGGGGCGGGCACCCTCCTCGGCTCCAGAGGAGACACTTGAACTTGGGGTTCGGGCTGACGATGGGGGCGGCACCCCTGCAGGAGCCCCCTTGCTCCTCCAACGGACTCAGGTGCACGCCTGCACAGAGAAAGTAAGGGACCCACAGAGTTTACAGTGTCACCAGCCCTTGAGCGCGAGCCTCTGTTTCCTCATCTCTACAATGGGCATCTGAACCATTTACTAAGTATCCCACCCTGGGCAGCACCCCGTGCCAGGCGCCTGGCATGCGACCCCCTCCCCTTCATCTCCTCTGAATCCTCACACTTTAGCCAGCCTATCCCTACCCCCATACAGCAGAGGATCAATAAATATTTGCCTCTTGTAAGAACACTGGATACTGTGATTCTCCAGCCCTAAGACAAGGGAAGCAGGATTCAGAGAGAGTTGCTTCTGCCCCAGGCCTGTGGCTCTGCTGGGATTTGAACCTCAGGTCCTTGGGCTGCAGGTCTGTTCATCCCATGCTTTGTGCCCCCTCTTCAGGGGGCCGTGGAAGATGCCCAGGGCTGTGCACTGGAAGGGGGGTGAGGACAGAGCTCCAGGGCTGGCCGGAGAGGGGGCTAGGGATGGGAAGCCGAGTGGAGGGGCAGCCCCGGGGCCGCCCCAGGCTGGGCTGCCAAGGGACTGGGGCAGGCAGGCGAGATGCCGAGGTCTGCTAGCCAAGGAGAGGAAATAATGGAGCTGCCCGTTTTAAATTTCAAATTTCTCCCAGACAGATGTCATTGGGGAAGGAACAGTTCTTGTTTGCAGAGGCAGGAGGGGGGTGGCAGGGGCGGGCCTTGGCGGGCCCCTCACTCTCTTGGGAGCGGCAGCCTGAGTGAGCGTTGTCTGGAGCCACATGCCTCCACACTTTGCAAAGCCCTTTCCCAACCGTCTGCACAACCTCGCTGTCGGCAGCAGCCTGGGTGGGGAGGCAGGGGTGCATGTGCCCTTGTCGCAGGAGAATGGTGGTGCAGAGAAGTCGAGGCATGCACCCAAGTCACACAGCATGTTAGCAGAAGAGCAAAGTTTCAAAGCCGGGTCTGACTCCATGCCTCTCCCAATACCTCCTGGTCCATTCCCCTTTCCTGTGAGCCCCCTTACAGGTACTGACTGCTTGTCATTTGCCAATAAGCAAATGACACCAGACTGCCTGTTTCCAAACGTTTGCTGCCTCATCGTCCCCCAAACACACACACACAGAGACACACACACACACACACATACACTTCATTCAGGGAAACCCTACATATACTTCAAAACCAACTCAGATGCCACCTCCTCCAGGAAGCCCTCCCTGATGCCTGATGCCCCGTGGGCTTTACCTTGATTCCCAGCAGCAGTTAGCCTGTGCCACTCAGCTGCCTTTATCTCCCTGCCTTATTCCCTAGCCTTGGTCCCTCCTCTAGCAGGAGCTCCCTTTGGACATATGCTTCTTCTGGGCCCCCATCCTGGGGTCTCCCCCTGGGTCCAGGCTCCTGTCTTTCCATGCAGCTCAGACCGGGAGTTGAGGGATTTTTGCTGAATTGAGCTGCATGAAGCCCGGCCAGAAGGAGCTGGGAGAGCAGCGAGTGCTGATGTGTCTCAAGGGGAGGTGGCTTCTGGGGGATGTATTTGAAATGTGGCTTTAAGGCCTCCTGGGTCAGCCCTGGCCTCTCTGCTGCGTCGTGGGGTATATATTCCAACTGCCACCAGGCCAGAGCTCAGCTGTCTGCCCCTTGGCATCGGAGGCTGCCAAGAGCTTGTGGTCCCAGCGGCCTGGGCCAATATCAAACACCACCTTCTCACTCCACCCCTTTGGTGATCCAACATGTTAGACAGGCTATCCCATTGCCAGCTCCAGGCTTGTCTGAAACTTCAGGTAGGAGGCAAGCCCTTTCCTGTGCCCACCATCAAAAGGGAACCAGGGTTCCCTTGGGCCTGGCCTTCTTGCATCCATTGCTTCTAGTTTCATCTCCACCACTGACATGCTTTGTGACTGGGTAAGTTATGTCCCCTCTCTGAGTCTGGGCTTTACCATCTGTAAAATGGGAACAGCAATCACTGCTTCCTCCTCACTTCACAAGGACTTAACAAGAGCTGAGTGAAATAATGGTATGCTTTACAAATTGTAAAGCGCTGTACACCCTTGAGGAAGGTGGTTCTCAGAGCAGCCTGACCCCTTTGCCAGGCTGTCAATGTCCTGATCACCCCTTTGCCCACCAGGGAAAGCAATATGACCCCCCAGTTCCCTCCAGAAGACTCTGACTGAGGTTCTTTAACAAGGCACTTCCTCCAGAAAAGGTGCCAAAGCCACAGTCTGAGTGCCAGCTGTGCTCATCTGCATAACTTCTCGTTTCTGAATCAAACCACTCTCAGAGTTTGGCAGCAGGAATGATCAACCCATTAAACAGATGAGGAAACTAAGGCTGAGAGTTGCAACCAGGACTTGAACTTGGGTGGCTGATGAGCCTTTTTGGGAAGACTAAGGGAAGAGAGGCTGGCTGCCCTTGGCTCCTCCTGCTCGGGCACATTATGTAATTCCCAAGGAGAGGGCTCTGGTACCTAGTGCGTGGTTCCCCAGGGCACACACCGTACCCACTGCCATTGAAGGGCCTACATCCAAGTGTTGCTGTTTCTGCGGACAGCCTCAGGCCGGCTGTGTCCTGGGCCTGTCTGGCCTCAGCTCCTCACTTGCCAAGTGACCTTGGACAAGGTGCCAACTTCATTAGAGCTTTACTCCTTCCCCTGTGAAACCAAGGGGCTCTCACACCCTTAGGGCAGCAGGTGATGGTGGGATATTTGCCAGGAGTTCGGAGTTGCTCAGATAAAAGGACCCAGAAATAGTCACAATTCTCCTAATCTTCTAGTGTGGGGCAGAAAGTCACCCTGTAACTATCTCCTCTTGTTGCAGGAGGGTGGGGGGTGGGTGGCGGGGAGGCTCATTTCTGAGCAATCCCTGAGTCAAACCACCCCACAGGGAGGTCAACCTCTGAACCGTCCCAGACAGTGTCTCTTGATATTTTCAAAACTTTGAAAAATATTCCAGACAGGGAATACAGTTCTCATTGGGAAGTTCTTCTTGATGTCTAACCTAAACCCTGCTGCATTTAATTCACTCAGTGGCTATTTATAGAGTCGCTCCCTCCTCTAGGAGAGACAGCTGTAAACCTGTGCCTTGGGAACTTCTATAGAGTCTCTTGGGAGGAACACACTCGCATCATGGGATTATGACAAACCTCGATGGGCACTGTAAAGAAAACCATGCAGCCTCGGTCCTCATTGCCTGGGCTTTGGGCGGAGGTCACTGTGTCCGGGTTGGACGAGAAGGAGGCTGAAGAGAACAGGGCCTTCCTTCCCCTTCTGTTTCCTGGGCCCCTCTCCATGGAACTCACCCCCAGACCAGCGTGCGGCAGTGATGAGGAGGCCGGAGGCTGGGGTGGGAGGTCAGAGACCACTTGGGCATTTAAGCTGGACAGCATCTGTCAGATCTGTGACACCAACGTGTGTTGGGGGAAATGACAGAGGGGGCATCCCAGGTGATGCTAGTGGTAAAGGGCCCGTCTGCCAGTGCAGGAGACGTAAGAGATGCGGGTTCGATCCCTGGATGGGGAAGATCCCCTGGAGGAGGGCATGGCAACCCACTCCAGCGTTCTTGCCTGGAGAATCCCATGGACAGAGGAGCCTGGCGGGGGGATATGGTCCATAGGGTCGCAAAGAGTCGGACTTAGCATGCAGGCAGGCGGCTGGAGAGAGCTGGGCAGGAGTGGGGGTTGGGGGAGGTTGCAATAGCGGAGGCTGGGGCTGGGGCGGGACCTGCTCCTGAGGCCTCCGCAGCCCCGCAGTGGGCTGGCCGGGGTGTCCTGGGCTTTTTGCCATCAGGAGGGTCCTGGGCCTCTGGGTGGGGTATTGGTTGGTAGGGCTGGGAGGAGGTGGGGAGGCTAACGGGGAGATGGTTGAGGTGATTTTAAAGCAGACGATGGGGCTTGGACCATATCAGGGCTGGGGGGCCATAGGAACAGAGGGGCCCTGGGGATTCGAGGAGGTAAGAGTGTACGCAGCCAGGTGCTGGCTGGGGATGGGGTGAGGGAGGGGAGCCCAGGGAGGTCCCCGGTTTTGGAGGGGGCTGGTGAGGCTGATACCATCCCTGGGTGGAACTCTCAGGAGGGCTCAGGTTTGAAGTGGAATGAGCCTGGTTTAGGGGTCAGTGGGCTGGAGGCCTGGAGATCTGGGGGGTGGGGAGGGTGAGCAAGACCCTCACAAGATACATCAAGAGACCCTCCCTCATCAGAAATGGACTCAGAGCTGAGTGCTCTATGGGGAGTGACAAGGCTGGCGGCTCAGCTCCTTCGGGAGGGGTGGACGCAGGCAGTTCCCAGACCCTTCTCTTTGTCCCTAGAACACCTCCGGCCAGTCTCCTGGGGACTTCCTGGTGGCCTGAGGCTTCAGATGGCCTTCAACGTGGGTCATGTTCAGAGGCCCCTGGCAAGACAGGGAGCTCTTCCCCCAGGACTCATAGAGTGAGCCAGCAGGCCCTCTTCCTAAATCTTTGGGACCCCACCCAGAATTTTAAGCAGAACAACCGCCTCCTCTTTTTAAGGGGTCTCTGGGACCCTCCTTCTGCCAGGGCCAGAGCATCAGAGCCCAGCCCAGGTCAGGCGCTGTTTGCCTGGCTGGGGCAGCAGATGTGTGTTCCTGGGGAGAGAGGAGGAAGACTCCCCCAGGGCCTTTGGGCTGGGCAGGGGCTGGGCTGCCCCGCTCGCGACGATCCACGAGCCCAGGTGTAATTCTGAGTCTCTGCCAGGCTCAGACCACACTGCCGCACCTTGGCTTTCTCAACATAGACCCACACAGTGGGTTTCTGGGGCTGGGGTGCTCCTAGGAGATGGGGGGCTGGGAGCGGCCTGCACCTGGATCTCACCTTGCCTGGCCTCCCCCTCGGGGAGG
>NW_011494947.1:2487116-2491059 GCF_000754665.1 Bison bison bison
GGGAAAGGGACTTCCCTGGTGGCCTGGTGGTGGCCCCCTGCACACTCCCAGTGCAGGGGGCACAGTTTCAATCCCTGGTTGGGGAACTAAGATCTCACATGCTGCACAGTATGGCCTTAAAAAAAAACAAGAAGTGAGGTGCAGTGCAGGCAGAGCACTGTAGCTGTGAGCCCTTCCTTCTCTTAGTCTCAGCCAGACCCCGTGGCCATCCCTGGAGGCTGGGGACTCAGAGGAGGCAGTCGGGACACATACCACCCCTCTAATGAGGCAGCTCTGGGGCTTTCTCCTCCTGCCTCCCCTGGCGTGAGCCCACCATGTCCTACCCTGGCTGGGGCGTCCTGGGCCGCCTTGGACCATGGGCCAGCACTAGGGCTGATGCAGGGGACGAAGCCACATCCCCCGAGCTGGAAGCTTGCACAGGCGTTTAGCACTAGCAGCAGGTCTCAGACCCTGGGGTTCCTCGAATGCCCCCCACCCCCCTCCTGGGATGCCTTCCCAAACTACAGGCTCCTTGCCCCGGGAGGTGGGGACCCCAGGCATGCACCGCTCTGCCCCGGCCAAGGGCTGATGAGTTAAACGCCAGCCCCCCACACGCTCCGCCAGGCAGCGTGCACCCGAAGCCCCCCTTATGGTCTCGGATAGATTTCTTTGCAAGGCACGTAAACTGCAGCCTATAAAAGCGAACAGCACTTCACGTTTAAGGTGATCTCTGAAGACTGGTTCTCCTCTGCTGAGTGGCCGGTTTCATCTCCAGGCTCCGGCATCCCCCTGCCCCTCGGGGGACCCCCTGCAGCCTTCTGCAGCGCGCCCCCTCTGCACCCTTGGCCTTCCCGCCAGGGACCAAGGGCCTGGGTGGAAGCAGATGCCCAAGAGGACCTGGGGATGCACATGGGGGATGTGGCTGGCTGCTCTGCCTCCCCAGCTGGGGACCTTAACACTCTCCTGTGGAGGACGGCGCTCAGAGCTGCTCGGGGCAAGGTGTCTCTCGATGGAGTCCGGGAGGGGACTGACAGGGACTCACTGGCTGACACAGGGCTTTGTTTCAAACCCGGGCCAGGCTTCCCACAAGGCAGGACTGTGGTCAGATGGCTCAGCAACAGCCGCACAAATGGGCGATGGGTTTGAACCCAGTCACCCAGGCCTGGGTTCACATGCTCCTGTGACCTTGGGCAAGGCTCTTCACTCTTTGAGCCTCAGTTTTCCCATCTGCAAAATGTAACCAACCTCAACAAGGGGATGTTTGGAGGTTTCACTGGTGGGAACACAGCATAAACTCAAGTAATAGCGGTGATGATGCAATGCCCGCCCCTGTGGATCCTGCCGACTCGTGGCAGGGTTGGGGCAGCCTGGAGGCAAACTTCATTCTGTGCCAGGCCATCCTGGGTGGGCACAGGGCTCAGCATGGAGGTCATGATCCTCTGCCCTGCCACACACCATAGGTCCCAGGGCCTTCACCTTCTCCCACGCCAACAAGGTCATGGAGAAATGACCTAGCCCGTCTGTCCTGCCCTCCATCCATCCAACAACCAGCCGCTCTATGCCTTTTGGGGGAGTGGGGGGGCTCACGGTTTAGAGCAGGTTTCCTAGATCTGGGCTCTGCAGGCCCCAGAATTCTAGCTTTCTTGTATCCACAGCTTTCATCATCTCCAAGGGGACCCATGCCCCCAAAGAGGGTAAGAGTCATAGTCCATGGGACATGAGGTCCCTACGGGCAAGGCTGGCATGACTGTCCACTGCTACCCCTCAGGGACTGGCTTGGACGCTGGCTCAGGGGGAACACCAGGTAATACTGAATGGATGTTTGAGTGAATGAATGCAGTCAAAGGTGATGACTGTATTTTTCAGCCGGGAGCAAGAGCTGTGGAAACACTGAGGAGGAGCCTCACCCAAACTGGGAGGAGGGCTGAGGAAACAGTCTAGGAAGGCTTCCTGGAGGAAGTGACATCTAGCTGAGCCCTGAAAAAAGAGAGTTTAGCTGTGGAAGAGAAGCAGGGGAGGCTGATGCCTCGGGCTGAGGGAGCAGCCTGTGTAGAGCTGACGGAGGGAAGCTGACGTGTTCAGGTCTGGCTGGAATAAACTGTCCCACTGTGTGGAGTCCCAGCATGTCTGGGCAGGTGTGGGGAGAGGTGGGGTAGAATGTTGAGTCCCATCACTGCAGGGACAGGCCAAGGAACCCTCTCCCTTGTCTCTCCAACAACACAGACCCCTGACCCCTTCCTCCTCTGGTGCCAAATGGGAGATTCAGGAGTTACTTGTAGAATTTGAATTTAGGGAAAAGTAGCTATTTGCTCTACCATATTTTCTCATAGAAAAACACTGTATATAAGAGGCTGTTTTTTTTTTAATTTGGCTGCATCCTGCTGCACATGGGATCTTAGTTCTCTGACCAGAGATCAAACTTGCACCCCCTGCAGTGGAAGCATGGAGTCTTAACCACTGGACCACCAGGGACGTCCCTAGAGGCTACTTTATGTATCACCAAGAAAGAAAGTTGTCAATCACAATTGTAAGATCCTCCCATATGTCAGAGATGTTGAGATATGGAGATAAAAAAAAAAGGGGGGGAAGGGACATTCTAGCATCAGTGACACAGAAATAGCACTTTGGGTGGAAAATAAAAAACCCGACACCTCCAGATGCTCTGTGCACATTGATCATGAGATAATAAAAGCCGCTAATATTTATTGTGCAAACACAGTATGCCAGGCATGGCTCCAAGTGCTTTAATATACTAACTCATTTAAAGATGCCTCTTGGATTCAGAAAGTTGAAAATGTGGGGCAAATTCAGCGCTTGGACATTCCTGGCCCCGGGAAGAGGCGGGAGGTGGGGGGTCCAGTCCAAGCCCAGCTTCTCATCTGCAGGGTGACCGTGGGCAAGCCCCTGGCCTTCTCTGGGCCTCGGTGTCCCCGTGTGTCAAAGGCTGTGATTGCTCTGCAGGCTTCCCTTGGGCCGTGAGTGATGCGGGCCAGTGAGTCTGGATTTCTGCTCCATCACGGTGCCTCCTTTAATTACAAGCTGTACTGGGTCCAGGGGGTGGCGGGGGTGCTTTGTGAAAGAGGGGGAGGAAGGAAGGGTAGGCAGGAGAGGAAAGGGGGTGGGGAGGTGCTCGGGAGGCCATCCCCGGCCTGGGGACTCATGGCAGCCTCGTGGGCCTGCAGTGGCTTCAGGACGCGGGGTGTGGGTGCTCTGGGTTGAAAAGACCGTCAGTGACAGCAGCCCATGACCCCAAGGCATCCATTCCGCTGAGACAGCGCGATGATTTGCAGCATCGCTGTGTCACCATCGCAGCTCCCCCTTCCCGAGTGTGCACGGCATCGGGCACCTGACTATGGGGTAGGCGAGTCATCATTGCCCCCATTTCACAGATGAGGACACCGAGGCTCAGGGAGGCAAAGACCTTCACTCAAGGTCACCCTGCAGAAAATGACAGCTTGGGGACCTGAGCCTGGCCTGTCTGGCTGCAGAGTGGGAGTCCACCTCCCGCTCGCCCTTACTAGACCTGGGAGGGCTCCATGTGGGGCGATGTGCCCACCTGGGGCAGGGGCAGTGAGGGAGAAGGGACTGTCCCTCTATCTCCTGGCTCTCTGCCCTGGTTCCTCTTGTCGCCATCCCCATCTCTGTCTCCCTGCCTCTCTTGCTGTCTCGAGCTCGCCGTCTTTGGTTTCTCTGTCTCCCTTCTGGGGCTGTTTTTCCAAGACTCCCCTCCCTCATGCCCCAGAAGGAGGCTCGTCCAGGCTTCACAAAGGGCAGAGGGCCCCGTCCGAGGGTTGGAGCCGGAGGCCCGGGTCTGCCCCTGACGCTGTTCCTTCTCTCTCCCATCTGTCCCTGTCCGTCTCTGCGTCCATGCGCCCGGGCTGGCCCGCAGCGGCCGAGCTGCAGCTGCGTGCTGTGTACCGTGCTGCTGTCCCTCGCCGTGCTGCTGGCTGTGGCGGTCACCGGT
>NW_011494947.1:2491458-2496036 GCF_000754665.1 Bison bison bison
CTCGGCTGCTCGCCCGGGCCTCGGAGCTACAGGCCGAGTGTTCTGGGCTGCGGAAGGGGCACGGCGCCCTGGGCCAGGGGCTCAGCGCCCTGCAGAGCGAGCAGGGCCGCCTCATCCAGGTAAGGTGGGGGTCTGTGCCTCCCTCGGGGTCTGGGCAGGGGTGGGTGGGGTGGCTGCCACCACCTGCTGGCCCTGCTGAGTGCCTGGTGCCCTCAGCGTCACTCCGTCCCAGGGCCAGGGGCTGTTGTGATTCCTGTCTGTGGACAAGCAGATGAGGCTCAGAGAGGTGAGAGTCTCACCCAAGGTCACACAGCTTGTGCGGCCATCCTGGTGACCTGGGTGTTAGTGTAATCTCCATGGCATGCAGTGGTCCTTCCATCAGTCAAATCCATCCATCGAGTCAAATCCAGGCCTGGAGGGGCTTCCCAGGTGCTCCCGTGCCAGTGGACACAGGAGAGGCAGGATGTGGCCTCCATCAGGCTAATAGAAGTTCAAGGTCATCAGGCTAATAGAAGTTCACGGTCATGTGGTGCCCAGTGGCAAGCCCCCACACCCTCGGCTGTGCCATGTGGCCAGAGAGAGCCGTACCCCCTCCGCCAGGTCACCCCATCCACTGCCATTTGATGCCCACAGCCTTCCAGGGAAGGGGGGACCAACTGAAGAGCTCAACCAGACCCTTAGTGTGTCCCCAACACCTCCGCCCCACTCCAGCCCCCACCAGAGCCCAGCCAGGTAGGTCCCAGCAAGCACCAGGTGGATCTGGGTGAAGGGTTTCTAACACTGACCATGCTTGCAGCACCAGCAAGAATCTTCCCCCTCATAGAATCAGGGTTCAGGATCAGCTCACTGGCCCTCTGCTGTTTTCCAGAAGAGAAAACTAAGGGCCTGAGCGGAGCAGTGATTTGTCCGGGGTACAGTGGCCAGGTCTCCCCAGGTGGCGCTAGTGGTAAAGAACCCGCCTGCCGATGCAGGAGATATAAGAGACACAGGTTTGATCCCTGGGTCGGGACGATCCCCTGGAGGAGGGCATGGCAACTCATGCCA
The DNA here is from genome assembly GCF_000754665.1 of Bison bison bison. Lineage (NCBI taxonomy): Eukaryota > Metazoa > Chordata > Mammalia > Artiodactyla > Bovidae > Bison > Bison bison. Next base: position 2,492,503 of record NW_011494947.1, read on the forward strand.
GTATTCTTGCCTGGAGAATCCCCTAGACAGAGGAGCCTGGCAGGCTATAGCCCATAGCATCACAAAGAGTCAGACACGACTGAAGCGACTCACCACATGCTTGTGCACAGCGGCCAGGTCAGGCCTGGCATCTGCCCTCTGGAGCATTGCCCAGCCTCCAGCCTTTACCCTGCTGCTGCCCATCCCCCACCCCCATGACTTAGGTCCTTAGGGACTGGGAGGCGAGCCCCACCCCTGCCATGGGTCCAGCCCATTCCGGACATGTGAGATGGCCAGGCATTTGGTCACTCACCAGCTCAAGAGTGACGGGCCTTTTCCCTCCCCCGAAGGCTGCAGCTGGAGAAATTACAGTCCTCGTCATCCTGTCTAGGTGACTGATGGGGAAGCGGCCTCCCCATCCTGGGGGGATGTTCAGCTGCCCTCCTGCTGCCCCTCCATCTGCAGCGGCCCTGCCCCTCATCCTCAGGACTCGGGGAGACCTCCAGACTTTCTGGGGCATCTGGGCGCCTCACTCTGCTCTCCCCGTGGCTCAGCCCTGGACAGCCTGGCCTGCCCGCAAATGCTCACCTTCAGGGCAGGGCCGGGGGACTGGGTGGGAGCCCTGGGCCTCCCACCCGCTCACCTGCATGGAGGCCTAAAGCCGTCCCCGGAAGACTAATGGCTCTTCTGGGGCCCAGCACTGCCTCAGCTCACCTGATATATTCACTTCTCACAAGAATGTTTAATTTGACTCATTTCCCACAGACTCAAGGTGATTTCAGAGACCATGTGTCTTGCAGAGCTGTGTTGCCATAGCTCCTAGTTCCCCTTCTACGAGCTTCCCAGACCCTCTGCTGTCAGTCCGAGACCTGGGCTTCTCAGAGGAATGCCCACGGCACTCCCTGTTGGAGTGACCAGAGCTGCTCATTAAAAGGCGTGTCCCTGGACCTCACCCCCAAACCCCCGGGTCCCAGCAGGTCGACAAGCACCTGGGTGACTCCTGTGCACTGATGCACAGGTGTCTAAGACCCATTGGCCCAGGAGCGGCAGAGCTGAGTGTTCCTGCCCTCACGGTTTGAGTCAGTAGAGTCAAGGCTTCACCGAGGACCAGCTGTGCGTCCCTGAGCACCTCCAGTGCCCTCTCTGGGCAGGGCACTGCCCTCCTCACCAGTAACATGGGGCTAGCACGGTCCATGCCCAGTAGGATGCTGTCACTCATAGCTGTACTGGGCCTGGTGGGCGTGTGGCACGTGAGAGATGTTGTCTACACATTCCCACTTCTTTTGTTATGACGGTAGAAACTTTGTAAACTGAAGTTTCAGCCTATGGGGAGCCACCACTGAAAATCTTTTTTTCGGTCCACACTGTGTGTAATCAGCACTTTGTAATACAATAGCCCCAGGAGGTGGTGAAGTGAAAGTGAAAGTCTGACTCTTTCAACCCCATGGACTACACAGTCCATGGAATTCTCCAGGGCAAAATACTGGAGTGGGTAGCCTTTCCCTTCTTCAGGGGATCTTCCCAACCCAGGGATCGAATCCAGGTCTCCCACATTGCAGGAGATTCTTTACTTGATGAGCTACAGGGGAAGCCCAGGAAGTGGAGGGAATCGTTATCCCCATTCTGCGGAGCGGCAGACTGAGGCTCCGTGTGGCAGAGCGACTTGTTTAAGCTCCAACAACTGAGAAGTGCTGGAAGCAGCAGCTCCGATTTCACTGCCTCTGAAAGTGGCCAAGTCCTCTTGAATGCAGCTGTGCGGCTCAGCGAGCAGGGACTGACTTTCCCCATTAATTCGGGGCATGTTTTTATGTACATTTTCAACTTTAATCATTTGCTGGTTTAAACTGAGGTCTTCCTTGCCCGTTAGCAAGAGCTGGCCGTGCCTGAGTTTCTCGAGTGTGTCTGCCTCGTCACAGAAGGATGGGCAGTACAGATTTGACTGAACCGATGGGCTCGGTGATCTTTCCTGCTTACATCCTGTAGGGCCGCCCCCTGCCCCTGCTCCCTGGGGCTGCCTGCATCCCACCGCAGGGCTCCTCCAATGGGGCTTGTCTCCAGGACACTGCAATAAAACCCCGGGAGAAAGCTGCCACCCCGCCTCAATGCTCTCTCCACCCATCTGGGTGCCTGTTCCCCGGGCCTGAGCCCCCACTGAATCACCTGCTCAGCAGAGGGGAAACTGACAAGGAAACTAAAAGCATTGTCGGGCCCCTGCTCCCGGACAAGCCGAGAATCATATTTTGTGAACTGCTGGCACTGTATATTTCTATTTCCCTTCCTCGAACGAGCTATTATCTGGCCAGTGACAGATTCGGTGTGTAAAGACCCAGCAAGCTGCATGCTCGCTGGCTGGCTGCAGTCTGCCCGTGACCCTGCCTCCCTCCCCCTGGAGACCTGGGGTGGGGAGGTGACAGACCACAGAAGGCACAACCGAGAGACCCCAGGTGGAACAGAGCTGCACTAACTGAGCCCCAAACCTCTGGACCGCAATCACAGTGGGGATGGTACAAATCGAGAAAGAAGACTGAACACATGCTGTCGTGAACCTTCCCCCCTCCCCAGAAAACAGGGGCCACTGCGGTGGTTCGTGGGGAGGAGAGTAATGTGAAAGGGGTTTGGTTACCCTTCCAGGGTTATTTGAAAGTGATTGGAGGAGGGTCCTGAGCCAAAACTCAGAATCAACACCAGAGCCTGGGTCCAAATCACCGCCCGGCCTGCCCCCACCTTAGGCTCCCTGCACGATGGCACAGCCCTGGGTTCCTTTCCTGCCAGTCAGCCCACGGGTCATGGCCTGAGTGTGTCCCCCACAGGGACCTCCCCTTCTGGGCCTCAGTTTCCCCATCTGTAATAAGGGATGACACCTCAAGCCCTTCCACCTGGCACTGCTATGGGGTCAGGTGAAGGGGTGGATATCAGAGAGCCCTGGAAAGTCAAAGCCGGGTTCTCATGGGGTGGTGCAGGCCTCCAGGGTCCCACCTGTGGAGTGCAGACCCAGCACCCCTGCTTTGTAGCCTTGCTGGGCAATAAGAAGAGATGTTGAGTGAAGGTGTTTTGTAATCTGGAAGGTGCCTCATGAATTCCCATACTGAGGCAGGCACCCAGGTGCTGAGTGCTGAGTCCCTGCTGGGGGCCGCACGCTGTGACTGATCCCCAAGACAGCTGGGCCAGGAAGGCTAGGTTAGCCCCATCTCAAGGCTGGGTTAATCACTCACCTGCAACCGTGTAACTGGCAAGTGGGTGAGCTGGGATTTGAACAGCGGGGTCTCCTTTAGTCAGCTCAGCTGGGCTGAAGGCACAGAAATGGATGAAGGACGGGGCCTGCAGGCAGCAGCGGCACAGGTGTCCCCTCCCACCTGAGCCCCCTCCTTTGCACACCGGGGCTGAGACCGCCGTGGGCGGCGGCCAGAGTAAATCAGGGGCTTGCACCAGGGGAGTGCCTCCACCTTGAGGACTAGTGTGTGTGCGCCAGAGGTGTTGCCCAGTGCTCCACTCACCCAGGGCTCCATCCACCAAGAGCTCCACCCACCTGGGGCCCTACCCACCAGGAGCCCCACC
>NW_011494947.1:2496787-2505976 GCF_000754665.1 Bison bison bison
CACTCATCCAGCGATCCACCCATCAGGAGTTCCACCCACCCAGTGCTCCACCCACCAGGAGCTCCACCCACCCAATGCTCAACCCACCAGGAGCTCCACCCACCCAATGCTCAACCCACCAGGAGCTCCACCCACCCAGTGCCCCACCCACCCGGAATTCCACCCACCCGGAACTCCACCCACCCAGAGCTCCACCCACCTCTGTGCCCCACAGCTTCTCTCTGAGAGCCAAGGCCACATGGCTCACCTGGTGAACTCGGTCAGCGATGTCCTGGACGCCCTGCAGAGGGACCGGGGGCTGGCCCGACCCCACGTCAAGGCTGACCTTCAGAGGGCACCTGCCAGGGGATCACGGCCCCGCGGCTGCGCCAACGGTGAGTGAGGTGGGGACTGCCTTCCTTGCATGACCTGGGTGCCCAGGTTCATTCCCACAACGTCCCCCACCTGCCCCACTGACAAGGCTACACTGCTTCTGTGTGCCGAGGACTTCCTGCTGCCGGGCAGCCCTGAGCACCCTACCTATACCCTCCTGTTGAGCCCTCTCCCTGCCCGATGAGGTGGAGCTCACTGCACCCATTTTCCAGATGAGGAAATTGAGGCTCAGAGAGGGTGCTCACTCACCACATCCACCAAGGGAGAGGCAGAGCCACAGTCTGCCCCCAAGGCCAGTGCTCTGGAGCCCACCTGACACTGCTGGACAGACAAGTCAGAGACCCAGGGACACAGGAGACAGGGGAGGAACGTGGGTGCGGGGCCCAGTGCCCTGACGGCCTTCCCTGTCTCAGGCTCTCGGCCACGTGACTGTCTGGACGTCCTCCTGAGCGGACAGCAGGAGGACGGCGTTTACTCCGTCTTCCCCACACACGACCCCGCCGGCTTCCAGGTCTACTGCGACATGCGCACAGATGGAGGCGGCTGGACAGTGAGTCTCCCCGAGTGTGCGGCCGGCTGGGCCAGGCCCCGCCTCCTCTGGGCCCTGCAGATGGTCGGGGCAGATGCTGGGGTGACCCAGGAGGCTGTGCACGTGAGCCGGGGTGCTCTGCCTGGCCCTGCCCAGAGGCTCACCAGCCATCACAAACCTGCCCGTAATCTCACCAAAGCCTCCACAGGGCAAGTGGGGGGCATGTGCTGACACGTGGGGGCCACTTGGGAGCAGGTGTCAGATCCCCATGTCTGAGTGGAGCCGCCTTCCACTCCCTGAGCCTGCAGCCCCCGCCCCCACCCTGGACAGTGGTTCTGGAGGGGTGGGGGTTGCTGAGATTGGGTCCTGGAACTAACGGCTGCTAATGTGAGGGCGGAGGTTTTCAGTTACTCAGTAGACGGTGCGTGTGCAGGAGACACAAGGAGCAGCACAGTTGCTGTGAGCAGAGAGCCCACCCCCACCAGGGTCTCCTGGCGAGGGGCTGTCGCCATCTCCTTGCATCTCCTGATTCCTGCCCTGATGGGAATTGGGAGCAATGGAAAGGGAAGGGTGAGAGCCACAGGTGGCCCGAGACCTCCCCGGGGCCAAGAGAAGGAGGAGGTGGCGTGGCGGGGCAGAGGCCCTGGTTTGAAGACCTGGAGGTCTCCTGATCGGACAGCGGAGAAGCCCCTTCTACAGCAGGGTCGACACACAGGTCTCCCCTGGTCTGCGCCGCAAGTCCTCAACTCTGGCTTTGCAGGGGGAATGTAGCCACAAAACTAAAACACCTGGGGGTGCGTGCTGGCATACAAGGGTGAGGGCAGGGGGGTTGGCCAAATGGAGCAGGAGGCGAGACGGGGAGGCCCGAGTGAGGCAGGTGGGCAGGGCCCAAGCGGATGCTCTCGGAGGGCAGAGCTGCCATCAGGAGCTGGTGTGAGAGCCGCTGAGAGCCCCCCGAGGACCCCAAGACAAACATTCTTCTAAATATCCCTACAAGCTCCAGAGAGAGGAGCGTTTAAATGCACTGGACTCACATCTGAGCCTAAAAGCACTTTTGTTTTCCTATCTCAGAGCATCTGAGTTATGGCCTCCACCTCTGGGACCCCCTCGGCGGGCAGAACAGCTCTGATACACCAGCCAGAGCCCAGAAATCAGAGTTAAGGGTTAGGACAGGCTTAATGAAAGACCAGGATGCCGGCCCAGACCATGCATCTTCCACTCGGGTGGAGTGGAAGCCAGTCTCCTGGGAAGTCAATCAGGGTTGGGGTTGGGAGGCGAGTAATTTCTTGGGCCTGGGCTTCGGGGGCGATTAGAGGGGAGTCGATGAGGTGCACAGGTCTGCCCAGCCCTCCCACCCAGACATCTGGATCAGCCAGCCTGGAAGAAAGGCCATTCTCAGCAGAGAAGGGCTAGCGAGGCCCACAGACGTTAATATCCATTTGGGCTTCCGTCAAAAGCAATCTTTTCCCGGATACCTCTGGGCGTCTGTCAGGATCACCTCTCTGCCGCACGGAATCTCTCGGAAACTCAATTGCTGTTTGGGAGGGAGCTGGCTGCTGCTTTGCTGGACCCGAATACCATCCATCCTCATTTAGGCTCCATGTCCAAACTGCCGGGCCTCAAGTGCCAACACTCGGGGACAGGGTGCCTGGGGCCAGACACACCAACCAGAACCTGCTTCTCAGAGAGCCGGAGCTGCAAGAGGTTGGCAGGCAGCATCCCTGTTTGCCTAGGGGCACTTTACACTTTATATACTGTGGCCCTGCTGGCACTTTTCCAGCCCTCCTCCAACCCCTGGAGACCCACAGGGCAGCCTCAGAGAGGGCAAGAGGTTTGTTCAAGGTCATCCAGGTGGTGCTAGTGGTAAAGAATCTGCCTGCCAATGTAGGAGACATAAGAGATGCAGGTTCATCAATTCCTGGGTCGGGAAGATCCCCTGGAGGAGGGCATGGCAACCCACTCCAACATTTCTGCCTGGAGAATCCCACAGACAGAGGAGCCTGGCTGGCCACAGTCCACAGTGTCGCAAAGAGTCAGGCACAACTGAAGTGACTCAGCATGCACGCACCTGGCAAATAAGCAGCCCAGCCTCATGCAAGTTCGTGGAACCAACTGTCAACGGTGTCACTTGTCACTTTATGGCTCAACTATGGGGTGCCAACCACGGGCCAGAGGATTCCGCAGCAAGGTGCCAGCCTTGCAGGGAGCTAGACAAGTCAGCCAACCTGTATGGAGGCTGCAGGGCTAGGGGTCCAGGGAGACCCCAGAGGAGAGCCCCCTTACCCTGCCTGGGGCGGCCAGAGAGGCTCCTGGACTGGGAGGTTGGGGCACAGGGAGATGAGGTGAGAACAATGTCCAGGCAAAGGGAACACGTGCGGAGGTGGCACGGAGTGGGGCAGGGCTTGTTCTGGGACCATGGTGGCTCCGTTCTGCTGGCGTAGCCCTCGGGGGGCCGGGCACGGGTTGGGAAGCAGGCACGGCCTGGTTAGCATGGTTTTGCAGATGCTATAGGAGTCTGGCTTTCTCCCTGGGGGCACGGTGGGCTCTTGGGAGGGAGTGACCCAGAGATGTGGAGCCAAGGTGGAGAGTGTGCGAGCAGCTTAGGAGCTGGGGTTGCAGGGGCCTTGAACCCTTGCAAAGGGCGTGGGAGTCGCCATGTGGGAATGAGGTCGAGGGACAGGGGGACACAGGCCTCAAGGTGGCCTCTCTGCTCACTGGCCCTGGAGGAGCCCCAGCCCCTCTACACACTCATCATTGACCAGTGACCCAGGCCACACGGGGTCAAGCTGATCAGCCAGGCCACTGCTGACCCTGCCCCGTGCACCCCACCGACACCCGCCCCGCAAAAGGAGGAGGAAGGCAGGATGCACAGTCTGCCCCTGCTCACCTGTAACCCTGGGCAAGGGGCCCAGCTTGGTCGCTGGGTCATTTGAGAGTCCTCCCGGGTCCCCCACTCATGCTCCCTTTCTGCACCTGTCACGGGTTGTCCGTCTGTGTCCCCACCAGGCTAGAGCTCTGCAGGGGGCAGCTGGTCACCTGGTGGCCCCTGTAGCTCAGGCGTCCACATGGTGCTTCCATACCATCTGTGCTCCTAAATACTTGCCGGATGGGTAACCATTGGCATCTTCTGGCAGCATAACTTCCCCTCTTGGAACCTCACTTTTCTCATCTGTTAAATGGGAATAAAGTAGTGCTCTTCATGGTGGGGGGCCATCAGAATCCCCCACAGGCTGCTCACTTGTGGGGCAGGGGCAGAGGAAGAGGGAGGGGCACCAAGGGTCCTTGCTGAGCCTAGGGATTCCCTGAGAACAGAAGAACTGGCTCTACCCTGTAGGATCTTATAGTCAAAGTGTCTTTCATTATTTTTTACCATTTTGGCTGCACCCCACAGCACGTGGGATCTTAGTTGCCTGACCAGGGATCGAACCCACGCCCCCTACATTGGAAGGCAGAGTCGTCACTGCTGTACCACTGGGGGAATCCCAAGCGGTGTTTTTAAAGAGGAGGAAGATGTGTTAAAAACAGAAGCCAAATTTCCTCATTTGGAAGGGCGATTCGTGGGATGAAGCAGCCGTTTCCAGCTCATCCCCGGGGCCCTGAGAGACTGGAAAGGTCACATTCCCTCTGGGGCGTCCCCTTCCTCATCTGGCCAGTGGGGTGGCCCTTGTGTTTTACGTGGCCACCTTTCAGGGCTGGGGAACAGGGTGACCAGGCCCAGGGCCCGGTTCGGGTTTTGTGGTTGGAGGGAGGGTCCAGCCAGCGTCTGCAGGCTGGATCCCCCACTGTCCTGCCCTTCGGCCCCGGGGACACAGCCTTGTCCCCACCAGGGTTGCTTCAGCAGAGCTGCCAGCCGGCGTGATTGCCAAGCCCTCATCTTTGCATAATCACCAGTCGAGGTCAAGAAATCAGGTCCAGTTCAGCGTCTCCTACCGCGGGGACCTGCAACAGGACTGACTCTGCTCTGCGCCCCCCGCTCAGATCCACGGTGCCGCCAGCTTTCCCCTGGCCCCACCAGCCGAGTGCCCGAGCCTGCGTTCTCTGCCAGGCATTTTTACTGCCGTGCAGGGTCAGCTGGCTCAGACGGGCCTCTAATTGGCTCCACTGCGAGAGCAAACCTCCCCTCCTACCGTGTCCATTCCCTCCCTACCTGTGCTCCCCAGGCTGAGGAAAATCCTTCTCTTACTGGGAAGACATCAAAGGAGCTGAACCCCTGAACAGAGCCCAGCCCAGCAGGGGATCAGGCTCAGGAGAGATGAAAGCTCCCAGCCTCAGCCAGGATGCCAGGATGCAGGTGATGGGGGGGTGTTGCTGTGGGACACACTAGGGGCGCTGCCTAGCAGGACCTGGGGGTCCGCCAGGGTGCGGTCTCCTCCCTGTGTCCCAGGGGCTGCGGAGGCAGGAGGAGCCCTGCCGTGACGTCAGTGGCTGTCGCCCAGCTCCCCAGTGTTCCGGGGGAGTCCTCCAAGCGCACGCTAGTAATGACCACGTCCACTGCTGACGGCACCCCTCTGGTCCATGAGTGATCCGCTGGGAGCGTTTAGGATTTTTCAAACTTTGAACGTAGACGAGGTGGGGGGGTACACGTGGAGCTCAGCCCGGCGCCTCAGCATCTGATAAACGGCAGCTCTGAGCGCTGTTTGCCTGGAGCCGACAGCCACCACCTGCCAAGCCTGGGAAACATGGCGGGGCGCCAGGCCCAGGGGTACCATTTGCAGTCACAGACAAGGAGTGGGCCCACTTCCTTCTGGGTTTTGGTGGCTGGTTCTGAAGAAGAGGGAGGTTAGACATACCGTGCCTCTCCCCGACCCCACCGGGCTCACACCTACCTTTTCCTGCATGGCATCTTCACTGTGACCCTGCAAGGCTGACAAAGGGGTTGCTGATGGGGCCTTTGAAAATATATATATTTATTTATTTGTCTGCCCAGGTCTTAGTTGTGGCCTGCGGGATCTTGAGTCGTGCCGTGAGGGATCTAGTTCCCTAACCAGGGATCAAACCCAGGCCCCTGCGTGGGGAGCTCGGGGTCTTAGCCACTGGACCCCCAGGGAAGTCCCTGTTGGAACCTTCTTTTTTTTTTTTTTTACAGAGAGGGGAACTAAGGCTCAGAAAGGGTCCTGTGACTTGTCTGAGGTCACACAACCCATGAGAGGCACAGCCAGGATTTGAACTCAGTTCAGCCTTATTCCAGCAATAGTGCTCTTGCTAGCAAGCCCAGGCTCTGGGAGCTGCTGCCCAGAGGTGTCCAGAAAGGACTGGAGGAGCAGCTGCCTCCTGGGAAAGCCGGCAGAGCATCCCCAGGGGCCTGCTTTGAAGGGCTGCGTTTGTTCCACGTCTAAGTTCTTTGTTCTTTAGAGACAAGAATCCGCCTCTGCCATCGCCTGCCACCCCTCCTCCCGGCACCGCCTGCTCAGGAGGCCTGGGAAGGCTGGTGGAGCACAACCAACACAGTTCTGCCTGTAATTGGTTTCCGCAGCAACTTCATCAGAGTTGAGGAAAAATCTCAGATGCTGCCTCCTGGGGACCCTTCAATGGCGGCAGAGACCGCCCCCCCCCACCACCTCATAGTGTTTGGACCCACCCTGTGCCTGTCTCTTGCGCCTCAGCTCCTCTGACCACCTGCCAAGACCCTGCTCAATCTGCAGTTCACCCAAACGTCTCCTCCTCCGAGAAGCCCTCTAGGACCCCACCCTCCCAACCATCCCAACAGGTGGCTCATCCTCCTCTGAGCTCCGGACAAATGTAACAAGTGTGACCCTTATGGACTCTTATCAACCAGCCCATTTAACCACGTCACCCGTATGCTGCTGAGTTGGAGCTGTTACAATTCCCGTTTTACAGATGAGAAAACTGAGGCACGAAGATCAGAAGAACACCTCAGATTGGGAGCTGCTCTGCCCTGAGGCTGCTGGTTTGTGCATCCCTCTCTTCTGGGGCTGTGAGCTCTCTGAGAGTCAGAGTCCCTCCACCAGTCCAGGCACACCACACGGGGTCTGCAGCAGCAACCCTATCATTTTGCGGAAGAGAGAAACCAAGACTCAGATGGTCGCATGGCCCTCGGCTGGAGCCTGGCTAGAACTTGGATCTCCTGGGTGCCAGCCCAGTGCGTTTCCTGGGACCCGCTCAGCTCAGCTATGATGAGGAGGGATGGGGGGCTCACAGGCCTGGGGGGCAACGTCCACCCCCTTAGCCATGGGGCCCCCCTGGGCCACCCTCAGCTTTGTGTACTGTCAGTCTCCCTACTTCAGGTTTCAGTGGGCCCCTGCCCTGAAGCACTCCTACTCCGCAGAGGTGGCCCCACCTCTCCAAACCTTAGTCTTCTCATCTGTCAAATGGGAGCATGAACCCCTCCCTCCTGGGCTGTGGTGGGGAGGACTGAGATCATCCTTGAAGGCACTGGGGTGACCAAAGAGCCAGACCCTGACTCTCAGGAGGTCTCCGCACTCTGGGCGGCGTGGCTAACGAGATCAGCCGGGGCCTATCGGAGGAAGAGGCCCAGAGGACACTGAACCTGTGGAGCGCGAGACAGGCCCCAGGAGCCTGTCTGACAAACAGGGGACAGTCGGCCGCTCTGCTCCTCCCCCCACCCCCTCCTGCCGCCCAAATGCAGCGGCTCCTTCCTTTGAAACCTCCGGGCACCATCTGCAGGACCATGTGGGCCCAGCGCTCCCTTGGCAGAGCCTCCCTGAGCGGCACTTGGAAGATGCCGGGCGGCAGGCGGCTGGCTTCTGAGAATCCGTACCAGAAAAACGCGCCCGTCTGTCTTCCCACTCGTGGCATCTGCCCAAGAGGCCGCAGAAGCGTTTCTCCATCAATCACTTTGCAGCCAGAACCCGAGGGAGAGGCCCCAAGAGTTGGGCCAGTGGATATTTTAGCCCTAAAATTAATCGTTTGTTTCCCCACTTTTCCCCCACCTTTTGTGCCTAAATGGAGACTCCTGTTCCATGGCTGGGACAGAGGAGGGGGAGGTGGACGCCTCAATCCTTTACCTGCCTCTCCCCTTTTTTTCATTTAGCTGTACCAGGTCTTACTTGAAGCACGTGGGACCTTTTAGTTGTAGCATGGGGGATTTAGTTCCCTGACCAGGAATCGAACCCGGGCCCGCAGCATTGGGAATGCCGAGTCTTAGCCACTGGACCACCAGGGAAGTTCCAAGAGGTCTTTTTATTTTTTTTCCCCCTGCTACACTGAGCAGCCTGTGGGAATCTTAGTTCCCCGACCAGGGATTGAACCCAGGCCTTTGGCAGTGAAAGCGTGGAGTCTTAACCACTAGACCACCAGGGAAGTCCCTTGTTTCTTCTTTGTATCTTCTTGTCTGGCTGATCCTTGCTCTGTAATTGAAGGCCTTCTAGTGGGTGACATCTGGCCCTCCAGGGTCCCCAAAGCCCAGCTGGTTTCCAAAAATCTGAAGCCACAACTGCAGTTCATCCTGAACCTCGAGTTAGAGAAAACACTCCTGGGAGCCTGGGAGGACCTGCGGATGACCTGTGGCCTGTGCCGACCTGGAACGCATGGCATGCCGTGGTCAGCTCAAGGGCAAGACCAGGGCTTCCGAGTCTGAGATCCCAGCCATTGCCCAGCATGCTCGGTCACCCAGAGTTGGAGCTATGGGATCAAGACATAGGCATGGCAAAGGCCGACAACTTCAAACTGCAGGTCGTGATCCATTGGCTGGTGGAAAAATCAATTTAATGGGTTGTGAGCAACATGGGTTTTTTGTTTTTTTGTTTTTTGTTTTTTTTTTTAATGAAATGGAGTGGAATAGAACAGAAGAACAGGGTGGAAAATATTAACACCCCTCCATCTGAAGGACAAGTATCGTTTCGGGAAGCTTTTGTTTCAGATACAAAGAGCTGTGAGTATGTGTGTCAGGATGTCAACTACATTTCCCTGGGTCACGGTCCAAGAGTCTAAAAGCCACTTCTTTGGAACTGCGCCACAGCTGTGTCTCGGCCCTGGAAGGGGTCGGTCATGGTTTGTTACCACTCGGAAGAGCGCCCGTGTTGGCAAACGATGCTCTGACCTCTGAGCTGCGGCGGACTGTCAAGACATCTGCTGCTGTCAGTGACGGCAGGTGCTTCCCAGGTGGAGGAGAGCAGCCGGGAGGCCCCGTGGTCTGGAACGTGTGCTCACCACCTCTGATCATTCCCAGACCGAGCCCCAGCCGGGGCCATGCCTGCCACCGGCACCCAACCTGGAAAGGGAGCGGGAAAGCCGGGCTGAAGATGGGAGGATGCTGAGAGATCAGCTCTTGGCCTGAGAGGCCTCGCAAGGAGACAAGGGGGCAGGTT
>NW_011494947.1:2506076-2507266 GCF_000754665.1 Bison bison bison
GGACGCCCCTGGTGGGTAGTAAGTGAGCACGTGGATGTGGGTGGTGAGACGCGGATTTCCGGGTGTCCAGCATGGCCCCAGGCTACGGAGTGAGGGGTGAGTCAGACTGTCCACCCATAGCTGCCTGACTTCTGGCCAGTGTCCGAGCTTCTATCTCCTGGAATGGAAAGTGGGGCGGGTCAGGGGACCCAGAACCGGGCTCCTGGGGTAGGGGTAAGGAAGTGTGTGCACCGGACAAGGAGAACTTAGCCTGAGCGTCGGCTGTGGTCAGCTCTCAACCCAAGCCGGTCTGTCTGTCCCAGCGGCTAGGGTTCATGTTCTGCCTATGCCTGCAAGCGTGACACCCCCACTTTCCACTTCATAATAGCGGGAACAGGAAAAACAACAGTGATGGCAATAATGATACCAACTACTCTGTGATTTATTCCTCGCTGAGGTCCGGGGGGTGAGCTGAGGGTGGGCGAGGCAAGCGTGGCCCCGGGGGCAGGAATGATGTTCCTGGGCCACACATTGGGACATGCGGGGGCCAGGATGGGCCCTTGCTCCAGGGTCACCCTGGATCTCCTCCCAGAAGCCAGCCCCTCTGGCCATCCACTATTCCTCTGATCTGCCCTGCTTCCAGCCTGGGCGGGAATCCCCTCAACTAGGCCTCACTCTGTGTTTCCCTGCCCCAAGGGCCCTGACTTGGATTTCCCAGCTGGTGCCTGACATGGATGTGCTCAGTGGGACATTTGGGGGAATAGACTTGGGACAGGCCCCTGGGACAGTTCTGGAGGAGACACGCCCAAGTCTGGGAGGAATATGGCCTGGGGCGGGGGCTGGGAGAGAAGGGAGGAGGGGAGGCCCTGGTGGCCCGTGTCCTGGGGCTGTGGGTCTCCTTGGCTGGTATGGGCTGACCACCGCCCATGTGCCAGGCCCTGAGCGGACTGTCTGTGGGTGAAAGTGTTACTTCCTCAGTCCTGTGCGACTCCTTGCAACCCCTTGGTCTGTCCAAGGAATTCTCCAGGCAAGAATACTGGAGTGGTTGCCATTCCCTTCTCCAGGGGATCTTCCCCATCCAGGGACTGAACCCAGGTCTCCTGCATTGCAGGCAGTTTTTGTTTTTGTTTTTTAACAATCTGAGCTATCTACAGCCAGTGGTCAGGGGGGTTTGATGCTGAGATCCCCATTTTACAGATGAAGAAACAGGC
>NW_011494947.1:2507426-2507725 GCF_000754665.1 Bison bison bison
GCCCGGCTCTTCTTGTAGAAACAGGCTCTGCTGTCCAGGCCTTCTCGGGGGAGTGTCTGAGCTTCTGCCAGGATTAGGCCTTTCAAAGGGCGCGTGCTCAGGGTCCCAATCCGCAGCCATCAATACCCGCTCTCCACCGGCTCTCTGATCTCCGAGCCTGATCGAATTTCCTTCTGCTCGCGTCCCTTCTGAGGGCTTTCACGTGTCAGGGCCAGGCCGGGCTGAAGGTAGCGAAGCAAAGGAAAAAGGTGTCGCCGCCTCCCTCCCCTCCCGCCACCTGACGTCAGAGCTGCCCAAGC
>NW_011494947.1:2507825-2512995 GCF_000754665.1 Bison bison bison
GCAGCCGCGGTGATGGACGGTGCCCTGCGGACAGACCTGCAGTTGCGGGCAGACGCCGCACAGGGCGGTTCCAGGCGGCTGAAGCCCGGCTGCTTAGTAATGGATCGGGTGGCTCTGTGCCGCGGCCAAACCTCTAACACCTCAGACGCGGGCGCAGATGGAGGCGGTGGGGGCGAGTGCTGCCTCTGCAAATGAGCAAGAAAAAGGCTTGTTAGACAGAAAGGCTTGGGGGCGGAGGGGGGCGGGGGGCTGCGAGCTGGGGAACAGGATTGTCAGCGGATCCTGTAAATACTCAAGGCAGCTCTGGCCTGGACCAGCGTGCTACTTATTTCAAAGCAATTTAACCGATGGGATTCCGGACTCCCAAATCAAGAATGTTATTAAAATGAAGAACAGAAGCGGCCCGGAGGCTGGCTGCGGACTTCTGGTGCTCCCCTGAGAGGTGGCCGGGGCTCAGCTTTCCCAGGGCCCCCTGCCGATCCCCTACCAGGGGCTTTTTAATAGAGTTGGTGGGGATGTACATGAATGCAGCAAGGGCGCATTGAGAGACCCAGCCAAGCCCGGGTGTGTGTCTCTGTGTGTGTTACGTGAAGTGTCAGTCGCTCAGTCGTGTCCGACTCTGCAACCCCATAGACTGTAGCCCGTCAGGCTCCTCTGTCCATGGGATTCTCGGGGCAAGAATACTGGAGTGGGCTGCTGTGCCCTCCTCTGGGGAATCTCCCCGACCCAGGGATCGGACCCAGGTCTCCTGCATTGCAAGCAGATGCTTTGTCATCTGAGCCACCAGGGACACCCTGTGTGTGTGTGTGTTATTGGGCTTTAATAACTCAAGAATGGGCTTTTGTTCAGTGTTGTTTTGACCCAGGAAAAGGTACAGAGACCCTTGTTCACCCGCTTATTATTTGACCAGTGGGTAAACTGAGGTCCCCGCAGGGATGGGACCAGTCCAGGGTCACACAGCAAGGCAGCAGAGTGGGTCTAGAAGTCTGGCTTTCTCCACTGCACCCCAGTCCACCCCAGTTCCTCCTTGAGGGGGCATTTGAGGGCCTGGGGGCATTTGGTCAGTCCCCCCGCCTTGGAATACCATGAGCCTCCCGGGTCCAGGTCCCAGCGAGAGCTGTTGAGAGACTTGAGGCTCAGCCCCTGTGCTCCCCAAGTGGGCAGGTGAGGTGCAGTGGGGGGCCAGGGGACGCATGTGAGGTCCTGGGAAGGCTGGGACCAGCTCTCCATTCTCATCCGCTCTCAGGTGTTTCAGCGACGGGAGGACGGCTCCGTGAACTTCTTCCGAGGCTGGGAGGCATACCGTGATGGCTTCGGCAAGCTCACGGGGGAGCACTGGCTAGGTGAGACCCCTGCCTGACGCCTGGCCCACCCTCTCCCTGTGCAATGCACGCTGTCAGGCATGAGCCCCCTCCTCACATGGATGCCAGCCAGGTCTCCATGACCTCCTCACGCCCAGGTCAGCTCCCAGGTTCTGCATGGAAAGGGGACCTGAGCGTCCAGTGGAATGTGCTCTAGGAGCAGGAAGCCCAGGGCGGTGCGCTCGCTGTGGGTGGGTCCCGCGAGGATGTGTGCTTGTCCCGCTGCGGGCACCCTGGGACCTGGTTTCTGTCCCAGCTCAGGCCTCTGTGGCCGATGCAGGTGCTGGAAGGCCAGGACAACCCTCACGCTCCCCTTGAGGGTCAGCACCCACCCCCCCAGAGCAGCACTGGTGCCCCTGCCACTCCTGGCATCTTAACTGAAATCTGTCAGTAGCCACTGAGTGCAGGAAAAGCATCTGAGTGGAGCCTTGGCCAGCTCCTGGCAGGCAGGGAGCCCCGATGAGAATGTCGGTGGGAGCCCAGTCCTCAGCTGCCCTGTGATGTGCCCTGCCTCTGCTTTTCCACATTCCCCTGCCACCTTTTCATCCAGTGTTTTCTCTTTTCCTATTGAGTTATGAGAGCTCTTTATATATTAAGGTTATTGATTCTTTGTCAGATACCCCTGATACATAGTTACTCCCAGTCGTTTGTCATTCAGCCTCTCTATTTTTGGTAACATTATTGCTTATTTCCTAGGAGTTTTAACTTTTTTTTTTTTATGTAGTTGATTGTGCTAGTCTTTTCCTTCATATCTTCTGAGTTTTAGGCCCTGTTTTTCTCTCTCAGTGTCATAAAAATGTCTATTTTTAAAATGCCTTTTCAGTTTTCGATGGTAGGTTCAGCTCTTTAATCCACCTGGGAGTTCACTGGGGTGACGATGGGGGTCTAAGTATGTTTCTGCATCTTCCTCCTCACGCGCTGTGATCTGAACTCTGATGGATGGTGGGGATGGAACTCCAGTCACCCAAGGGGCCCAGGGAAGTGGGGGGTTGTGAGCATCTTGGCAGATCAACAAGGACTGGAGAAACCCAGAGAGTAAAGATGAGGGAGGTGGAGGCAGGGGGAAGGGGGCCTTGAGGGGAGGAAGGGTAGAGAGGAGGGAGACCCCAGCCCCTCCTTCAGGACACCTGCCCCGGGCCCCCCCGTAGGCACTGGGCTGGCCCATTAAGGAGTGGAACTCTGCTTATCCCGGCAGAGTGCTGTCCAAATGGGGGTCCATGGGGCCCACTTGGGGGTGGAGAAAGGAATCTTCCAGCATCCCCTGGGGCTGGGCTCCCTCTTGCCCTATACCTGGATCAGATCATCTGTCCTGGGCAAGAACTAAATGAGTTCATGGAGTCTGGGCGAGCCTGCCTGGGTTGAGCTCTGCCACTTAGCAGCTGTGTGACGTGGGCCAGTGACTTCACCTCTTGGTGCCTCATTCTCACCTATGCAACATGGATAATACTAGCAGCCATCTACTGGATCACGACAGCAGTGGCAAACACCTGGATCATGTGTGCAGTGGGCCAGGCGCTGTTCTAAGAGCTGTACAGGGACCCTTTAATTAAATCGGACTCACTCGAATCCCCCCGGCTTCATTAATCCACGTGAAGCGCTCATAGCAGCGCCTGGCATTTGTAAGTGCTGTCTGGGGGGTGGGGGCTTCTGTCAGTGGTGCCTATGGTCTGCACTTTGCAGCTTGGGAGGCCCTCTGGCCCTCACTCCACAGGTGTGCAGCCTGGGGCCCAGAGAGGGCCAGCAGCTGCTATGAGGCTCTAGCCCAGGGAGACGAGGCCCCTGGGCTCTGGCAGCCGGGTCCTCAGTGGATGCAGGGAGGTTCTGGCTGTCTGGACGGCTTTTGCTCTCGTCATGGTTCCTTTTTCTCTGCCCTGGACCTGGACCGGAGTCTTCCCTCTGGGCTGGTTGGGGAGGAGCCCACACAGCCCTCCCGCCCTGGAGGCATGCACACACTGACCCACGCAGGAAAGGAAGGCAGGAGGGACAGGCTGATGAAATGTCACTTGGTGCCGATAACTTGTAAGGCGTTTAATTAAAAGCCCTCTTAATCAAGAGGTAATCAAACTGGCAGGGAAGCACCTTGAGTGTGAGTGGCGGGAGTGGGGTGGAAGGGGAAGGGGAGGGCCTGGCATGAGACCCTAGGGTGGGCACAGGAGAGCGCAAGAGGGGAGGGACAGTGGAGGTGGGGGAGGAAGTAGGACAGGGTATGCTGAGGGGTGTCCAGAGCCAGGCATGGTCTTCTGCCTCTCGTCCACTAGGCCAGCATTTATTGAGCACCTATTGTGAGCTGGCCCACCTCAGATGCTGGGGTTCCACAGTGAGCGGGACAGTCATGTTGATCGCATGGAGCTTCCACACTGGTGGAGTAGGGGAGCCCGACATGGAAATAGGCAGCTGGGACCAGAATGATAAACACCAACAGGGGGCACCTGGGTTGGCAGAGGTCCTCCACCTCGACAGGAAGTCAGGCAGTCTTCCTGAGGAAGTGAGATCTGAAAATGAACAGAAAATAACCAGGTGACGGGGCTTCCTTGGTGGCTCAGTGGTAAAGAATCCACCTGCCAATGCAGGAGATGTGGGTTCTGTCCTTGGGTCAGGAAGATCTCCTGCAGAAGAAAATGGCAACCCACCCCAGTATTCTTGCCTGGGAAACCCCATAGACAGAGCAGCCTAGTGGGCTACAGTCCATGGGGTTGCCAAGAGTTGGACAGAACTGAGTGACTAAAGAACATCAAAGCAGGTGACGAGAGTTGGGAAAAGTGTCTCAGGCAGAGGGAACAGCATGTGCAAAGGCTGTCAGGCCAGGGAGTGCATTTGAGGACCAGATCCCATATGGCCAGAGCCCAGAGTGTCAGAGAAGATAAAGGCACCATCACCCCTAACCCAGAAGGTTTTCCAGACTCCTCTTGACTCCTGCAGCCTTTCTACCAGCCTTCAGCTTAAAACATTTGGGAAGCACAGCCTGATTTAAAGCAAACACAAAATATGAAAAACCATCAGTCCTGTTTCCTGCCAAACACAGCTCTGCAGGAAGAAGGAAGTAGCCCAGGGCTGAAAGTACACCCTTGGTGGTGGTTGTTCCTTTCTGTCACCAGCCACACCAGCTTAGCTCTCATCTCCCCTTGGTTCTTTACAGGGAGGTCACTTCCTCAGCCCCCAACTTCTCTCATCATTCTCTCCTGTATTTCAGGGCTCAAGAGGATCCATGCTCTGACCACTCAGGCAGCCTACGAGCTACATGTGGACCTAGAGGACTTTGACAATGGCACAGCCTATGCCCACTATGGGAGCTTTGGTGTGGGGCTCTTCTCTGTGGACCCTGAGGAAGATGGATACCCGCTCACCGTGGCCGACTACTCGGGCACGGCAGGTAGGGGTCCAGGCTGCAGTGGGGGGTGGGGAAGGGCCGGGGCAGCCCAGCCACCTCCCCAGCTAGAAGGACAAAGGAAGTCTTTCTAGGCCACGGGCCAGCATCAAGGCTTCTCATCACCACCACCAAATCCCCAGCTAGTCCTCATCCCAGCCACATAAAGCTCGCAGGGCCTCTCCCACAGAACCACCCATTTTGCAGATGAGCAAAGAGCCCAGAGCCAGGAATCAGGACATCTGGAGTTTGAGCTCTGCTGAGCCTCTCCACCCACTCTGGGCTGGGTTTCTCCTCCCAGGGCCGAGGCAAGAAAACCCGGGAAAGGGTGTGTGACAAAGCTAGAAGGAGGGAGAGGCTGCGGGGACAGCCGCCGGGACCATCAGGGGGGCGCTGGGGCTGCCTGTGGACACCAAAGGTGTGGGAAGGGGTAGGTGCGCGCATG
>NW_011494947.1:2513095-2513379 GCF_000754665.1 Bison bison bison
GCGCGCATGCTCACGTGTGTGCATCGTGCACGGGAAGCACGTGCACGCACCTGTGCCCCACTGAACACACACCTGTGTGCACCTGCGCAGGGGACTCCCTCCTGAAGCACAGCGGCATGAAGTTCACCACCAAGGACCGTGACAGTGACCACTCGGAGAACAACTGCGCCGCCTTCTACCGCGGCGCCTGGTGGTACCGCAACTGCCACACATCCAACCTCAACGGGCAGTACCTGCGCGGCGCACACGCCTCCTATGCCGACGGCGTCGAGTGGTCCTCTTGG
>NW_011494947.1:2513842-2514754 GCF_000754665.1 Bison bison bison
CTGCTCTCGCCATGGGGTGGGCCAGGCCGACCCCGACCCGAAGCACCCCCTGAACGAGTGAGGCCACACAGCACCTTCACAGTCCCCACCCCCAATTTGGCCCTGCTGATGAGGGCGGGGCAAATTTGACCACCCCAAATTCTGCCTGCCCGGACTTCAGCTCCATGGGCCACGTGTCTGCCTTGGCCTTGGCCAGGAGTCGGCCACGTGCCCCTGGCAGCCCTTCCACTTTGCCAGCCCAAACATCTGGAGTCATGGGCGGCGGAGGAGGGGCAGATGGCACCCCTGGAGCCCTTTTAGCAGACAGAAGGAAGGGTCAGATATTTCTAGTTGGGTCCGATGCCAGCCTCCTCTGACCCTCTAGACCCTTCCTCAGTTTCTCTGGTGCCTGAAGGTCCCCTTCTCTCCCAAGGACTGGGGAGTCGTGGTACTCAGGGCTGCCTGTGCCCACGGGCTAGGTGGCCACATCCCTCCACGTCCCGAGGCCAGGCTGGGGTACAGCTGCCTTCAGGAACTCACACCCCAGGGTGACTGAGATCCGTTCCCTGGGAGCCCTGCCTACTCACCCACCCTGATTCCCAATGTCTTTCCAGGCCTGGGAGGCCCCCAGTCCCCTTGGCTGCTCTGCCCATCCTCCTGCCTTCCGGGGGCAGCTGAAGTCTGGCCCCACCCCATCCTCCTACCTGTGGGAGGCACAGGACCTGTGCTGGGCCAGTGAAGACCTCTTGATTTTCGGGGCAGTGGCGGGGCTGTGTCACCCCCACCATCAATTTCCAAGCAGGGACTCTGGGATCCTAGTCCTCCGAGGAGCAGGCTGGACGGAGAATCCTGGACCCAGAGGGGTTTGGTGGCTGGTACTTGGTCAGCCTGGACATGGCTGTCTCAGCGGGGGGGCTGCCCCCCCCCGCGGAC
>NW_011494947.1:2515143-2515822 GCF_000754665.1 Bison bison bison
GGCTGCCTGACTGTCCACACGAGGGACAAGCCCAGCCCAGGACGGGTGCCCGTGGGGCCCGTGTGCACTGGCCACGTCGGCCCGCTGCTGTACCCCCAGGCTGCCTGACTGTCCACACGAGGGACAAGCCCAGCCCAGGACGGGTGCCCGTGGGGCCCGTGTGCACTGGCCACGTCGGCCCGCTGCTGTACCCCCAGGCTGCCTGACTGTCCACACGAGGGACAAGCCCAGCCCAGGACGGGTGCCCGTGGGGCCCGTGTGCACTGGCCACGTCGGCCCGCTGCTGTACCCCCAGGCTGCCTGACTGTCCACACGAGGGACAAGCCCAGCCCAGGACGGGTGCCCGTGGGGCCCGTGTGCACTTGGCGTCACGTGTGGTCCTGTCTCCAATAAAAAGTCTCGTGGTGACCGACTCGCGCCTCCGCCTCCCGCCTGCTCGGTGCCCCACAGGGTGGGTCAGACACCCCAGGGTGCCAGGACCGCCTTGTGCACACTCCCCAGCATGGCTGTTTTGACATGGGCAACCCCTGTTCCCCAGACAGCTCTGTACCCCCAGGAACCGCACGAGACCCTGGGCAGAACCGGCCCCACTCCTGGCCAGCAGCCTGGGCATCGGGGTGGGAGAGGGGAGGCCTTCTCCCCTCAAGAGTGCACCTCCCGGGGCTGAAACTGGGCCCTT
>NW_011494947.1:2515922-2517895 GCF_000754665.1 Bison bison bison
CCCCCTGCTGCCCCCTCCCCCATCCTCTAGAACCCAAGAGAGCCAGCCGCCCCTGCTCCTGGCCGCTGGGACCCCCAGCCAAGGAGCAGAGGCCATGTGGAACCCTGCGTCCTCATCCTGGGGACCCCTCTTCCCCCTCCAGCTCCAGACCAGAGCCAGCTTCTGCTGCCAGCCTCGCAGTGCCAGCCACTGTTTAGAAAGTGCCAAGCGCTTTCTGATCTGTCATCAAACACGCTCCTGGTGAGAGTGATGTTAATGGATTCACAGATGTGCGTGTGCCTCAGAAGGCTCAGGGGCGCTCATGCCAGGGCTTGGCCCAGGAACAGACGAGCCACAGCTTTGGCCTGGTTGGGGGCCAGGCGAGGGTGGCTTTTAGGAGTGTCGAACCAACCTGGAGACACTGGTTCCTTCCTGCTGGAGATCCCCGCTACCCCTCCGGAACTCAGGTCTGGCATCGCTAGGGACACAGCCGCACCGAAAGCTGGCTGAGTGGGCACACGGCCCGTCATGGTGAGGACAGCCAAGGCCAGTGCACCCCTCTTCCTAAAGGGCACCCCTTCCCAGGGCCAGGAGGCTGAGGTGTGCGAGGCAGGCCTGGACCCCCGCTTGGAGGAGGCCACAGTGTGATTCCAGTGCACGTGGCTGTCACCAGAGATGGGAGTGACCACAGAAGGAAGGGCATGCCAGGGGAGCTGGAGGGGCAGCCACAGCACGACAGAGATGGAGAGATGACAGATGCATGTAAAGGCCGCCTGGGACCCACGGTCACTGCACCCGAACGCTGACCACCATCACAATGATGGAGTCGATGACTTGACAGTGGGCTACCTGTGACCCAGCCATCCATGTTGTCTGATCAACCCCCTCCTGCTTTCTCCTTCCTTCTCTGATGAGGCGAGAACCAAGCAGGGGAGGGGGGGGGCTCTCTCTACTGGGACCCTCAGGCAGGGCATTCACCCTCCCCTCTTCTGAAAGTTCCTTTCCATAGGCATAGGCAGGTTTCATGGGATAAGCCTCAATCCTTGCCGCTCAAACTCTGGATCCATCTCTGAGACACCACCCAGCTGGCCACCCCAGCTCCCCGAGTTCAGAGGGTGGACAGGCCCTGGGTTTCCAGCCTGAAGGCCTCAGTGCGGTCAGCAGGAGTTGAGCACGGAGCCGGGGGCCGTTCTCAGATGGCATGCTCCCCCTGCAGCCACACGTGAATAGGTTTTGTCACGTTGGTCTTGGAGCAGAAGCGACAGCCACACACCCCAGCACCCACCGCCTCCGGGTCCCCCACGGCCACGCACCCTCGTCCACGCAGACCTCTGGCCCGGGAGCTGGGAGCCCCGTCACCCAGGGTTCAGAGGATCCGTGAGGTCCGTCAACAGGACCCGCCGGTCGTGTTGCACTTCAGCAGCAGGGGAGGGAGGTGGGGACGCCGTGTGTGCTGACGTTGGGGGACCCAGGACAGGGCCCTGACATGGAGTCTGAGGACTGACACACTCACGGGAGAGACTGTTAAGGGACGTGCAGACAAGGACACAAGGCTTTGGTCCAATGGGCTGGCCGGCACCTCCCCAGGGCCTGTTTCTTCATCTGTGAGAAGGGAGAGGGCTGCCCCCAAACCCCGCATGCCCACACAGCTGGCAGGACTTGGCAGACCCGGGGGCACTGACATTGGACCTTGGTGGGGATGGGGGGTAAGGAGTGTACACTGGGCTCTGACCTGGCCACGTCAGCCCGCTGCCGTACCCCCAGGCTGCCTGACTGTCCACACGAGGGACAAGCCCAGCCCAGGACGGGTGCCCGTGGGGCCCGTGTGCACTGGCCACGTCGGCCCGCTGCTGTACCCCCAGGCTGCCTGACTGTCCACACGAGGGACAAGCCCAGCCCAGGACGGGTGCCCGTGGGGCCCGTGTGCACTTGGCGTCACGTGTGGTCCTGTCTCCAATAAAAAGTCTCGTGGTGACCGACTCGCGCCTCCGCCT
>NW_011494947.1:2517995-2521592 GCF_000754665.1 Bison bison bison
ACCTCCCGGGGCTGAAACTGGGCCCTTGCTTCCCATCACAGTCCCCAGGGTCCCAGTCGGTCTCAGTGGGTCTCTCTTGTGGCTGGGCTGCAGTCCTGAGTTGTTGAGACTCTTCATTCAGAAAATCAGTCACTGTCTCAAGCACTCAGTTGTGTCCGACTCTTTGCAACCCCATGGACTGTAGCGCGCCAGGCTCCTCTGTCTACGCGATTCTCCAGGCAAGAATACTGGAGTAGGTTGCCATTTTCTCCTCCTGGGGATCCTCCCGACCCAGGGGTCAAACCCACATCCCTTGTGTCTCCTGCATTGGCAAGTGGATTCTTTACCACTTCCCTGGTGGCTCAGCTGGTAAAGAATTCGCCCACACTGCCGGAGACCTGGGTTTGATTCCTGGGTTGGGAAGATCTGCTGGAGAAGGGATAGGCTACCCACTCCAGTATTCTGGGGCTTCCCTTGTGGCTCAGCTGGTAAAGAATCCACCTGCAATGCGAGAGACCTGGGTTCAACCCCTGGGTTGGGAAGATCCCCTGGAGAAGGGAACGGCTACCCACTCCAGTATTCTGACCTGGAGAATTCCATGGGCAGAGGAGCCTGATGGGTTATAGTTCATGGGATCGCAAAGAGTCAGACATGGCTGAGCAACTAACACAATACTTCTTTACCACTGAGCCACCTGGGAAGCCCCATTCAGAAAATCAGTCCCTAATGACTGTTTATTCATAAGACAAATTTGAAGCTTAAGGATATAGCGTTCCCTGAGTTGCTGTAATGAAATCCAGTATTTATCAAATGCCTGCATTGGGGACCGTGGGCGCCAGGGGAAGTGAATGTACCTAGTGTCCTGCCTTGGGCCAGCCTGAGAGGGGACCCCCAGGCTGGGGTGTCTGCAGTGCTGGCCTGTGTAGATGGAAGTTGCTGCCCAAGACTCCCTGGAGCGTCCTTAGCATTGGTCCCCTCCACAAAGTGTCCTCGCTGACGGGCATGTGGTCCTGCCCTCTGACAGCTCCGTATCAGGCCCATGGGGACACTGCGGGGTGAGACCCCTGAGCCAGGCCGTGGGAAGTCACCAGGGTGACCATGGCCGCCTGCTTTCCCACGGGCCACATCCACCCCCCAGGGGGACCCCTCTCCTCTGCCACCCAACCCAACTCCTCTGGCCCGGCTCACAGCACCATTCCGAGGTCCGATGACTCAGGCACACGGAGGTTCTCGGACCTGACGAGTGGTGCTGGCATTTTAGTGACAAATAGTGAGCTTCTCTGGTGGCTCAGTTGGTAAAGAATCTGTCTGCAATGCAGGAGACCCAGGTTCAATCCCTGGATCATGAAGATGCCCTGGAGGAGGAAATGGCAACCCACTCCAGTATTCCTGCCTGGGGAATTCCATGGATGGAGAAGCCTGGTTGGGCTACAGTTCATGGGGTCTCCAAGAGTCAGACATGACTGAGTGACTAAACCTACCCAGGGGAGAATCCACATGGTAAGAGTCCCAGGGCAAGGAGGGTTCAGCTGGCATGCCCGGGAGCTCTCAGGGGGATCAGCTGACCTGGGAGGCCGATGCTTGTGAAGAGGGCATCGTCCGGGCTCCCCTGGACACCAGCAGCCTCCACCCTGGGCCCACTTGCCTTGTGCCCTGTGGCTCACCCTTCCCTCCCCACAGTGTGGGCTCTGCTGTGGGCCCCCATCAGGAGGAGTTGGAGGTTCAGGCAGTGACGAGACTTGCCCAAGGCCACGGCTGCCTTGTTGCTGAGCAGAGGGGAGCCTGACCCTAGGGGCTCACATGAGGCTGAAGCATGGCAGAGGGAGGCATCTGAGATCCGAGGCAGGGGCCTGGGCTCAGCAGTCAGGCTGTGTCACCCCGCGGGTTCCTGGCAGGTTCTGCCAGGGCAAAGGCCGCTGGTCAGCTTGGACATCCCGGGACACAGCTCCGCCACTCCGCGGGCGGCGGCTTCCCAGGGAGCTTGGTGGCCCTGGGACCCCCTCCCCCACAGCCTCCCGCGCTCACCGGGGGGTCCAGGGAAAGCCTTTGCTTCTGGAAGCTGACCCTGACAGACCCCACCCACTGTCCTACAGAGTGTCACAGTTGTCACCTCCACGTGTCACAGTCACCCCGTGTGTTACAGTTGTTACCCCCTCCTGCTCAGGAGTGGGGCTTGTTCCCTGGAGGAAGTCAGGGGTTTTGAGGAGCCCAGGAAGGGACTTGAAACCAATATTTTGGGCCAGGTGTCCTGGGGAACTGCTGGCAAGCCCCTGGGGTTGGGATGTTTGGCACCAAATCTGACATCAGACTTGCTTCCGGGTGCCCCTGCTCCAGGGCTGGGGTGGAGGACTCCTGATTGCCCCCCAGTCTTGCTCCCTACCCCACCCACGCCCAACACTTGGGACCTTCTGTGGCCACTTCTCAGAGCCCTGGGCCCCCAACCTGAACCACGCCAGGGGCTTGTTTTCACAGCAGAATTGTCTTGGGCCCAGTGTGTTAACAGCCAGGTGGAACTTTCCTCCTTGGCAGAGGGGGTGGCCCTCAGGGCTCACCCCCACCTCTGCTGTCCCCACTGTCCACAGCCGTCCCTGAGGAATTCTGCAGGGCACAGCTTGTCTCATTTGATGCCCATGGGAACTGGGGCACAGAGAGGGCAAGCATCTGGCCCAAGGCCCCAGAGTGAGTCAGTGACCCCACTGCAGGCTGCGCTCCGTCGTCAACCAGCACCCAGTGTCACGACCAGCCAGCACTCACCAGGAAGGTGAAAGGACACCGCACCTCCCAGCTCACTGCACACGTTCACACACGTGTGCACAGGTGCACGCACATACACACAGCTGGCTCTGCACCTGCTTCAGTCGGCACAGGGTGTGCCCTCTGCCTGCGCCTGCCAGCAAAGTCCTCGCCCTCGCCAAGCAGGCTGAGCACACCCTTCCGAGGGGCCCGGAGGCAGCCCGCACTGCCTGTCTGCTCTTGACCTCGTTCCTGCCACAGACGGGGCTGGAGACAGGAGCGCCAGGACACAGCTCTGATCTCGGTGCCTCTGTCCCCCCACCCCGTCACCATGAGGGCAGTAAAGACTTTAGCCCCTTCCTCAGGTCTGGGGGCGGGGAAGGGTCTTCAGGGCCGTCTGTTCCCATATGCGGTGATTCCCACCCGTCCTTAGCACCTCAGTCGCTCAGCGGTAGAGAATCCCCCTGCAATGCAGGAGCCTGAGATGCAGGTTCGATCCCTGGGTCAGGAAGATTCCCCTGGAGGAGGGCATGGCAATCCACTCCAGTATTCTTGCCTGGAGAATCTCATGGACAGAGGAGCCTGGTGGGTTATCGTCCATGGGGTTGCAAAGAGTCAGACACGACTGAAGCGACTGAACACTCACGCACACCAGCACCTCACAGGCAAAGCCAATACAGGTCAGCAGGGTGAGGGCCCTGGAGCCGGAATCCGCTGGGCTCAGTCCTCAGTCCGGCCTGAACAGCCACCCCTAGACAACTGCCATGCGGCTGAAGCCTCACCAAGCCCCTGCTCACCTCGCTGCCTGGCGCGCTCTGGGAAATCTAGGCTGGGTGAGACATAGAGGCTGGGGCTGTGCTGGGCACCTCCTCCTGGTCTCCCCAG
>NW_011494947.1:2521719-2529669 GCF_000754665.1 Bison bison bison
CCGCAGCCCACCCCCTCCCCGCCCCGTACCCAGCAGGCCCCAGGGCCACTCAGCGATCACACACAGGGCAGGCGGAGGGGCGCACCGGACTTTGTGGTGAATAGTCATGGGGTGAGTGCCCTGAGGTGTGAGCAAGATGCCGAGGGACCAGAGTGGATCCCACAGGGACCCGTGCACCCACGGCGCACCCCTTCCAGCCCTGTACCCCGCTGTGGGGAAGTGGTGCAGGTGACCACATGTGCAGGTCCCCACCCGGGCCTCTGAGCTCCCGGGGGAAACTATCAGGGAGTGAGCGGCTGGGGAGGGACGAACGCCGGTGCCCTCCATGACCGTGACCTTCACCCAGGCCTCGACAAGCCCCACACCAGGCTCACAGCCTCGTCTCCATGGCCTGCGGCAGAGAGGCAGACGAGGTTTGAGCACACTTGCGGGTCCGTCCGTCCTTCCCCAAGTGAGGCTGGCTCAGTGGGGCCCACCGAGCCGGGCAGTGGGGCCTGGTGGGACTGAGCCTCCCTGCAAAAAGGCACACTCTCCAGTGTTTTATGGGGTGTGGACTTGAGAGAGGGGCTGGTCTCGCCCCCCTCTACGCTCTCTCCTGCTGCCCAGGTCAGCCTCTTGGCACTGATGCCCCTCGTAAGGCTCCAGAGCAGGTGACCTGTGGCACTGAACACAACTCCTCACCTCGCCCGTGCAACAGGCCGGGGCGGGCTCCAAGCCGTCTGGCCTCCCGAGTCTCCTCGGGGTGGAGGTGCTGGCCCGGCAAGCAGATCTGACAAAGGCAGGGCCGTTAGGGTTCCTCTGGGCCGGGTGAGACCCCAGGGCCACGCCTGTGACTCACAATGAACGAGGCGCCCTGGCTCCTCCAAGCAAGGCTGCCTTTGAGCAAAAGGCGGCCCTGTCCGGCCTCCTGTCAGACCACATCCTGTTTGTGTTGGGTCTTTTATCAACGTGGTCCGCGCAGTCCCATCCTTCACTACCAGGTCCCCAATGGAATCCCAGGGTCAGGAATGCGCAGCAATCAGGAGTGCCCAGGGCACGGGCCCCCTGGGGGGGTCGCTATATAAAGCAGGGAGCCCCCGGGAGCCGCACCTCCTGGACAAGAACCCAGAGCAGCTCTGCCCAGCCTGGCCCAGGTCCAGCCGCCCAGCTGGGAGCAGACCCGCAGCACCGTGAGTATGGCCGCTCCATCCCCGGCAGGAATCGCGCTCAGGCCTCCTGCAGGTTGGGAGCTGGGCACAGGCGGCGGGAATCCTGGGGACCCACAGGGCTGGGAAGGCCCTGAGGGGTGGAGACCCGCACCTCATCTTGCTGCCTAGAGCAGGCAGAGATTGGCCACGGGCGCCCTCCAGGGCTCGGCACTGGGCCTCCTTCTGTCTTCTCCTGCCAAGTCCTGGATGTTGGGGCCTGAACCCCAACTTGTGCTGGGGTCCAGTTTTTGGTGTGGAGTGTTCCAAGCTCCCATTGGATTTCTGAAGGGGTCCACGGGTCCCCCCAAAAGGAAGGAGAGACGGCACCCCACCCCCCCTTTTGAGACCCAGAGGCCATTCCCAGGTAGACTCATCCACCGGCTGGACTCCCACCTGGTCTCAAAGCTGTCTGCCTCGCTTTCTGTGGGGAGGAAAGCCCTTGAGAAAAGCCCCCACCCCACCCAGATGCTGATGGAGAGGCTTCCCTGAGGCAGGTAAGAGGTTGCTCCAGCCTCAGGAGATGAGAGAGGCGTAGGAGGGCTGGATTCAGGAAGAGGAGGGAGGACATGCTCTAAGATTTTTTTTTTTTTTAAGCTTTTTGGGCTGAGTACACTTTGAAATGTCTTCAAGGGAGCCAGTTCTGGAAAGAGCTCTGGGAGGCCTGGGCTGTCTTCTCCAGAACCCGTTCCCTCTATTCCAGCCTCAGCTCTCCTCCTCAGAGGACCAGCCAGCTCCCACCCACCATGGTCGTTACCAAAGAGGCTTCCTTTGCGAGGGAACGAGCAGTTACTGCCAAGGCAGGGGCACTGAGGGGAAGCTCTGTTTCTGTTTCTCATCCCCCACGGACCACCATGCAGGGGGTAGAGGAGCCATTCCCGCGTCCAGCCCAGTTAGACCCGGGCTTGCATCTTAGCTTTGTCACTTACAGAACTGAGATCTTGGGCCCGTCACCCGTTTGCGGATCCTGCCTCCTCTGTAGAAGGGAATAAGGGAGGCCCTCAAGGACAGTATCAGGTGGGGATGGCCCACAGTCCAAGAAGCCCCCTGGCCATTAGAATTGGGAATCCTAGAGCCTCTACTTTCTAGCTGTGGGGCCTGAGCACAGTCTCTTAGCTTTTCTGATGGTTCTCTTGCCTGTAAATAAAAATGTTCGAATAACAGGGCTTCAAGTTAGGTTTACTGTGAAGATAAAGTGCAACCATGCAGGCAAAGGTTTGCCTTGCAGCCAGATTACACAGTTGGAGAAGGAAATGGCAACCCACTCCAGTATTCTTGCCTGGAGAAGTCCTCGGACAGAGGAGCCAGGCGGGCTACACAGTCCATGGGGTCACAAAGAGTCGGACACGACTGAGCAACTATCACTGTCACTCAGGTACACAGCTGGTGCTCAGCGGGCACTGGCAAGCGCTCCTCTCTGGGAGGACGTCTGAGTTAGGCCGGGCCGTCAGATCTGGTTCCTGCTTTCGGGAGAGACTGGCTTCCACGTCGCAGAGACATGAGCAGAGCATCCCCGCTAAACAGCTTAACCAGACCCATTTATTATCGAGTTGAAAACGAAGAGGGGTAGCTGCTATTAACTCTACCCTATGGCTCTGAGATGATATGGCCCAGGAGTCAATAATTATAATAAGGGAAGGACGAGCCCAAATTTGCTCAGCTCTCCCGGGGCCGCCTGTAAGCCATCCCAGTGGTAGTGGTATTAGTGTGCTAAGCTGCCAAAGCCATCAAAAGATTGCAAGAGAGGGAGAATCAGCCTAATTGGTGTGGCTGGCTCCTGAACCTGCTAAGAAAATAAAGGCCTGGTTCCCGCAACGTGGTGACACTTCCTCTCGCTGCTTGCAGGCTGGGCTCAACCGAGCCGCCAGATCACGCCTTTGACGGCGGCCCGGGTTCCCGGGAAGCACGTGCATGGCTGTGCGTGGCCTCAGGGTGCAGCCCGTAACCCCCTCCTCTCTCTCCTCTGGACCAGATGCGGAGCCCTTACTCCCTGCCCTACCTCCTGTTCCTGCCCCTGGGTGCCTGCTTCCCGGTGCTGGACACAGAGGAGCCTGTGGATGCCGTAGGGGGCACCGGACGTGAAATGAGCTGGATGGACCTGGCGGGGGGACGCCCCTTTCCGTGGGGCTCCCCTGGGTGGCCGAGAGCCCCGTACCCACATGCCCTGCTCGTCACGGCCAAGGAGCTGCGGGCGTCAGGCAAGGCGCGTGCTGGCTTCCAGCTGCGTCTCGGGAGGCAGGACGATGGCAGCGAGGCCACTGGCCTCCTGGGGGAGGCCGAGAAGGTGGGGGGCCTGTTGGGAACCCTGGCTGAGGAGCTCAATGGCTACAGCAGGAAGAAAGGGGGCTTCAGCTTCCGTTTTGGCCGGGGGTGAAGGGGCCAGCATCCTGGGAAGGGCCCCTCTCCACCTGACCCCTCTTCTCCTCTGGCCTCAAAAACCAAGATACTGAGAAGGTGTGGGGTGTTCTTATAAAGGACGACAATAGGAATTATAAAAGCAGCAGGATTGGTTAGGTGGGTGCTTACTTTTGATTTCCAACTTTGCTGAAGCAAAAAAACCCTGGATGGTGTCAAAAAGGAGCTCAAAAGACCAGAAAGGCAAGGTAACAAGAGATACCACATCTGGCACAGCCCCGTGGCAGACTGCTGTGTTTCAGCCCCCTCCTCCGGGGGCCTGGAGCCGAGGATGCCCTTGGACCACAAATCTGAACAGGCAGAGCTGGTTGTGCTGGCCCTGGCTTAAAGGTAGGTGGCCTGAGTGATTCTGTAGGATAACTGAAGTTTTGACAGTCTCCACCAGGACGTCAGGGGTTGACATCTGAAGTGCAACTGTGAGTGAGCACATTCCACTGGGTACAGACTGTGGTTCTGAAAGTTAACAATGGAAAAAAAAATCTTGTTCTCCATCCCATTAAGACAACATCCCTCTGGCAAGAAAACCTTGCTGCGGTGTTGCGATGCCACCCGGAACCCACTGCCCAGCCCTTCTGACAACTGTCCTCATCGGTGGTACGTTTGCCAAGCTGAGAAGTCTCATGGGAGGTGAACGAGGAAGGAATACATTTCTTTTTTTTGCTGCAGCAAGGTTGAGTGTCCAGTGTTCAGAATGTGAATGTGTTGTTGTCTTTTGAAATAAAAGTTGTAGCGACTGCAAACTGATGGGAAGCCCGCCTAACTCTTGCCTGCAGGTGCTCTGTGCCCTGGGAACTTTGCTTCCTGAATTGTGAGTTGCCTTGACTTTGGGGAGATGGAAATCATGTCTCCTGTACCCCACACCTCTCCCGGCATCCCCTTAATTGGCAGTTGGTGAAATACCTGTGGTCAGAGGTACAGGGAAAGACACACGGGGTGGTGCATTTTTCCTCTTGCGCTAGACAGCTCTTGCCCTGGTTTTCTCCAAGCGAGGAGTTCTGAAAGCAACTGCTCTGCCCCGAGGGAAGCCCGCGCTGGGCAGCCCTGGGGCGAGGCGGAGCATCTCCTTCAAACGTGGCTTTGGTGGGTCCTGCGTTCCGACCCTAGTCAGCTTCGGCAGTCTGATGCTCCTCACTCCCCGGCTGGCTTTAACTGCCAGGACCAGAACCTGTATCGATGTTGCCATGGCAACACCTCTCCTCCCTTGGGAGCCACGGCTTGCCCCTGTTCACAATTGAATAATTCTCCATTGAGCTGTCACAATTAATTGGTAGATTCTTATTAGCCTTTTTAGAACCACACTGGGCCTGGGCCCAGCTTGGCACCTCAGAGCATTTCACAGTGTTTTTCCCGTTCTATTAGAGACTTAGGTTCCCCGGTAGCAGTTCTCAATCCTCGACAGCCTGGAAAGTCACTTCATTAAGGGGTGACAGATCTGAGCCATAAAAAGAGGCGGGCTGACTGGGGAGCAGAAATGGGATGGTGGGGTGGGACGGGGATGCAGGAGTCGGAGCTTCGCCTTACGCTGAGGCGAGCTGCTTGGACCATGCGTCCTGGGCTCAGGGCCGCGGTGACGGGGGCCGGCAGTGACGCTGAGTCTGGGAGGCACGGTGTACCCTTTGGCCTCTGCCACTGGCGAGGGAGGGAAGAGCCGGAAGGGCTGCTGCTAATGTGGCAGGCTGATGCGGGGGGGGGGGGGGCGGTCTTTGTGGGCAAAAGAAGCAAACACTCGGCCCTGAAGCCACAGAGGGAAAGCTCACGAAACCAGTCAAGGACAGCCCCGCTGCGGAGGCCGTACAACACGGGGTGGCCAGAGGAGGCAGGCAGGGTCCTAGCCTGGGCTCTCACCCTGGCACGTGCTCACCTCCACTCTGATACGGGGAGAGGCGAGGCAGCGTCCTGGAGTAAGTACTCCAGCCGTAGCTCACTTACGCACACAGAGAAGCCAGAGAATGTGCTCATGACACATGGGGGAAACAACAGACCAAGGGCAGAGGGACGCCCTGCAGCAAGGTGCCCTGGCCCACACGTGCACGGGCCTTCTACTCTCGGGACTGAAGGACTACCCCTGCAGTCACCAACGGTGAGAACTGAGAGCCTGGAGGTCACCGAGGGGGAAATGCTCCCGCACGTGTTCACGCGCGCTGTGGGTATGCACCGGTGGCTTTTAATTTACTAGGATTAGGTTAACCTCGATGGAGAAATCCGAGATAAAGCGGGGAGGGGGAGAGGGGAGGGCCTTCAAACAGTGGATAACCTGTCATTAGGCTTTCATCATTAAACAGAAATCAACAACAAAGCTGTCCTCTCCAGTTGCTTGTACATTCGAGTTCAATAAACCTGAAAATCAGAACAATCAAACTGCTATGGGCGCTGATCTGTTAAATCCACTCCCACTGCGTTCGGCTAACCTTCCTCTTTAACCTCCCCACACCTCTTGACCCCCCAGCTCTGTAAAGGTTTGGGGGGTCTCTCGTGCCATCCCCATACAGCACCCCCCCAATCCTTGATGGAGATTACTCTCCAGATTAGTGAGGATGAGGCTCTTAGGAAAACACCTGCTTTGGAAGCAGGGCGATTGCGCTCCCTGGCGGCCCGGCCGGCTGCACCCGGTGTGGCCATGCTGTGCTCTGGCCCAGGCGCCTGGGAGCTGATGCATTCTCTCATGTTACGCATTCAAGACACACACACAAAACGCTCCATCTTGGTCTGCAGATCTCCAGGTATTTAGCTCTTAAAATGGATGGGGAATATTTGCCGGTATTTTCTTGCATGTTTGAAATATTAATAAAAATGTCCAGGAAAAAAAGAGGTTGGGGGTGGGAGCAATAGCAGACCATCAGGCAGCAGCTGTAGTAAGTGAGGCATCAACTCGTCCAAACAGTGCCCCGGTGCCAAAGATGCTGCAAGACACACGCCAGGGAGACCCGGACCCAGGCAGGGGGCTTTCACCGTCCAGGCAGGGAGCCGGGGCCCTGGCCCGAGATGGGGGGGCGACCACGGAGGAAGGCTGGCACCAAAGACAGGGGACACCATGGTTGGGCAGTCTTCTCCCACCTAACATCTTCTGTACGAAGACAACACGTCGACATGGGCCCCCCAGAGTGCTCAGCTGAGGAGCGCCGTCTATAAAACACCCCTGATGCCGACAGGGCTGGGCGAGCTGTACCTCTCGCCTCCCCTCTTTCACGATGGAGGAGGGGAGGCGAGCCTGGCCCTGGAGCCCACCTGGAGTGTCGACAGATGAGTCCGGCGCAGTAGGCATTAAGCAGGCATGTGCTGTGTGACCTCGGGCTGGCTGCCGCACATGTCGGAACCCGGCTTTCTCACCCATGAAATGAAGATGGTCACAGAACCTCCCTCGTTAATTCTGAAAAAGGTGTGGGGTTTCCCATGGTGGTGCATTCGTAGAGTAGCTAAAAGCAATCCCCTGTGAGCTGTAATTCTAAGAAAATCTTCAGTGAAACCTAACACACATCTGAAATGCGCCCCAATTCCAAGCGTGGTTGGATGAGTTTCCAGCCAGTGACACACCCATTAGCCAGCACCACCCAGGCTACACACCCCACGTTGCCCGCCTTTCTGACCTCTTCCATCAGACCACGTGCCCATTTAAACACCTCTGTGCTGGGTCTGGCGGCTACCCGGCACTGTGTACTGTAGAGTGGGGTGAGTCTGTCCCCTCCCACTCCCAGTGCCCCCCAATATTCCATGGCGTGCACACACCACCCCTACCTATTCCGTCCCCCTCTTGATGATTGCTTTCAGTTTGGGAATCTGAAAGGTTTTAAAATTTTTGAGGCTGGAAGCTTATAAATTTTGAGGTAACCATGTCAACAGCAGCTGCCAGCCTTCTGGGGCTTGGCCCTTGGGTGCCCCCTCCTTTGTTCTGGACCTCAAAGGCACGACTCAGACCTTTGGCCACCGTTGCGTGTACACACAGATGTGTCTTCCTGGGGCTATATTCGAGTCCTCACTAGGTTCTCAAGGGGTTCTGTGACCAAAGAGGTTCAGGACCACTGACCTAGAACAGTGAGACCCAAGTAAGCTTCTTCAGCTCGCCTGACACTCGTGGAAGACGCTACTTTGGAGAAGAGCCTTCTGAGTCCCCTGCCTCAGGCCGGTATGGCTGCCAGGGTGGCTGGCGCGTACACGAGGCCTCGTCCTGGTCTCACCACGTGGGAGCTGTGACTGGACGAGCTCTCTGCTGGGAGCTGGGAAGACAGGACGGCTCACCCTGTCTGTGAGGCTGAGTTCGGGACCCATGCACGCCTGACCCAGGGGAAGCAGCTGTCAATGGGGACCGTCACTGCAATCCCACATCCTCTTTCAGACTTGAGAGCTGCCACTCAAA
>NW_011494947.1:2529780-2533480 GCF_000754665.1 Bison bison bison
CTTCTTTCAGACTGGAGGCCTGCCACTCAAAGGAAGAGCCTGCTCTCCATGGAAAAGTCCCGACTCAGGAGCTCTGGTGTCCTGTGACAGCTCTGCCACTGACCCACCCTGCGGCCTGGGCCTGTTTCTGCCTCCGTGAGATGGGGAGACCTGTTCCCTGGTGCCGCCTGGGGCCACGCCATTTGAGCACACACCGCGGGTCCTGCCGACCTCTTCCCCGGGCTGGCGCTTCCACTGCCCCTGCTGCAGAGCGGCGCGGCTCGCTGCCCAGGTCTCTGGGAGAGAGGCTCCGCTGGACTGTCTTCACTGGGCTCTGGTGGACAGGATTTGTGTCCTCTGACAGCCCTGCTGGCTTAATAAGTATCATTAGCAAGGGGCAGCTACTCACTTCCCCGACGTCCACTTTCCGAGCCACCAGCTGGCGTCAAATGGAGAACAGATATTGAGGACACGTCAACACCCCTCAGGAGGTCCCCGTGGGAGAAGTCACGCTGTGGCCCTGGCCTGCAGCTCCATCCCCTCGCAGGCCGGCACACCCTGCTCGTCTTCATCCACCGAGAAATAAGACGCCTGGTGTGCTGAACTAAAGTGAGCGGACGGCACTTTGGGGACTGATGACAGTGCCTGAAAGTGAATTCAAATGCAAAGAGGAAAAAAAAAAAAATCCTGTGGGGAGGGCTGAATGCTGTCAGGCCAGAGAGGCATCCCGGATGTGACCTCCCCCTTCCATTCCAGGGATGGGCGGCACTGCTGACGGTGGTCTTCCTTTTCCACGCCAGATGGCCGTGGCCTGTGTGGGAGCACGGCCCATTCTCAGTGCTGCCGATGAGCCAGGCCGCTGGCGAGCAGGGCTCGAGGCTGCAGAGGGGCCCGACGTGAGGGCTGGCTGGTGACACGGCTGGTGCGGGGTTCTGCCACACTCCTGTTCTCTCCTGTCATTTGAGACCCGACACGGCGTGGCCCCCGGCCACTTCGGGAAAGCCTGGCTCCCTCCCGGCCCACGCGTGTGCCGGGACTCTGAGGATGACAGGGAAGAATTACGGACCACAGCAATTCGCCCAAGGTCTGGTGTTGTAAACATTTATTTAAAAAATACTACGGAGGGGAGACGTGGATTCAAAAAAACACAGAGTCATATACAGAAACAAAATGTACTGGACCAAAAAAAAAAAAAAAAGACACCATAGGCATTCCGGAAGGGAGGACAGTGGAAAACTATTTACAGTCATTTATAAAAGGGCGAGTCTATAAAAGAGTGTAATATCAAAGTATAAATGCAAAATATAGTGGCACATCGTGTGAACGGGAAGAGACAAGTACCTCAGAAACGGGCAGTGGAGGGGACCTGGTGGGTTTCGTTCCGCTTCGTCTGCAAGGCCACTGGCGGTGTTGGGGCACCCTCCCCCCTCGGCCTGCACAGCACAGCAGCCCGGGGGGAGCAAAGAGGTGAGGCGCTGTGAAAACAGCATAAAACGACCCAGAGGAAACCATCTCTATCAGAGAAATAAAAGACAAACTCAGGTGATTAGTGTACAAACGGGGCCAGAGTGAGGTCATGGGCACAGGGTGGCCTGGGGAGCGGGTGGGAGGCAGTCTCCTCCTGGTTTCTCCACCGGTTCTCCTGAGCAAGGCCCAGGCAGGTGCCAGCCCACTCTTCAGTAGCTGCTCCAGGTCAAGGGCACACGGGCTCCTACCCCCGAGCCTAGTCCTGGGCAGCCCGAGGAGATGATGCTGAGGACTGCTCTCTCAGACACTTCCTGGGGTTTCCTTTGTCTGATTCTCTTCATCCCTGATGACTCCCACTGGAACATTAGGTTAAGCGTGCTCATGGTAATTAAATAAGCTATGTGCCCATCGGGGCATGGCCCACGCTGGGCGGGGCTTTGGTGCCCCAGTCCTTTCCCTCCTGCATGCTCGCTGGGCGCCCGATGGCGGGTCCTTCTCTCTGGAGAGGCAGCTGTGCTGAGGGCAGTTTGGAAATGCTTCAAGAACTCTGGAAAGCTGAAGACTGGCTTGTCACCGGGGAAAGAGCTCTGCAAGAATCTACTTTGCCTTAGAGGAGCACAATGGAATGGAAAAAGAGCAAGTGGAAGTAAAGACCAAGCACCTTATCAGGGACCCCGGGAATTCAGAAGGAAGGTAACTGTGCTCACTGCCGACCTGCGAGGCCCTGCTCTGGGCCATATTGGGCCTGGCTGCGCCCCCAAGCTCACCACCTCCTCCTGCCTCTGGAGCCCCCGTGTGCTCCCCCGTGACCCTGCTACCCTCCAGACTCAAGCTTTCTATCCAGGATTAGCAGTGCACGTCACAGGAGAGCAGGTGACAGGGCCCTGAGGACCTGGAGAGGACGACGAGGAAACTCTCCCCATCGCGGACTCCTTGGCTTCCCCCCCAGACTGGGACCCAGAAGCTGGCTGATGGTGGCGCCCTGGCCTGTCTCAGCCCCTAGTCAAGAGCCGTCCTTCACATGGGGGGATGGTGCAAGGAGGGGGGCGTGGGGTGACCCCCGGGCCCCACTTCCCGGGACGTGGCTCTGGACACAGGTCCTCAGCAGGCGGCCCGAGCGAGGGGAGTGTACACTCGCTGCCTGGGGTGAGTGGAGGTGACAGTCCCCAAGCTCTGCTGACTTAGCTCCCGTTCAGAGTGCTCCTTCCTTGGGACAAAGGGGGCGAAGGCAGAGCCAGTGGAGGTCCTCCAGGGAGGAAGATGGAAAGGAAATGCTCATCGACCTTCCCGCCTGGCCCCGAGGGCTCAGTTTTGAAGCCCCACGTGCACGGAGGAGGCTGGGATGCCCACGGCGGTCCACAGAGCGGGAACTCCACAGACAGAACTTGGATGAGGCTCCGGGGGCCAGGCAGAGGGGGGAGGCGAGCGCAGGAGGACGGCGGGTAGGACAAAGTCGTGGTGCTGCATTCCACGGCGGCAGCCGCTCTGCCCGGTGCAGAGCTATAGGCCAAGGTCCCCACGTGCGGGTCCTGCCGGCCGCCTGCCCGCTGCCCCAGGCACACACAGGGAGCCCTCGTGCGCCGCCGGCTCCTGCTACCTCTGCACGATGTCGCTGATCTCCTTCACGGAGCTGAGGAGTTTGCTGAAGTCCTGAGTGGCCGCTGGGCCACCACCTGCTGTTGCTGGGCAGATCTGCAGCTCCCGGAGGTTGTTCTCCAGTTTGTTGATGGCCTCGCGGAAGGCAAATTTGTTCCTCATTTGCTGGATGGAGTCCACGTAGCTCACGCAGAATGTGTAAAGGTTTTTGCCGGCTTCGAGCACGGCGCTGTGGCTGGCCATCTGCTCTGAGTTCTTGGAGATGGCCAGGCACAGGGCCTCCGTGCCATCCAGCACCATGCCCTTGGTGATGGCGCCACTGGCGATCCGTTCAGGAGGCTGCCGGGTTTTCCGAAGAGACACGCGGGTCGATATGAGTGGAATGAAGGCGGTGGAGGACGGCTGGTCCCCTGCCAGGGCAGAGGGTGCTGACGGCAAGGTGGCGGGGGTGGGGGCGGGGCTGGTCGGGGTCCCCGCCGGCTTGGTGGATGCCGGCGGCTTTGGCATGGATGGGAGCACGGGCTTCTTGGCGCCCTCTCCCAGCTGGCCAGACTTGGCGGTGTCGCTGTTTACGGCATCCGCAGCCAGAGCTGCAGGTTTCACCTTTGCCCCGGCGCCTGCCTCCCCGGCCGCTTCCTAGATCAGAAGAGCGTCGTGT
>NW_011494947.1:2533670-2536719 GCF_000754665.1 Bison bison bison
GGGGGTGCCGGCTCAGCGGGCATCCCTGCGGCACTGGGCCTGCCGGCCTCCTCCTTGTGGGGAGGGCTGGAGGGAGGTGCGGCCGCACCCTGCCTCCGAATTGGTTTTGGCGTCAGGCTGGGTGGGCTGGAGCCTGGGCTGGCCTCAGCCGCATCCTTGAAGACCTCGTCGGCGGCCTCCTCGGTTTTCTTCACCAGCCGGGGCGGCGGGGTAACCGTGCCTCTGGTCATCTGGTCAGACCTGTTCTCGCTTGCCCGCTTTCGAGGCAGGGCCGGCTTCTCGCTTTTGTGGCCTCCAAAGGTGGACGAGTCGAACTGCCTGCCGGTGGACTGCAGGTCCCGAGGCAGGGTGACTGACCGCCACTCTGTGTCCTTGGCGCCGTGGGGCACGCAGGAGGCCGAGCAGGACCTCAGGAAGCGCTTGCTGGCGCCGCTGCCGCTCTCCTCTTCACCGGCAGCCAGCCGGCTGCTGGTCAGAGTGCTGGACTTTTTCCACAGGTGGGGCGACCGGAAGCCCGCGCCCCCAGACTCCCGGAAGGCTCCGTTGGGGACCCCAGCCCCGCCGCTGGGCTTTGGGGACTTGGCCGACTCCACTGCATCCGGGGGTGCCGGTGCCAGCGCCCCGTTGCTGATTTCCCGGCCTTCCTCCTCGCTGGCCGCTTTCCGCTCGGGCGGGCCATCCATCTCCCGGAAGGAGCTGCTGCGTTTGGGAGGGGTTGGGGCGGTTTTCTTCTTCTTCTTGATCAAGGCGCTGAACAGGTTGGTCTTCTTGTCTTTGGGAAGCAGGCGCTCATCCTCATTGAGGCTGCCATCCGGAGGACCCCGTTCTTTTCGAGGGAGCAGTGGAGATACAGCGGGTTCGTGGTCCACAGGATCTGAAACACACAGGGAAGAGCTGAACGAGTCCAGGCCAGAAGCAACGAGCCCGGCGTCACCTGGGCCGGCCGGCCTGTCCTCACAGAGCGGCTCTGCATCTGGGCTCTGCCAGGCTTGCGTGTGTGGTTGGGCTGCTCGCCCCTGGCGAGCGACTTCTCTCTGCTCACCCTCAGCTTTCTCATCGATAAAACAGAGCATAACAGAGCTACCCAGAGTGCTGCCGTGAGAATGGAATGGATGTGGGGCATTTATCACAGCTCTTGGCACGAAATCCTCAGTAGCTACTGTCACTGTATGTTGGTGTTGTTATTATTGGGCAGAGCTAAAGTCTCTCTCCTTGAAGACAACAGAAAAGCTGGGGCACCCAAGCCCACCGCCCCACCCCTGTTAAAGCAGCAGAGGCCCCTGCACACCACCATCTGGAGGGTACAAGGCAGACGAGGCCAAGCACAGGGTCAGGAGCTGGGCCTCTCTGACCAGGCGGCTGCTCGCGGCTCCCGCGAGGCCGGGCAGGAGGGAGGGGGGCCGCGTGCCACGGAGTGCAGTGACAACGGGCTATTATGCTCGGGGAACTATAAGGGTGACCTTTTAAAACTTTTAAATGGGCATTCTTTAAATATGAATAACAGTGCCTAAGAAATCTTTCTGGCGTTGCCAAGCTCCCCGCGAGTGAGTGACAGAGCTCTCCCTCCGAGGGCGGCAGCGGCGCAGTGGCTGTCAGCACCTGGGACGCTGAGGGACGGGGCATCTGTCAGAACAGCAGGCGGCACACAGGACTCCCGGATCCGGGGAAGTCGAGGCCCTCCACAAACCTCAGCCCCGTCGGACGAAGGCGAAGACAGTGAATTTCTAATGAATTATGCACAGCTCTGTTTCACGGGCTGAACAGCTAATTGACACTCTTGGCGCGCCATGAGATTACATATCAGAATGCCCCTCAGATGAATACTGATGGGGGGTAAATGAACATGATGGCTTATCACTGGCCTTTTAATAAGCCGCAAGTTCTCAGAGTGGCCCCTCTTCCCCACCGCTGTCCCACTTCCTGACGTCGGGACGACTACCAGAAGGATGAGGGGCCAGGTTCTACATAGTCTACATGCTGTCGAAGCAGGGTAAGCACAACGGTCCCGGGAGTGTGCAGAAAGCGCAGCATCATTTATCTCTTACGTAAATCTTTTAAGTGTATATTTTTGCTATATTTCATAGTAAATATATTTGTGCAGCAGTACATATACAATACCTATATATAGGAGCTACACATTCAACTTTTAAAATATGGGTACATGATTAAAGAATAGCAAGGACAGATAAGAAATCCGAAAACTTCCAAATGTTCAAGCTGTATTTAGAAAAGGCAGAGGAATCAGAGATCAAATTGCCAACATCTGCTGGATCATAGAAAAAGCAAGAAAATTCCAGAAAAACATCTACTGCTGCTTCATTGACTATGCTAAAGCCTTTGACTGTGTGAATCACAACAAACTGTGGAAAATTCTAAGTGATCAATGTGAAGAAATAGAGGAAAACAATGGAATGGGAAAGACTAGCGATCTCTTCAGGAAAATTAGAGATACCAAGGGAACATTTCATGCAAAGATGGGCTTAATAAAGGACAGAAATAGTATGGACCTAAAAGAAGTAGAAGATATTAAGAAGAGGTGGCAAGAATCCACAGAAGAACTGTACAAAAAAGATCTTAACCCAGATGACCATGATGGTGTGATCACTCACCTAGAACCAGACATTCTGGAATGAGAAGTCAAGTGGGCCTTAGGAAGCATCTCTACAAACAAAGCTAGTGGAATGATGGAATTTCAGTTGAGCTATTTCAAATCCTGAAAGATGTTGTGTGAAAGTGGTGTACTCAATGTGTCAGCAAATTTGGAAAATTCAGCAGTGGCCACAGGAATGGAAAAGGTCAGTTTTCACTCCAATCCAAAAGAAAGGCAATGTCAAAGAACGTTCAAACTACTGCACAATTGCACTCATCTCACACGCTAGCAAAGTACTGCTCAAAATTCTCCAAGCTAGGCTTCAACAGCACATGAACAGAAAACTTCCAGATGTTCAAGCTGGATTTAGAAAAGGCAGAGGAAACAGAGATCAAATTGCCAACATCTGCTGGATCATAGAAAAAGCAAGAAAATTCCAGAAAAACATCTACTGCTGCT
>NW_011494947.1:2536819-2557021 GCF_000754665.1 Bison bison bison
ATTGGGAAGGGAGTATGTTAAGGCTGTATATTGCCACCCTGCTTATTTAACTTATATGCAGAGTACATCATGCAAAATGCTGGGCTGGATAAAGCACAAGCTGGAATCAAGATTGCCGGGACAAATATCAGTAACCTCAGATACAGCACCTTTATGGCAGAAAGCGAAGAGGAGCTAAAAAGCCTCTTGATGAAAGTGAAAAAGGAGACTGAAAAAGCTTGCTTAAAACTCAACATCCAAAAAATGAAGATCATGGCATCGGGTCCCATCACTTCATGGCAAATAGATGGGGAAACAATGAGAGACTTTATTTTCTTAGGCTCCAAAATCACTGAAGATGGTGACTGCAGCCATGAAATTAAAAGATGCTTGCTCCTTGGAAGAAAAGCTATGACAAACCTAAACAGTGTATTAAATAGCACAGATATCACTTTGCCAATAAAGGTCCATATAGTCGAAGCTATGGTTTTTCCAGTCATCATATATGGATTTGAGAGTTGGATCATAAAGAAGGCTGAATGTTGAAAAATTGATGCTTCTGAATTGTGGTGTTGGAGAAGACTCTTGAGAGTCCCTTGAATAAGCAAGGAGATCAAACCAGTCCATCCTAAAGGAAATCAAGCCTGAATATTCATTGGAAGGACTGATGCTGAAGCTGAAGCTCCAATACTTTGGCCACCTGATACCAAGAACCGATTCATTAGAAAAGACTCTGATGCTGGGCAAGATTGAAGGCAGGAGGAGAAGGGGACGACAGAGGACGACATGGTTGGATGGCATCACTGATTCAATGGACATGAGTCTGACCAAGTTCTAGGAAATGGTGAAGGACAGGGAAGCCTGGCGTGCTGCAGTCCACAGGGCTGCAAAGAGTCGGACACGACTGAGTCACTGAACAACATGATGAAAAAAGTTGGAATCATGGGGTCTTGTAGATTCTGGCTTTGTCCTGTCCCTTCCCATTCACCCAGAGTGTGTGGCCCATCACACCAATCCCCTAGAAGCAGCTAAAAACCCAGACACCTGGCCCACTGCAGACATCTCCACTCAGTTGGTCTGCTCTGGAATCCAGACTTCTGTATTTTTTTTTTTCGGTTGCGGCAACTGCAAAACCAGAGCAGCCTCGCTCAGAGCAGAGCCTGGCACACAGGAAGCATTGGATCCATGTTTGCTCCTGTTAACCCCTCCTGCAGTGCTCCCACCGCCCTCACTCATCAAGGGGACAGCACCAGAGTCTCTTCTCAGGGACCACGAGAGGACCCCAGCTCTGCCACGGGGGTCTCATGGCTCCGTCAGCACCAGTGAGCTTTTCGTATCAGTGCTTTCACAACAAGCTGCTCTTTGTTTGGTTCAGTGTTTATTATTGCTTTATCTGTCCACAATGCAGAACGACCACAAACAGTGTGAATGATACATGAAATGGTGGGTTTGTTCCTGGTAGGTTTTATGAATGTCTCTGCCTATCTGACTAGACTGACTGCCAAAGCAATGGCTCCTACCTGATGGGGGCAGGGGTGTGGTGGGTAGAGAGTGCAGAGAAAAGGAGAACTTTCCTCTCTTTGCAGCTGGCCCACTCATGAGGGATGTGCCTGCCTTTCAGTTTAGAGTCGACTCCCTGGAGCCCCCGAGGCGGGTGGGGGGTGGGCACATACCAGTCTCTCCTGGGCCCTTGGAGTGGGGTGTCTCGGGCATGTCGGGGCTGTCTTTGTGCTCAGCAGCTCTCCTGGAGGTTCTCGTCTTGGTGGGCAGTTCTGGGGCCTGCAGCAGGGTACCTGCAACCCCTCGCATGCCTTTCTTCCCCAACTCCTTTTCCACTTCTAAGAAACACCAAAAAAATTAAGAACAAAAGCAGCAGTCATCAGCAGCGGTGTCACTGTGGTATGTTGGCTTTTTCTTTTTAAGGCAACAGTGGAAAACTATATACGGTTACAGAAAAGGGACACACACTCTGAAGAAACACTACTTGAGCGATTTTCAGAACCCTGGCTTCAAGAGACGGAAAGCCACCCTCAGCACCCCTGCTCCGCTTTCTGGTCTCCGGCGAGATGCTGGTCTACGTGCTCTAGCAGGAAGCGGACTGAAGGCCTGGGCTGGGCCCCACACGGCTGTCCCTCCCAGGTCGACCTCGCTCCCCACCACGGGCACCCCAGGACGGGCACTTTACCGTCTGATATGCTGGATTCCTGGAACATCGTTTCAAAGGCTTGGTGGATCTCAGCGAAGGAGGGCCGGTCGGAGGGATTCCACTGCCAACCTGCAGATGAGACCCAAGTCAGACGGCCCACGAGGCCTCGCTAACATGGGGGGATGAGACATTCTCAGTGGAAAGTCTGGAAATTAACATTCCAATCCTGCTTAAGCATCTTTTGCTATGACAAGTTAAAGTGACGAATGTCACTGTGTCCTATTACAGACATTGAGAATTTGAGAAAATTTTACATACTGGCAGGAAT
Organism: Bison bison bison; assembly: GCF_000754665.1. Classification (NCBI taxonomy): domain Eukaryota; kingdom Metazoa; phylum Chordata; class Mammalia; order Artiodactyla; family Bovidae; genus Bison; species Bison bison. The sequence goes on from NW_011494947.1 coordinate 2,539,273, forward strand.
ATGGAGTCTAAAATCCCAGAGACAGGCTGACAGCAACAACTACATTTACAAATAGGATTTTACCAGCCTGCCTCCAGCAAACGTAAAAAGTTACTAAACCCAGTAGCTCACTTCCTACCTTACCCTTACTTCATGGTTATCAAAGCCCAAATTCCTCATCAGAAAAGACGTACTAATTAAAACAAGGTTAAAATGGGGATTAAGGGATGACTAAATCCTGTTAGTGAAGACACAGAGTCCCTCTCGGAAACTTCTGTTGAGAGTATCAATTCATATAGCCTTTTTGAGAAAAAGATGATAAAACCTATCAAAATTTAAAATGCACTTAGCTCCCTGAACCAACAGTTCAACTTCTAGAAGTACTAGAGTACTTATACATATATATGTACATATACATATATGTACATGTATGAGGGTGCTGGTTCTGCCTTGTTTAAAATGACAAAAAAACCCAAAAAACCAACAACAACAAATGTGTAAAACAACCAAATGCTCATCAAAAGAGGACTGGATGAATGAATAAATCATGCGATAGATGCCAGAGAGCTACATAAAGATATGAGACAGGAAAGTGGGGGAAAGAGAGTGCACCTGCTCTGAATCACAGACATGGAAAGACAGGCCTGTTCCACTGCTAAGTACAAAAAAAAGGTGAGGTGATAAATTTTTATACATTTTATATATGCACACGTTACATACTTATACACACACAACCTGTAACACACACGTAACATACATATACACACACCCTATAACATACATACACCGCACGTATAACACACACACACACATACACACGTGTGTATGTATATGTATGTGCGTATGTAAATTGCTGAATAATATATATGGGCTTCCCTGGTGGCTTAGCAGTAGAGAATCCTCCTGCCCATGTAGGAGATGCAAACTGGATCCCTAGGTTGGAAAGATCCTGGAGAAGGAAGTGGCAACCCACTCCGGTATTCTTTCCCGGGCAATCCCATGGACAGAGGAGCCTGGCGGACTACAGTTCACAGGGTTGTAAAACTTGGGGTTCTTATTAATAAATGCAAATTTCTTGTATAGTAGGCAAATATTCTGAGTGACTTTTATCCACACAGGTTTGGTAGCCATCAGTCTCATTTTGCATGAAAAACAAACAAAAAACCCTCACATGTAAAATACTATGCATGAATAAAGGCACAGAGAAACATGCGAAAAGTTAAGCAAAAAAAAAAAGCACCAAACTGTACAGTAGTTGCTTCTGAAGAATGGGAAGGAAGAGAGGAAATGGAGCACTTTTAAGCCCTGACTTGACACACACGCCCCGCACCGGGTTGCCTACAGAGCCCATATCGGAACCGGCGGGGAAGGCTCACATGCTCGCATGAGTTCGTAGACCTTCTCTGGGCAGCCTTCCGGGCGCTCCATGCGGTAGTCTTTCTCCAACAGCTCATACACCTGGGACAGGTCAATTCCTGGGTAAGGTGACATGCCATAGGTAGCAATTTCCCAAAGCAACACTCCAAATGCTAAAAGAAAGAAGAAAGATCAAGACTGTTCAAGGTGCGTTTAAGATTTGACTGCACCACATTCAAAACTGGCTAACTGTGCAGCAGACTTCAGAAGTTACGCCCTCAGCAGCAGCCCAGACACTCTGACATTTTATAAGGCTCTTAATTACCAACAACCCTGGACAGAACAGGACAGAATGAGGCTTTCCGGTCACTCAAGCCCACGGACTAGCACATGCTGTAGGAGAGGAGGGGCCTGGGGTGACCAACCCCTCCAGGGTCTTTAAGGGAGCATGGCCATCTTGTTGGGAGATGTGGTGGAAGGTGCCTAGGACTGGAATTGAAGAGGCCATTTCTAGTCGTGGCTCTGTGACCAACTAGCCACGTGCCTCCAACAGGCACCTCTCTCTTCTGGGTACATGAAGTGATCTCTAAGATCCCTTCCAACTCCAAAAATTCCATTAAAATCTAACGAAATCACTGAAATTCCAGGTCCCACTAAGGAACCTAATTCCTTGGAGAAGTGAGTGCTACAAGTCAGGGGCAGAGAATGAACCTGGAGTATTTCACCCATTTTAGATAGCACAGATGCTATAGAAGACTATAGGGTTTTGTCAGAAAGAACCAGGAATAATTTGAAGTCCCCACAGGCCAAAGTTGAGACGATCTGAATATCAATTTTAAAAAACTCCTGCAGTGGATTAATCTATAATATACTCAAATATAATTAAATCCAAGAGCTTGTAATAATACTACAAAAGAAAAACAAAACCTAATTGGTCACCACTGGAGGGTATTAAGAACTCAATCTGTTATCATGGCAACTGGTAAATAATGGCAAGGAAGTTTATATTTATCTTGTCTTTCCTGTATGAACTGTTTACCCTACTGTAATCAGACGGTAGGAGAGAGGAAGTTTCTTCTTAGAAGTATGGAGCTCATAAATGAGTAAGGAATAAGAGAACCTGGGAACTGTCACTTGGCAAGCCCCTCATCAATCAGTGGCTCTAGACAGAGAGGGAAAATCAAGAATTACGGGGCTACTGATCAAAGGTACCTTCCTTCCTATGAAGTACTCTTACAAAAACAAAACAAGTCAAACCTGAATGTGATCAAGGTGCCTAGGTCCAACTACCCATTTTCTGGGAATAGTGAAGACTGAGGAACATGAGAAACAGTGAGCAGAATCCAGAATGTGGGAGACTTTAAAGGACAAATGGCAGGATCTCTTCCACAAATAACCAGCGAGACACACAGAGAGATGAGAAAGGAGTTTACAGATGAGAGGAGACCTAAAGGATGTCATCAACTAATTGCACTGGGAAATTTGTATTTTCACCCCAATTCAAACAGATAAAAAAAAAAGGGGGTGACTTTTATGATTAACTGGAAATTTGAACATTGATATTTGCTAATATTTAGAAACCGGTTCTTTGATGGCTCAGCAGGTGAAGAATCTGTAATACAGGAGGCACGGGAGACACGGGTTCGATCCTTGGGTCAGGAAGATCCCCTGGAGAAGGAATTGGCAACCCACTCCAGCATTCTGGCCTGAAACATCCCATGCACAGAGGAACCTGGTGGGCTATAGTCCAAGGGGTCACAAAGAGTCGGACACAACTGAGCGACTAAGCACGCAAAATCCAGAAACTAAACTCAACTTGCGGTTCTACAAATACAAAAGCCGTCTTTTAAGAGACATATGAAATATTCATGGACAAAACATTATGCTGTCTGGAATTTGCTTTGAAATAACAAGGGTTGGGGCTGGGCGGGGGTATAGGGTGAGAGGGTACCACAAGGTGAAGACAGCAAAGCTGGGGGTGGCAAGTGCCTGGAGTCATCAGGCAACTCTGCCTCCTTGACTGCCTGCTGACAATCTGCATAACAAAAAGTAAAAATAAAATACTGTCACACAAGGCTTCGGAGAGGAACATTCTACTTGAATCTCAAACCAGACTCTGCAGCATTCTCTCCGCAGAGGCAGACCCTGGGTGCCTGCAGGGTGGGCTGGCTGCCCTGCACATCCAGGCAATCTAAGAGTGAAGAAGACATAAAGTTGTTAAGTGGGGGAAAGAGTTCATCTGAATTATTTTCGAAGAGGAAAAAAAACCTCATTTTTACCTTATTTAGGAGAGAAAACACGGGAGAAGAGATTTTTGAAATTGAAAAAGAAGTAAAAGAAACAAAAAGAGAAGGAAGCAATGAGAAAGAAATGAAAGAGCAAGGGAAAAGGAACTCAAAAGGCAAGGAGAGAAAGCAAAATGGGGACACAGCCCCCCCCCCAAGACGAGGGCGAGGACAAAACCAGAGCGGTGGCCCTTACCCCAGATGTCCGACTTGATGGAGAACTTGTTGTAGGCCAGGCTCTCGGGCGCCGTCCACTTGATGGGGAACTTGGCCCCGGCGTGGGCTGTGTAGGTGTCCCCTGTCATCAGCCTGCTCAGGCCAAAATCAGCCACCTTCACCAAGTGGTTTTCCCCTACCAGGCAGTTTCGGGCAGCAAGATCTCTGGGAAAGGAAACAGTTTATCTGTGAGTTCCTGGCTGGCTGTCAGCTTTACAAATCTTCCACCACTGCTTACCAAGGGGCAACACCCACAATGGGAAAATGGAGATCCTAAATAAATACATCTGCTTGTAAATAGTAACGACCAAGCTCTACCCGCAGCGGGTGGCGGGGGAACAGGCTCCCTGGCCCCACGACCTGGAGTGAGTGAATCACCCCAGGACTCGGTTCTCTCACCCATAAGATGATGATAACGGTGCTTGCTTCTTAGGGTGGTTGTGAGTGGTAGTGAACTCACAGTAAAGCACCGATGATGCCTGGGGACAGGGTCCTTAAGAGTCTGTTCAGCTACTCCTGCCCTGTGCCAGGCACCGGGAGCGGATATCCAGGCCAGGCCTTGATCTCGAGAAACGTACATCAGCGTGAGTCTCTGCTTGTCCTATTTAGACTCAACAGGATAAAATAGAGCCCATGACATTCTTTATCCAAATTGTATTTCCCACTTTCCTATTTCTTCCTGATGTGTATCCAAATGTATCCTATGGATTCCCTCCTGTATAATCAGCTTCCTTTAGCCTCCTGATTCTCCCACGGATGCAGGAGCCTAATCTCTGGTTCACGGACATTAAGCATGAAATCGCAAGGCAACCTGGAAAGCGGGATGAAGAGAGGCCCCCGCTGAAGGCGATGGCTGGGAGAGATAGCCTGATCACCAGCAATGAGAGGGAAAGGAAATTCAGGAGGGTGGTGCCTAATAGGATTTCGGTAAAGCATTTTAAGTTTGCGTGAATGAAGAGAGAATGAACCGAGCCGTGCAAGGCAAACCAGAAGTCAAGAAATTTCAATTTGCAGCCTCAGAGGGTTCACTTTCCTGAGTGACAGGAGCCTCTGAAGCAGACTCTCATGGACCAGAGAAAAATCTGTTGTACAAGGCACTGCCAGCAGTTCACACACGCTCCTCTTACTTCTCACTATGAAGTTCCGTGTACAGGTTTCATACTTGACTTAATTGGGAAGGAAAGGTCACCACGGTGGCTGGAGAACATCTTGTATAGAAGACTCTGGCAAAGCCCATCAGGCCCTATCCTGCACAGGCCGTCACTCTGCTAGGAAGCCATTTCCACCAGCAAAGAATGTGGAGACCAAGATAATTGTGGCATGTTTGAAGGTCAGAACACTCCAGGCTTTGAAGCAGCCAAGATGCTTAATTTAGAACTACGCATACACAATCCTGACAATGGTGGAAACATCCCTGAACCAGATGACAGCAAGTTAAGTGGAGAATGAAATGATAATTACCAGAAGGGAGGGGAAAACACATACACACACAACACGGGAACAAAAGCCATGTAGGGCCGTTTCTGAGAGCTTGTGGGGGAGAAACGCCCCAGCGGCTGCTGGCAAGAGGTCACGACACTACTGATGAGCCCCAGCCCTGGAGGAGCAACAGGTGCCCTATGTCACAAGGAGCCCTGCCAACGAAAAGGGGTGCCTTCTGATAAACTTCACCCAGTATTCCTCTTAGTCCAAAATGATTCTGCAGTGACATACTTCTCAGCCTGGGGATAACTACTCTGTGGGTCCAAGGGCCAGGCCGGGCTGAGTGCAGTCCTGGACGCACACCCGAAGCTGGCAACGTCAGGAACATGGTGTTCGCCTTTGCTCCAAGGTCCAAGGAGCTGCCGACGCTAAAAAATTCAGAGGCCGAGCCACAAGACCTTGTAGGTTGGGATTTTTTTTTTGTAAAAGTATGCCCGGTCCCGTGGTTGCCCCGCGACTCCGCTGGTGCGGGGAGGGCAGCCTCGCGCGGCTCCTACCTGTGGATGAAGTTTTTCTTCTCCAGGTACTCCATGGCGGACGAGATCTGCGTGGCCATGTACAGCAGCACCACGGCGTTCACCTCCTGCCGGTTACAGTCCCTCAGGTAGTCCAGCAGGTTCCCATAGGTCATGAACTCAGTGATTATGTAGAATGGGGGCTCCCGGGTGCAGACCCCTGCCAACGAGACAAGGCTTCAGCGTGCCGCTCCGCTCCCAACGGAGTACACACCAGAAAAGATGAGCCCTGAAGAACGAGGCTTCTGAGACGGATTCTCTCTCTGCCCCTACATCCCGGGCCCACGTCCTGCGATGACTCCATGCACTCGTGGGTTCAGATTATGGTCCCTCGGGAGGGACGTGCCCCACCCCCTCCCTTTTTTCTTCCTCTCAAGCCCATGGGCTTCAAGGAAACAAGCTGCCACTTAGTTCAAGAGCAGAGGCTGAGCCACATCAAACACACTAAGTCATCACCCCAATGGATACATGGATATTTCTATGTACAGAATCGCTTCAGGAAGGAACTTCTGAAATTCTTAGGTTTCAAGATATTGATTTGAGACTTGTGCTTGACCACTTTTGAGTATCAGCTTAAAAGTTGTAACATTCTCTCTCACGCGTGTGGGCACATGGACACACACACACACACACACACCCCCCCATTCCACACAGGTCTCTTTGCACCAAGGGCTGATACAGGTGGGGAACAGATGTACAGACCCGAAACCTTAAGGCAGTGAGCCATTCACCCCTGCTTCAACAGCGCCTGTATCGCTCGGAGAGTTTAATTCAGAGCTCAGCGCTCCTCACACTCACCGAGTAACTGTACTAAGTTGGGGTGCTTGATCTCTTTCATTACTGCAGCCTCTTTCAAGAACTCCTCCACCTCCATGGTATCCTCCTGCAGGAAAGAAGGAAGTGATGAAATTATCTCAGCAAGGAAAGTGTTCAAGTGGGGAAGTACGACTTGAACGGTTAACACAAGCTGGAGCTTCGACAGGTAATCATCCTGGTCCACCGGTTTCAACCACGACATCCTTCTTGACAGGTTCCAAGGCACAAAGTTCCAAGGTTCCAAGGCATCAGCCCGATGGCACAAAGAATTTTCTACTATGGCGCAGAGCTTTTGAATTCTCACCCTGAGCACAACAGCGAAGCTGGCTGGGTATGCTGGTGACTTGCTCTGGTGGCTCCATGCACACTACTTGTTTCCATCACCTAGTGAAGTTTACGGGGAGGGAGGGAGATGTGTGAAGGCAACCACCACAATCATGGTACCACTCCCCTAAGGAACGGCTGGTTTCCAAGGACTCCCAAAACGTTTAACATTAAAAAAAAAAAAATCACTTGAAGAATCCAAAAGGTACTTGATTCAAGAGAAGAGACCTTGATGACACAAAAAGATGTATATAGCACTACCAAAGAACAGGGCCTCAAGATGTGGCAGCAAGAGAGGACGCTGAGTTTCTTAAGAACGTGGTCTTGTGCGGCCCTTAATGAAGCAATCGCCACTACCTGTCAGGTCAATTTACTCAGACCCTAAAACAAGCCTCACTGGCAGCTCCCCTAGCAATGGGTTCATAAATGTGATCACCAGCCCACACCACGTTTCAGCGAGCTCACAGCATTTAAATGCCAAGGGGAGACAAAGATATTAGCACACGCCCAGAGCAAATGTGACAATATTGCTACATTTCCTCACCTATCAGGGCGGAGTGCTGTGGTGCTGGGTCCTGGGGTTGGCCCTGTTATCAAGATCGTGGGGGTGGGCTTATGTCGGGGAGACTTCTTTTCTGACCACCAAAGGAAGAAGCCAGTGGATGAGATGTGACGTAGTCTGTTGCTATAAAGGCCAATGAGGGAAGTGAGACCAGACCCTCCCAGGTTTCAACATGGAGTCTGAGTCTGTCTGAAGAGCAAGACTGCAGGGGAGACGGGGAGAGCACGTCTTGAAAACTAGATTCCCCAAGAAGAAAGCTTTATCAACTACTGTAAAAGTGGAGCTTTCTTTACACTGTACCTGCGGCCCCTCTGGGAAACAAAGAGCTAAAGTGTCCTCCTCACCGTAGCTGCCGGTTCCCACCCTGGCACCTGGGGATGACCTCCCGAGGACAGGTCACCCTCTACTGGGCGCTGTCCTGCTCTGCTCAACGTGTTTACCAGTGAAGCAGGACCAGTGAGGATGTGCGTCAGCCCCTGAATCACTCAGCTCAGGGCCTGGTGGGGCTGAAACGTAGACGCAGTTTACTGCCCTATCGAAATGGTGAGGGCTTCCCTGGTAGCTCAGGGGTAAAGAATCCACCTAGCAGCAGCTCAGCATCAGAAAAACAAACAACCCAATCAAAAAACCGGCAGAAGACCTAAACAAACATTTCTCTAAAGAAGACATACAGATGATTAATAAAACGAAAAGATGCTCAACATCGCTTATTACTGGAGAAATGCAAATCAAAATACAATGTATGAGGTGATGGCCATCATCAAGAAATCTACAGACAAATGCTGGGGAGGGTCTGGGGAAAAGGGAACCTCCTTGCACTGCTGGTGGGAATGTAAATTAATAACAGCCACAATGGAGAACGGTATGGAGATGCCTTAAAAAACTAGCAGCAAAACTACCGTATGACCCAGCAATCCCACTACTGGGCACATACCCTGCGAAAACTATTTTAAAAGACACATGTGCCCCAACGTTCACTGCAGCACTATTTACAACAGCCAGGACCTGGAAGCAACCTAGATGTCCATGACAGATGAACGGACAAAGAAGTTGTGGCGCATACATACAAGGGAGTAATACACACCCATAAAAAGGAACAAATTTGAGTCAGTTCTAGTGAGGTGGATGAAACTAGAGCCTGTTACATAGAGTGAAGTAAATCAGAAATAGAAAAACTAATATCATATATTAAGTCTTACATATGGAATCCAGAAAAATGGTACTGAGGCACCTATTTGTAGGGCAGTGTTAGAGACACGCAGACAACAGACTTGTGGACACAGTGGGCAAGGAGAGGATGGGACAAACCGAGATAGAAGCACACACAGCACCATATGTAAAACGGTCGGTGGGAATTTGCTGTATGAAGCAGGGAGCTCAACTGGTGCTCTGTGATAACCGAGGGGTGGCATGCGGTGGGAGGTGGGAGGCAGGTTCAAGAGCGAGGAAACACATGTATGCTTATGGCAGATTCACGTCGCTGTATGGCAGAAACCAATACAACATTGTAAAGCAATTATCCTCCAATTAAAATTAGATAAATTAAAAAAAAGAAAAGAATCTACCAAACAATGCGAGAGGCCAGAGTTCCGTCCCTGATCTGGGAAGATTCCACATGCCCTGCAGAGCAACTAAGCCCATGAGCCACAACTAATTCCTAGTTTTTAAAGAAATCTCCATACCGTTCTCCATAGTGGCTGTATCAATTTACATTCCTACCAACAGAGCAGGAAGGTTCTCTTTGCTCCACACTCTCTCCAGTGTTTACTGTTTGCAGATTTTTTTAAGCATCTACTGAGCCCACGAGCTGCGACTAATGAATCCTGCGTGCTCTAGAGTCTGTCCTCTGCAAAAAGAGGAGCCACTGCAATGAGAAGCCCAGGGACCGAAATTCTAGAGTGGCGGCCCCACTCATCGCAGCTAAGGAAAAGCCATGCAGCAACAAAGACCCAGCGAAGCCAAAAATAAAGAAAGAAAATTGCTTAAAAAAAAAGGTGAGCCATTCTAAGGTCAGTTAAACATCCTGGGTGGACTCTGTGTCAAGCTGCATGGGTGGGAAAAGAATACACCCCTGCTGCCACCTTCCTGGCTGTTTAATTCTTCAAGTCCTCTATGTTCCTGAGCATGCTGAACAGACCACGCTGTCTCTGGTGTGGCGGGTTCTGATCTACCAGGGTGAAAATGAAAGTGGCTCAGTCACATCCCACTCTTTGAGATCCCATGGACTACACGGTCCATGGAATTCTGCAGGTCAGGATACTGGAGTGGGTAGCCTATCCCTTCTCTAGGGGATCTTCCCAACCCAGGGATCAAACCCAGGTCTCCCACACTGCAGGACCACGCTGTCTCTGGGGCGGTGGGCTCTGATCTACCAGGGTGACACACTACTGTGGATGGCTGGAGGGCAAGTGCCTGCCGGAACCACAGGTTCAACGCCACTCAAAGGAAGGACCCGGGCCTGTAAGACTCTTGCTCAGCCAACAGTATGTTCAATAAGCAGCCCTCGAATGAAGGCTCATGGGCGTAAAGGCCCCCATAACGAACCACGCAGAGTGAGATCATTTCCGAAGTAACACTGCTCTTGTAGTACTGACTCTTCTACAAGAACCACGTTCCAGGTCTTGAGGGGTGTGGACGTGCAAAGGAACACTGTGGCTTTCAAAGGCATCCTTCTCCTCTCTCTCCGTTCTTTCACTTACTCACTCATACACACGCACACACGGCATGTGGACAGTATAAATAACTCCTTGTTTTTTGTCTTTCAGGACAATCTTGTGTGAACTTGTCTCCCCCTGCTGGAAGCAGGCCTGGTTCAATAGCATCCTACACTGGTAGCTGTGTTCAACTGGAAATAGCCCTGATGCTATCCTGCTATAGTCCTTTCATTTTAAAAATCTCCATCACCTTTTTGAAGAGGATTCTTCCATTTACATAGTAAAATAAAAGGAATTCTGAATGATTAGGGCAAAGGCCACACTCTGAGTAAAGGCTGTGAATTTCAGTCCTGTCAGTCAAGGAGGGAGATGGGTCCCCTGGCCTCTCTTCATGAGGCCTGACTGGATGCGGATGAAAGCTGTGGCTGGCCCAGTGGTTAAGAGGATGCTCGTGAGTTATCCCTACCGAGCTCTGCTGCGGCGTCACCACGGTCAGTCACCTACATGACAGGAAACAGTATCGCTGGACTTGCTCTCTCGCCTACCGCATGGAAAGAAGAGCATTACCTGGCTCGTACACAGAGAGCGCCGAGGGCAGCACTCGGAACACGGTCATCACCACTCCGGGGGATTCACTGTCACTATTATTAAGACAGCTGATCTCTATTCCTGAGAAGCAGGCTAAACATATTGCTGTATGGAAGACTTTACTTAACACTGGTTTTGGGGTCTTTTTCACATTCTCTCAGACTCAACATGTCACAGGTAGCTTCATCCTTTTTGCTCACTGGCCTCATCCCCAAGAGCAGGAATTCTATGGCACAGGAGAGTACACCATTTTTAAGTCCAGCCCAGCTCTCAGTCCTCTCCAGACCTCCCTCTTGGCTGAGCTGGGCTTGTGTCTAAGGTAGATCAGCTTCCACATTTCGTGTTTACCCAACGTCAGAGAAGGGCAGTTACAAGCACACTGAAGTGCCATCCCGCACCACTGGCTCAACCAGGATCAACACACGGGAGAGACAGGGGAGGTTCTGAGCTAGAGTGAGGAAGGCAGCTGGTTCACAAATCAGGTGGGGAGCTTAAAGCTCAAGTGAAAAGTCCATAACAGACGATCTCGGAGAGGAACCCCAGACTCTGGTCCCCAGTAGGGTAGCCGTGTTGAGCTCCATGGCCAGAGGGAACCCATGCGACAGGGCAGCAGCCCCTCTCCCCAGCACATGGCTCCTCACGAAGCCAGAGCGACCGTGGAGACTGGACGGGGTTCCTGGTGTCCTGGGGCCTTCCCTTCTCTGCTCGTGATTGGAGCTCTCCAGTAAGACCAGCTTCCTGGGGGTGGGCGGGGCAGTAACGAATGTAAACCCAAAGCGAACACATACTGTGTTGGTGCAGGTGGGGAAAACGGGCACTTCCTCCACACGGGTGCTGGAGTGCACACTGGTACGAGCACTTGGATCCAGCAGTTTCTGCTCTGAGGAACTGACCTACCAGCTCAGTCTCCCACATGTGCAAACACGGAGAGTCCCTGTACACTGCGTGTAACAGCAAAGTAGTGGAGAGGAGACACACATCTACGGAAGGCTGGTAAGATACTAAAATACCAACCAAAAACAAGGCCACCTTCCAAGTACTGTCAAGGAGGAGCTTCCAAGATACAGTAACAGAAGGTTCAGAGCAGTGTCTATAGCAGGCTACCACGTGGTTAAGAAAGGTAACACAGGTGTGGACTATTTCCAGAAGGACGTTAAACTCAAGGGTGGAGGAAACTATGTATATGTATCACCTACTGGAAAAACAGGTCAACAAATGAGTACAGGCTAAGCTTCAACTTTTTTCAACAGTGCGATTTTCTGCTATTTTAACAGTAAATTTGTCAGCTAGCTTATGAGTCAATATTAACACAATTAGATCAATGGCAGACTTTTCCAAATTATATTACTTACACAGCTGTTTTATACAAAGATGACTGATGTACAAACTTTTACTAGACAGCTCAAGACTGAAGACTGTCAAAATTCAAACTAAACGTTCCCCATCAGGAGGCCTTTGCTGTAGTTCCAGTTTCCCACCACAGGGGTCAACCTGCTGCTACTGCTGCTGCTGCCAAGTCAATTCGGTCATGTCCGACTCTGTGTGATCCCATAGACGGCAGCCCATCAGGCCCCACCGTCCCTGGGATTCTCCAGGCAAGAACACTGGAGTGGGTTGCCATTTCCTCCTCCAATGCATGATAGTGAAAGTGAAAGTGAAAGTGAAGTCGCTCAGTCGTGTCTGACTCTTAGCGACCCCATGGACTGCAGCCACCAGGCTCCTCTGTCCATGGGATTTTTCAGGCAAGAGGGGTCAACCTAGGGTCCCCTTTTTCTCTCTTCTGGTCTTCCTTTTGCCCTGAAGCGAAGAGACCAGTGTTGCCTGGAGGAGCAGTACAGAGTGGTGGTTAAGAGCAGGGCCTTGCTCCCCCCGCTGGTTAAGGAGGGTCTGGTTCTGTCTGCAGAGGGCCCCGCGATACCAAACAGGAAGGACAAAGAGGGCCTCAGTGAGAACTGGCTAAATGGACAAAAGCTTGGGCTAGAACATGAGGACTTCCCAAGGCGTCTTCAAGAGAAAGGCAGATCACAGCCTGTGGGGGAAGGGAACGGGGCGGGGGGGACTGGGAAAAGGTGACTTTTAAGGTGCGCAACTGTAGTTTGTGTGTATTCTTCATGGTATACGAGGAATCGGATGCTGTGTAACAATTTTTAGAAAGACCTGGGCTTTGCAGCAGGATGTCTGGGTTCACGCCCTGCCTCCGTCACTGCCAGCCATGCAACTGACGCCAGGCCAGTTAGTGAACCTCCCCCTGCTTCAGGTCTCTCAACTCTGAAACGGAAGGGGTAATCAGCAGCCTTCTCTTCAGGTTGGAAGGATTAAATGAGATGCTCAATGCAGAGCATGAAGCACTCAGACTCTGCCAGGCACGTTGGGAGCATCAGTAAACGACAGCTACCACTGCCACTTAGAGCCCACACAAACTCTCCACGTCTGTAGTGGGGATGAACGCCCCAAATGCTGACAGCAGGCTGATCTGAGAAGCGGGAAACATACTGCGCACACGCTTTCTGAGCAGGGTGTGCTGGAAGGAGGGATCGTTTATTTAGCCATTGCTCAGTACCTTATTACTGGGTTAATCCACCTCTAGAAAACGACACACTCCCCCTTCCCTAATTAGTCATTCCACTGGGAATGACTGACTAGTCACAGAAATCTATGCAACTATATTCTGTAATTTCTTTTTCATGAACTATGGGATCATAAGTTAATAAGGCTCTTAGGGAAAATCATTAAAAGTATAAAAAGCTTAATAACACATCATTAGAGAAGTACGTTCTGGAAGGCACCCACTTCCAGTTAATTGTGATATATGGGTAGAATAAAAAACCCCCCGAGCTCCAGGGAGCCTCTCCTCTAGAAGCATCTTCTTCAGTCACTCAGAAAACAACGGCTCGGCACAGCTAGTGGGCTACGGTTTTCCCAAGTGCAACTGCTACCTCCTCAAGTTTTCAAACAGGCCTCTCCCAGACTGCCGTCTATTTGTGCTTTTCCTCTTGTTTGGCTTTGGCAAATCCTGGCAAGCGTGTGGGTAGCGCCTGGGCCTTGACCAGTTCTGCAAGCCAGCCGAGGCCTTGTCTCCCGGGGCCTGGTCTGCAGCTGTGGTCACATGGGGACGTGGGAGCATGCGTCTCCCTGCCGTTGCCAGGCCTCCATTGAGCTCATTCGAAGCCTGCTGACAGGGCTGCCCCAGGAGCGGTGAATCCAGTCACCTTCTTCCTGTGCATCAAAACCTTCAGGGTGCCCCACTGCCTCCGGGACAGCACCCCAGCTCCTCAGGCGGGCTTGAGAGCTCTGAGATGTGCTGAGTCTGCTCTGCCCCCTACCTCCCTCTCCCAGCTCCGTCCCTTCGCTCACCCTGTTCCTCCTCTGTGGCTGGCTCGGGGCCCGTCCTGCCCTCTCCCTGGCCAGCAGCGCTCACCCGTCCCTCCTCTTGTCCCCACGCGGCACTACAGCTCTGAGCTCCTGTCGCGATCACAGCCTCCGTCACACGTGGTGCAGTGAGTGGCACACCGACCCATCTCTCCTACTAACTAGACTACCTAAGTAGGGCTTCCCTGGTGGCTCAACAGTAAAGAGTCTGCCTGCAGTGCAGGAGACCCAGGTTCAAGCCCTAGGTCAAGAAGATCCCCTGGAGATGGGAATGGCTGCCCACTCAAGTATTCCTGCCTGGAGAACTCCATGGACAGAGGAGCCTGCTGGGCTACGGTCCATGGGGTCGCAAAGAGTGGACACAACTGAGAGACTGACACCTGCACTTTTCAGACTACCTACTTCCAGCTAGACAGCTCTAACTACCTAGACTTAGCCCAAGGCCAAGGACTCTGTCCGATTCCTTTGTCACAGTCCCAGTGTTAAGCTCAGGGTCTGGCAAATAAGAGGATTTTTAAAATCTGATAGGCATTTACCAAATTCTTCACTATCTGGAAAACATACAGGAGTCCTCAAAACACCCATGCCACCCCCTCACCAAGTGTATCAATCCTGCATCCAAGGACCAAGCTAAGGGGACGCAGTCAGTACGAAGGCCAGGAAGCCACCTTTGGTATCTGGGACTAAAGAATGGGATCTTTTCTCTAAAGTGTCACTTCGTATCAACCAGAAACCACAACTTCTATTTTGTCATGCCTTTGAATGAGGGCATCAGGGAATTAACTGGGTCCCGAAAGGGCAGGCGTTCTGGCCACGTGCACCCGAACGACCTTCGAGAAGAAGTGCATACACACTCGGGTTCGTTTCCCCAGGGGTGGGTGTTTCAGTTCTGCTTCTTTGCCAATAGCTGCAAAACGGGGCTCCCCTCTCTCCCATTCCTGGGCACAGCTCAATGGAATTGGGAGTTTATTTAAAACAAGTGAAAACCACGCAGGTCAACACTAGGGGACACTCTCGCCACAGCTAAAACTGTGGGTCACACTTTTAAGGAGGTCGAGGCCTGGAAATGAAAACTTCTCCCTGGGCGTCCTAAGAGCTGCCTGGACACGAAAAACACTAGGCATCAGCTGAGAGGGAAAGCCACAGTAAGGGCACAGAACAGACGGTATCTGAGTTAGCAAGAAGCCCTCGTGTTTTCATAACGCCTCCTGGTGGGGCAGCCCCACACTCGTCTTTCCAGGAGTCTGGACACATAATACAGAGAACTGGAACCTACTAGAAACACCTGGTGCATCTGCTCTCACATCTAAAAAAAAAAATCCACAGATTTGGTTTTGTCTCCTACAAAACTCAAGAGATTCCCTGCCCACCCGCCCCCGCCCTCTTAACTCAATAGGAAGTGATTCAAATGCCACCCAAACTGAACGGAAACCCGCAGCTTTCAAACACCCTTGCCATAGAATGAAAAAACTCCTTCAAATGACTAATCGTTTTACACCAAAAAAAAACCCACAGCACTTCTCAGCTCTCAGCATATGTGGAAACACGTGGAGAATAGGCGAATGAGTCAACCCGCTCACAGAAACCCAGACGGCGTGTGCCGGGCAGTCGGGCCCGGGGCTGGGCGTGCAGGCAGGCGATGGAGGGCGCGCGGCGGGGCCCCAGGGGATAACAGGCCCCCCGGAACTGAGGCTCTGCGAGCGCCTGGTCTCGCTGGACAGCCCGCCGGGCAGGTCCCGGGCTTACCTTCAGGGTCTTCACGGCCACCGTCAGGCTGTATTTCTTCCACACGCCTTCGTACACCTCCCCGTACTGGCCACCCCCCAGCTTGTGCTTCATGGTGATGTCCGTGCGCTCCATCTCCCACTTGTCGTAGTTGGGGGACACGCCGTAGACGGTGGGCTTGTTGCGCTTGGGGGCCGGGTAGTGGAGAGTGGTGATGAGCCCGTCGGCCACAGTGGAGTGGTGATGGACCAGCTCGGCCAGCGTGTTGAAGCGGCTCTCGGAGGAGACGTAGAGCTGAGGAGACAGGGACAGCCTTCAGCCAGCGAGCAGACAGAGCCCAACGACTCAGGAGGCCGGCTCTGTGTGCTGGGCCTTAACACACAGCAGCCCCTCAGAGCAACCACCCTCCACACAGGACCCCGGGTGGAGAAAATCACTCACGCTGTGTTTCTCTGTGAAACCCTCCACCTGCCTGACTGCCACACGTCTGGTTCTCTGTGACCAGCCTGAGTACACTGGCAGCGTCCGTGAAGTATTCCCTGACTGGCCAACGCAAAGTCACGGCTCAGCATCAGTCTTCTCATCACCTGTCTTACTTCTCTGCACTGTACTCACCTCAGGCTGATGATTCCTGGTCTACCTGCTTGGTTACTGTCTGTCTCCATCTACCAGAACGCCAGTTTCATAAGAATAGAGCCCTTCGGCCGTCCGCTTTTATCCTGTGTCCCCAGTGTCCAGAAAAAGATACAAGCACATAACTGATACTCAACAAATGTTGTTGGTTAAATTAGTAAAGATGAGAACTTAGTATTTGCTGATTAGAAAAGAAAATGAATTATAATAATTATGTTTATTACCCTAAACTTATAATGATATAATTGTCTAGAACTAAACAGTGATCAGGCTTCCCTGGTGGCTCAGTGGTAAAGAATCCGCCTGCCAATGCAAGAGATGTGGGTTTGACCCCTGGGTTGGGAAGATCCCCTGGAGGAGGAAATGGCAATCCACTCCAGTATTTCTTGCCTGGAGAATCCCATGGACAGAGGAGTCCGGCGGGCTACAGTCCATGGGGCTGCAAAAGAGTTGGACAGGACTTAACAACTGAACAGCAACAACAGTGATTAGAGGTGAAAATCACTAAATAAAACGTAAATCTCCTTCTCATTCCTACTCCCTCGATTTGGGCTGAGCAGGAAGCATCAGAGGCCAAGACTTGCAAATGCCCGTGGCGTGCCCATGTGGGATGTCCTGCCAGCTCTCTCTCAGGACAGATTGGGGGTGTGGAGGGCTACACAGAGTCCACACGGCCCCCTCCAGCACAGGGAAGTAGGAGAAGGGATAGAGACACAAATACACGTCAGTCTGGAATTGAGACTGACGGCTGGTGAGCACCCCCACAGCGAACCCCTCCGTGTGGCGTCCTGGTCTGAACGTGCAGAGGGGAGGAAGGCAGAGGCTGGCAGAGAGCAGCATGAGGACAGGACAGCTCTCTTTCTTCCTTCTTTTTGGTTCAATGAGGCAGTGAAGGGGTATTTCCTTACCAAAACCAATTCACATTAAAATTCACAGAGAACACTCGGGATCCAGGCATGTAAGTGACTCTGCTGGCTCACTAAGGGCAGCTGACAATCGCTCAAGGTGGAACGGATCTTTAAAATCACAACTAGGTGTTCGTAAGCCTTGGTCAAACTGCAAAGATGTGGGAAAGAGGAATACAGATTTGGGACAGTGGTGATGCCTGAGGCAAGAGGGACAGAAGGAACAGGATCAGTCAGCTACAGCTGTATTAACTCCCTACTTAAGAAAAAAAAAAAAACAGGAAGAGAAAGCCCAGAACACCTATGACCGGGCCACGGCCTCGGCTGTTGGCAACAGAAG
>NW_011494947.1:2557121-2565652 GCF_000754665.1 Bison bison bison
AAAACAGGAAGAGAAAGCCCAGAACACCTATGACCGGGCCACGGCCTCGGCTGTTGGCAACAGAAGGCTCCGTTACTCTCTGCATGTCTGCAATTGTAGGCAGTAAAAACAGTTTAAAGGAAGGAAATAACAACAAATATAACAAGCTGACCCCAGCTATAGCTCTCAAGAGGTAAACTGGAGTCCTTAATAAGAGATCTTTCTTTGCTTGGGAAGATGACAAATTTTTAAAAATCAGGCAAGCCAGTGGCAAACTGTGGCTTCAGTTCAGTCGCTCAGTCATGTCCGACTCTTTGCAACTCCATGGACTGCAGCATGCCAGGCGTCCCTGTCCATCACCAACTCCTGGAGTTTACTCAAACTCATGTCCATGGAATCAGTGATGCACCAAACCATCTCATCCTCTGTCGTCCCCTTCTCCTCTTGCCCTCAAGCTTTCCCAGCATCAGGGTCTTTTCAAATGAGTCAGTTCTTTGCATCTGGTGGCCAAAGTATTGGAGTTTCAGCTTTAGCATAAGTCCTTCCAATGAATATTCAGGAATGATTCTGGCTTAGAGGTTTATAATCTGTAATCTTTTTGTAGCAATTCTACTAAAATAAAATTCTAACCCCAAGAACTGTGCAGAATGATCCTGCAGCCCTGGGGAGCTTGTCCCCCAGGAAGAGGGCGCCTCTGGGTGGGAGGATCAGTCAGGGTGAGGAGGTCCCACCTTCACACCTCAGAGTGCCGAGGACCAAGCCATGAGTGAACCGCTCTCGGGAGAGGCCATGGGCCACCCGCAGGTCCCCTGAACGAGGCGGGGTCGGGGCGGGCAGAGGAGGGCACTGCTGAGCCTGCCCTCAGCTTAATGTCTGCACACTGACGACACGGCACCCCAGTCAGTGTTAAGTCACCAGTGCACCTGCCATTCAAGAAGATGACGGAGTGGGGGATGCGGGGAGAGCTCCTAATCCCTGTCCTTCTCTGGAAAAGTCTGACTGCACTACTACAGGCTGCAGACCACCCCCAGCTCCCCAAGTCCTTTCTCTCCGGCTGCTCAGCTGGTGGGCACTTTTCCTACCAAGGAGTGACGAGAGGAGGGAAAAGCCATTCCAAGGAGGCACCCCCCTGGGACCAGAGTGACCCTCCCAGCCTGGAAATCTGTGCATAGCACAGGCAGAAGGAAAGCCTGTTCTGCCTGCTGGGCTCCCAGGGCAGGTCGCCTGGGAGCGAGGCTCGTTACCCATTTCTCCCTGTCAGCTTGAAAGCGGTGCTCCCCAACCCGAGGATCAAGTTCACTCAGTTGCACAGAATGCTAATGGCTCCCCTAAGCCCTAGTTTATGCAGAATTTGTTCTTGGTCTCAGCTGATTCCCTCTCAGGCTCCTTTGTTAAAAGATTTCAGAATGATGGGAGGTTTCACTGACTGGGCAAACTTTATCCTTCTCAATAATTAAATTTACAGACCCTGAGACTCAGTTCATCTATCAACATAAAATTTACATCCTGACATTTATTAAATATTGACACTGCTCTCCCTTCAACGTACGGCACAGCCATCTTCTAAGAGTCAAGTCTGGGGGCCTCCTTCTGATTAGGGCTGGTCTGTGAGCGGCATGTTGCTTAGTGAACTGGGGGAATCTTCATCAGGAATTCATGGCATGTGCACAGGAGAAAGTGGAATGAGCATTATGAATGGCATGTCACCATGCTATGCGCCCAGTTACGTAAACACTCTGGGTGCTCAGCCAGGGCTGCACGTCTTCCTAATCACACGGGGACCCGAGAGATGGGGCCTGTCAGAGACACTCACCAGGAACAGCTCTCCTCCTGACAGCCAGGCTCACGGGCTCATCGGGCTTGAGCAACCTATGGCTGCCTTAGACCTTGGCGTCCCACCTCGGACGTGTTATTTACAGGCTGTGAGGCTAGGAAGTGACACCTGCCCAGCAACTCCCAAGCGCCTCAAACAGCAACAGGAAGGCAGTCCTTACTAATAATTCCCCCTGGTCTCCTGGACTAGGGAAGGTCAGCTTGGTTCAGCAGGCTTCTCACCAGGTGCCTGCACCTGCTGAGCCAGTGTCAGGGCGGGCAGGTCTTAAAGACACAAGAGGGGATACAGCTGGTGCCCCATCATGCCACCTCTGCTAAAGCCCAGATTCTGCTCCTGCCAACTCCGAATCTGTGACTTCAGCAGCCCACAAAAATAAACGCCAACTGGGCGGCTCGTTGAAGAAAAGAAGGAAAGACTCTTACCGAGGGCTGTGAGGAACTGTGGGGCTTGGCAGTGGCGTCCCCCCAAGTAAGAAAGATAGAGACACAAATAACCAAACAACGGGAGAATGACGGAGGTGGGTGGTGGAGGAGGAACAGCGGCCTTTAATTCCGCTTTAATTCTGTTGGCAAAGGGTTCCAGACTTTAAGAAAGCATCAAGAACAAAAACCAAATTCCAGGGTATCTGGAGATTGTTAAGCCTCACAGGACACCCAGGAAATAGCAATGGCTGTTTGGTATGGCCCTTCCAAGAGGCTAGCCTGAAACTCCTGGAGTCCTGGGCTCTGGGCCCCCAGGCTGACTGACCAGCCACAAGGGCTGCTGAAACCAGAGCCAAGAGGGTGGAGGCAGAAAGAAATCCTTTGGGGCCTGAGAGAAGAATCTTCTAAAAATTCAGTTGTTTTCTAAAGATTAGCTAATTTGAAAATAAGAATTAAACTTATTCAACCCTGGCCTATTCCTCCCACCAAACTTTAAATTTTCCCCTTCAAAATCCAAAAAGGATTGCATCAAAGCTCTGCTATGCGAGCAGCGTTTTTCAGTGCCGAGCCACGTTGTCCCACGCGCCGCTGTAATACCTCCCCCTCCCTCTGACTCTGAGGCTGTTCCACTCATTCCAGGAATACGACCCCACCCAACGGAGTCCCCTTGAGTGTGACCTGATGACCCCATGGGCTGAGAAGTCTCCAGGTGCTGGAACAGCTGAACGGAGAGTCTTTGCAGAGGAGGGGAGGGGAGTCAAGAAACCTAGGACACGCTCATGAGCTGCCCAGCAGTGGACACTGCCTGGTCAGCTCCCCATGGACTACCTGGAAAAAGGAACCCACCTGGCACACATCAGCTTCCAGACAGGGAGCCGGGCTTCCTCGTTAGATGACTCTCAAATGCTGCAGATTATGTATCCACGCAGGCCTTGCTCTCTCTCCCGCTTTAACAATATTTCAGACCAACCCCCAGCTAATGAGTTGTCAAACTAGATCATGCCTGCCCTGCATCTGTTCCAAGGATGCTGATTAAACAACTCCAGGGAAAAGAAACCATTATCCTGTTCAGTACAGACCTCGCCTGATTACTGCGGTACAGCATGGCTCGCCCTCGGTAAACAGCACAGATGGGAAGCAAGCTGTCAGCTCCAGGAAATCACCTCCCCGCCATGGGTGGTGCACTCTGTTCTAATTCACTGAAAAGGCTCCCCTGCGGCCTGAAGGCACGGTTGCAAAGGGTCCAGCACCCTGGAATGTACCCGCGGAGTGGAAGGACCTGGCTCCACAGCTGGGCTGAGAACAATGGCCGGCGAAGCATGCTGATGAGGCTGCACCCTGGTCGCCCGCCAACAGCAGACTATGCTGTTTGTCGTACAGACTCCGGTGCTGGTGTAAAGACATGGGCAGTGACGGAAAGGATCAGAAAAACATCAGATGAGAACACTGAAAAAAGACACGTACTGTGCGTCTATATGGTACAAATGAATGTGTGAGAATAGCCGTGAAGATGCTAGCAAGATTAAGAAAAGGGGACTATGAACTTCCCTGGTTGGTCCAATGGTTAAGACTCTGCCTTCCAATGCAGGGGGCATGGGTTTGATCCCTGGTCAGGGAACTAAGATCCCTGCTTGCTGCCGAGGTTTGGCCAAAAAAAAAAAAGGACTAGCCCCACCAGATATTAAAATATAAAGTCGTACAATTAAAAAGTCTGGTATTGGTATATGTACAGACAGACCAATGAAAGAGAATATACCTAAATACAAATGTAAATTTGGTATACTTCAAATCTATAAGAAAAGATGAATTTAGGAAGCACAGGTATAGTAAATATAATGAGGTATCATCTTTACCAGTCAGTGATAGAGAGGTTTTTGCAAGTCTGAGAACATACTGCTGAGGAGGGGAAAGGGAACACGCTCTCACAACACTGCTGGTGAGAAAATGCATCTGCACAATCCCTAAAGAAAGTAATCTGGCACCATCTATACAAGTTTTAGATACGAATAACCTTCAATCAGTTCTAGTAACTTATCTTGCATAACCTGGACCGTACACAAAGAAGTATGTGCAGTGTAATTTCAAAATGCTGGTCATGACCCACCAGTGGGGTCTACGGAATAAATTTAGTGGATTATGTCCAGAATGTTTTAAAATGGAACAGAACAGAATGGTATACAAAATATCAGAGTGCATTACATACAGTAAGACTAATGAGTAGGGTTTCCTGAACCTTCTGTTACTAGTGTGTATATGGGATGGTGGTGTAAAGCTTTTTTTTTTTTTACAGGGAGCTGAGATTTTTTTTTTTAAAGGCTTGAAATCCACCTCATAACGGCATTATAATAGCAGAAGACTGGAAACGGCCTAAAAATTGGCCAACAGGGAACTGCTTAAAAAAATGACGGTTCGTCCATACTATGTAGTCATTAAGAAGAATGAGGCAGCTCTGAATGTGCTGCTATAAAACAATCTCCAAAATATATTATTAGATTGAGAAAGCAAGATGCGGAACAGTGTATATTATGGATCACTTGTGTTTCTTAAAAAGTATAAACAAGTATACGCATGGGAACTATGGGAGAAACTGGTCACAGTGGTTGCCTCTGGGCAGGGGAACTGAATTAGGGGACAGAATTATGTTTCACGGCAATTGATTTTCTTTTTTTTTTTTGTTTTTAAACCATATGCATGCATTACACGTTATTAAAAAATACATACACCATCTGGACCCACGCCAACAATCCACCTATCTACACCCTCAATGACAGCGTGAAGCAGACAGTGGAATCTGAGCCTGGTTTCATCGATGACTCACTATGTGATCTTCAACAAAGAAATTTTATCCCTCTAAACCTTCACTGGGGGTTTCCCTGATAGCTCAGCTGGTAAAGAATCTGCCTGTAATACAGGAGACCCCAGTTCGATTCCTGGGTCAGGAAGATCAGCTAGAGAAGGGACAGGTTACCCACTCCAGTATTCTTGGGCTTCCCTTGTGGCTCAGCTGATAAAGAATCTGCCTGCAATGCGGAAGACCTGCGTTCAATCCCTGGATTGGGAAGCTCCCCTGGAGAAGGGAAAGGCTACCCATGCCAGTATTCTGGCCTGGAGAATTCCAAGGACTGTCTAGTCCCTGGGGTCGCAAAGAGTCAGACACAACTAAGTGACTTTCACTTTCAAACCTTCATTTCCTTAATGCAAAAATGCAGATAAAAGCACTATCTGTCCTGAGGACTAAAGTGAGGTTTAAAAGAATAGTAGGAACTCAGTAAACGTTAATTTCTCCTTTCCCTTCATGGACTCTTAATGACTGTTTATAGGAAGATCAAGAAACCATATATATCAACTCCTTTACAAAACTATAGCTCAGGTTTGGAAACACATAGGTATAATGTGATCCCATGTTTATTTTAAAAGATCTTTTATTTTGTTTATTTTTTGGTACCTAGACAGGGACTTGAACCCTCCCGTGTTTATTTTAAAATATTACACATACATGTGATTTTATCGACAGGAAGAAGGTCACGTACCACACTTGTTTTGGAGAGGTACTATTAAGGTGATCTTTCACTTTAAAAATAATCATCTATTGTGTGAATTCTCACTAAGGATAAATTACTATAACAAAAGATTTTCTAAAAAGGGAGAGTCTTAATGTAAGAAGTATGCCCACAACCCAACAGACAGTCCACCTGTCTTATGAAACTGCTGACCACACCACTCCAGGAGGACAATGAAAGAACATCACGCTGCAGACCTCTAACTGCATTCGACTGCTCCTCCACAGAGGGTCTTTGACCAGGTTAGTGGGATGATGCCTGCTGTTTCAAACATCTGCTTGCTTTGCTGCAAGAACTTAGCAGCCCAGCGGCAGGTTCTCTGGTCCCCGCCCCGGCCCATTGCTATCCCTGCCTAGGGCCACCTACCTTGCCATCAGAAGCAGTGTTGATGCGGTAGTGGTACACCCTTCCTTCGTATCTCAGTGAGATGGACCTCTGCCCAGGACTACTCTCGCTCTCCCGAACCAAGAAGCTGCCGTTGATCCCGCTGCTCAGAAGGTACTCGGCGGCGTTGCGGGACACAGGCCCGTGGTACCAGGAGTGCTTCTCCAGGCTGTTGACCGGTGTGATGTAGTTGCTTGGGACCCAGCCTTGGCCATTTTTGGTTTGGGCTTCACACCACTCCCCATTGTGATTGTAGCCTAAGACCCGGAGCTTTTCACCTTAGAAGAAAAACACCCGAACTGGACACGTCAGTTTTAAAAGCTAACACGTTCGTTTTCATTCACTCTTCTGTGATTACTAAAAAAAAAAAAAATCTCCAAATTCCTAAATATCTACTTCATTTTAACAGGTCCATATAAATATATGCATTTAGAACTGTATGAGTATACAGTTTCCTGTTTACAGTGAATATGTAGATAAATACATAGCTACAGTTTTTATAAATCTATTATTCAAGTGACCTAGTTTCTAACATAAGCAAGCTTTTTGTAGAAAAATACTTTTTCTTTAAAAAAAAAAAAAGGGTTTTCAGTGTTTGGTCCAAATGTTTTTTTCAATACAAAATAGAGAAAGCTCTGCTTTTGCTAAGAACTATACAAGAACTTTTCTCCTGAAGGAAAAGTGACTCTCATAAAGATGCTCTTAGTTTTTCTGGCTCTCTTTGCACTTCAAACAGCTCTTTCAGCAAGCAAAGGTGTGGCCAGTCAAGCCACATTTCCCCTGATCTCTGTCTCCTGCAACCACCAGCAGCTGCCCACAGCTCCTTTACCTTTAGTTATGCTTAAAGTGTTATCCCCACTGGCCACAAAGTCATACAGTGCAACAAAAAGGTTGGGGTCATTTTCACTGGGACCAGCAAGAAGGTTTTCCTTAGAGTTCCAACGAGCTGCTTCGCTCAGACCTTGGGGCTCGAAGTCAGATGCTACTGGCCTCTGAAGGGCTTCTGGAAGAGAAAGAGAAGAAACAGGGAAAAAAGTTTCATTATCAGGAGCAAAGTCTGTGTTTCCAACGTAATACATTCCTGGTTTACTTTTACTTCTTAACATCCGTACATACTACTAATAAAAAGGGGGGTTAAAAAATGGGACTCTTCCATTCCCAAATCTTGTGAAAAATCCTAAGCATTTACATTCCTGAGAGGTAACTACTTACTGCTGCCAAACGGTTTAAACTTTAAGTTCTTTAACTCAAAATGAATTATATGAGAAAGAGACGGTCCATCCTCACACCTCTTTGCCATTGCTAATTTATGTTATAATATGGAGCAAAAGCCTCCTGCTTTAAAACGTTTTCAAATGTATGAATGTTAACATACATACATAATTTAAAAATCAAATAGCGTGGAAGGGCTTATAATGAAGGACAAACGTTTTCCATCCCACTCTTCCGTTACCCAGAGGTAACAGCTGCCTTATTTTGGTGATCCCCTCCATCTCTCTAAACACAAGCTGTCCTATCATTACAACTGCCCCTCCCTCTCCCACACCAGGCTCTACTACTTACCTTTCTACTTTCAGTAACAGACTTCCACTTTAATTTCCTGTTCTCCCTGCTAGAGTCGGTCTCTCTCAGTGATTTACCTCACAAGATAAGGATGTTAACACCCTACCCTTCCTTCCACCTACCCCCACTTCCCCACATACACACTCCAGGTAGGCCTTCTTTTCATTTTCTTTTACTTTGTGTAAAAGTTCTGTTCTTCTATTTTGTCAACAAAGTCTTCCATTTTTGTCTATGCTGCTGCTAAGTCACTTCAGTCGTGACCGACTCTGTGTGACCCCAGAGACGGCAGCCCACCAGGGGTTCTCCAGGCAAGAACACTGGAGTGGGTTGCCATTTTCTTCTCCAATGCATGAAAGTGAACAGTGAAAGGGAAGTCGCTCAGTCGTGTCCAACTCTTAGAGACCCCATGGACTGCAGCCTACCAGGCTCCTCCGTCCATGGGATTTTCCAGGCAAGAGTACTGGAGTGGGGTGCCATCGCCTAGGTATATTCTAAAAGTTGAAAACCAATCAACATCTTTTATGTTAGGAAAGTGTGATTATTACCCAGTAAGGGGTTAAACACAGTATTTTTTCCTGAAGTTTCTTCTATTTTTTTTTTTTTCTTGAACTACATTCAAACTCTCCACAGGTTATTTCAAGGCAGCAAATCTACTCCAAGTAGATCTTTACAGTTGTAGAATATTATGGGGTGAAATCTGATACTCATTTAAGGACACTACAGTAAGAAATCAAACTTTTAAAAAGCAGGAAAGTGGGAAATTCTAACTTTATGCCAAAAGCAAGAAAA
>NW_011494947.1:2565752-2569624 GCF_000754665.1 Bison bison bison
CAGTTTTTCCTTTTTATGGATTTGGAGGACCCAAACATGTCTTCTTGGGGAATGACACCCATCTCCAGGGTGGGCATGATTTTCCAGTAGTCACTTCAAAGGACACACTAGAGGCACCTACAGTATCTGAGAAACTAGGCTAACCTTCCACAAACATGACTGGAGAACTTTCAGAAACAAACACTCTTTAAACAATCTCTTTGAAATAAACCAACAGAACATAAATAAGAAGCCCTTTTTATCCTAGTTTTTGTACTACTGACCACAGTGAGTCTTCAGGAATTGTTTTTCTAAAGAGTAAGTCCCAAATTACATCACCACCGCGCTTGGTATTTCATCCTGTGAATCATGAGGGCAAAGAGAATTTCAAGGAAGAGGGTCTTGTGACACTACCATTTCCTAGAATGTGCAAAAGGCTTAGTGAGATGTGTTAGGCCCTGTTCTCTGAGTACTTACAATATAGACAGCTCTAAAAGCATATCTAGTGCCATTGTGATCAGAGGCTGACCAATCAACCAAAAAAGCTGGTTAAAGCAGGGCATTCTTGAAAATTAAAACATGAGATCCCCTAGCCCTGCCTGAATGTACACTGATTTGCTAGTCTTGACAACAGGGCTGAGGACTGCCCTGAGGGTGGGTGTGTGATTAGAGCTGGATGCCGTCTTACCATCCTACCCACGATGCCTCGTCTCAGTTCCAGCTCCACATTCCTGCAGGTGGAGGAAGAGGGTGGGCTACTCGCTATAAAATCCCAGTACAATCCCTTCCAACTGTTCACAGTTGTGTCACTCACACCTAGTCCTGAAACAATTTTTTTTAAAAGACACCTGCATTTATAGTCTCTCTAAAACACTGACCTAAATTTTCATAGACAAATCTCTTCACATTTGGATTTCACTGGTTTCATATGAACCGAGTAATAAAACAAGTATATCTGAAAAAAAGGGACGTGGGAAGAAATACAAGTGGCTCTGGGTGTGCTTGTGACTCAGGGGGTGGGAGCAGAATGTGACACAGGAGCGGCTGCTTGACTCTGTGGGCACCAGAGAGGCGTGTGTTATGAAGGGAGCCAGGCTGCTCCACGCTGCAGTGAGTCAGTTAAGTGAAAGTAAGTCAAAAGAGCGTCTATGGTCGTTATATTAAGCAGACTTATTAGGCAAAGGATCCTTAACATAAAAGAACTCTTGCAAATCAAAAGGGAAAAGATAAACCCTCCTCCATGGAAAAATGGAGAAGGAAAACGGCAACCCATTCCAGTATTCTTGCCTGGAGAATTCCATGGACAGAGGAGCCTGGTGAGCCGCAGTCCATGGGGTTACAAAGAGTTGGAAATGACTGAGCGACTAACATACACACTCCCACTATGGAAAAACAGACCAAAACTATGAATAAGCAATGCACAGAAAATTTAAATTACTACTAAACAAGAAAAGCATGTTAACCTTTCTTGTAATCAAAGAAAGGCCAATTCTCTGTCATGTTGGGCAGGGACATTTTCTGGATGAAATGGGCCTTCTCATACAATGCTAGTAGGTGATGTAGACACTGCTGGAACATTTTAGGAGAAAAACTGGAAACATGAACTGAACTGAGTCTTTGAAGAATTCCATCACCTTAGATATACCTCGAGGAATTTGTCCCAGGAGACCCAAACAATGATTTGGATATGCTCAGTCACTCAGCTGTGTTGACTCTTTGAGACCCCACTGACTGTAGCCCGTAAGGCACCTCTGTCCATGGAATTTTCCAGGCAAAAATACTGGACTGGGTTGCCATTTCCTTCTCCAATGATTTGTATGCACTGATTTTTAAAATAACAGCACCAAAAAGGAAAAGCACAAAATATTTATCCATTCAAGATAGGTTAGTTTGTGGTCCATCCATAAAATAGAATATAGTCATAATGTCATTCAAAATATTTTTGGAAAAACATATCTAATAACTTGGAAACATACTATAACAATCATAATTTTATAAAAATTGAAAAAAGTCCAGAAGGAACTACACCAAAATGTGAACAGTAGTTAATGCATGGTAGTTGTCAACAGTACCATTAACAGTAGTTTAACACAGGGTGGTGGGATTACAAACATTTAAAATTTTCTTTTTTCTTTTCTATATCCTGGCATACTTCTCATCATGAATGCGAATTGTTTCCATAACCAGAGAACAATTACAAGAATAGAAAAATGGTCATAAAGAAGCCCGCTGACGCTTATATAATTGATCATCTAACATGAAACATCTATATATAATCTTATATATATATATAACATCTTATATAATTGATCATCTAACATGAAAAAGTACACAGGAGGAGGATGGACTCTTCTCTCTCTGTCCTGAAAAAGTCCATGTGCGTTTCCCTGCAGGATCCCAACCTCGTGGGCGTGAGCACACGACTCTGGCAGACCAGGGCTACACAGGAAATTAAACCAGAGTCATGAATACAGAAATGCTTTTCTTCTCAAAGGCCATCTGACCTCTTCTATCAAACATTCTGCAGCATCTGGATTTGATCAAAGTTACATAATCGGGGGAAGTGGCCTGGAAAACACCTGGAATGGGCAGAACACAGACACCGGCCCGGGGGTGACTATCGATTTAAAGTGTGGATTATTAAAGGGGGACTGTCCCTCACATGGAGACAGATGCTGAGAACTTCATGTGAGGGGATGAGGCCTCTCTGTCAGGAAGGAAAGGGCCTCCCACTGCTTTTTGATTCAACAGGACGTCAGGAAATCCAAGGCAGCCTCGCGATTTTCCTCTCCAGTTCTTGCTCCATTCCACAAATTAATGGCCAAAGCCCAAAGGGAAGTATTGCTCATGCATGCCTCTGGATAGAGACGCTGAAGTGCAGCCACAGTCCAACACCAAAACCTTCCAGTCAATTCCCAATCCAGGCTGATGTCAAAATTGACTCACGATGTATAAATGCCAAGTTCCTTGCTTCATTTCATAGTGAACGATGCTCGTCAACCTTAAAAATGATCACAGCTTACAAGGCCCAAGTTGCAGAATGTACTTAAATCTTTCTTGCCTAATACATGAACTTCCTGCCAGTCCCCGGATGGACCCTCAAAGGAGCTCAAAGGACTCATTAAAAAAACGATGACCAAAATAGCTCCTCTCTTCTGTTCTGCCAATGGATAAAGAAATCCTTGCATCTATTCTTCTTAAAAATGTTAGTTTAACATTTTTTGCGGCATTCTGAGTCATAGCTTTAAAATATTTAAGATTTTTATCTTCAAGAACGCCTCTTACCTCATTGGAAATCCTTTTGTTATTACCATATCCTTCACGAAAAGGTTTCCACTCACCCACAAAACTCAGGAAAAGTCATTAATTAGCCAGTTGAATACCAAGAATGGTGCTATCTAAATGTGCTCCAAAGTTACGGCTCCAACTGTGACAACAAACTGAAAAGTCTGTAAGAACGATGCCACAGAGTTCACTGGATCTGTGAGTGATTAACTTATTTGGATGGCGTTCGAAGAAAAGAGCTTGGGTCTTTAAAGTATAATTTAAAGATCATTTTATACAAAAATAATCCTTTCTTAAAAGTTGTGAGTCACTGATCAAAAATGTTTACAAAAGATTCTCCCATATGGCATGTCTGGTCTAGACTCTCAGGGGCTGCTGCTAAAGCTGCCACTGCCAAGGAGGAGGGGAACAGGCTACTTTAGTCCCAAAGCGGGAGGGGATAGGAGCTGGGGGGGGGAGGGGCAGAGGGGAGGGGATACGAGTGAGGAGGGGGTGGAAGGGGAGGGAAAGGGAGGCTTCACCTCCAGGAAAAACATCCCAGGGAAGCTTCCCACCTTCTTCTTGGTGATCGTGCAAGCTCACGGTTCCTGCTAGAGTCAGATAGCCGG
>NW_011494947.1:2569724-2578949 GCF_000754665.1 Bison bison bison
GGGGACGGGGGAGGGAGGAGGACGGGGCATGTCGCACGTGATAAACACCCCCTTTATTTTTGCTCACATTCCATTATTTAAACCCTGGTCGCTTTAGTCTTATTTCCTTTGTGGGCCCTTCATTATGATCCTCCAGTTCAAGGAATCTCTGTAATTTAAAAATCTATAAAACAGATCCTTCAAAAAAGAGGGACGGCTTCGTGTTTTATTTCACACTCAGTTCCAACCGATGAGATCATGCTCAGACTATTCTCAAGTCAGTTTATAACAGTCTGATACAACTTTTTATAATATGAGCTTAGAGGAAAAGGATGATTTCCCACAATCTGAACTCGATGAAAGTCATTTTATCTACATTCTACATGGTCCTTTATTTTGTAATTTACACCCTCACCCAGAGCAGTTAAACCTAAAAAAACAAGTTAGGCTGAATACAGTCTTGGCATTAACTTCACGCTCTGAACACAATGTTCCCAGCGCCCCCAAAACACTGTGTCAGCTGCTGGGGAGCAAGGGTAGGGCAACGAGGTGAGGATGCAAGGAACACAGCCTCTACTTCTTGAAGGAGAAACACCCATTCAGAAAATGTACACACCCTCAAAGCAAAAAGTCTAACAGAAGACAAGCGCTGTCCTGTGCATTAATTTTTAAGGACACAGACATGGACTCCCAGGAGTTGTGAAGGGGGGAGACAGGGTTAGGAAGAAGTAGACTCTGAACGAGACCGTGCCCAGCAAGAGAAGCCTGATTAACACAGGGACCCAAGGGCAGCCTGACACATCAAGCCTACTCAGGGAGGGGGCTTCATCTCTGCTGTGCTGTGGGCCCTGTGGTGATGCAGACTATTCTGACTTTACTCCTCAGAACAAAGTCTGCAAACACATCAAATACATATGGAGCACCGCAGAGAACAACTGTACTGAAACAGTCCTCAAAGTATCTTTTGAAAGAAATCTGTAATACGGTGTTTCTCTACTATGCATTAAATATACGCTCCTTTATTAACACATTAAATTGCAAGCTCAAGTAGTAGCTGTCATTTCAAAGTAGTGATGAGTTTAGGTAATAATCACAATTGTTATGTAATATGAAAGTATCTGAGTTCTACTGCTGGCAAAGTCACAAGCACTGCTAATATTACTGTGGTTATATACATTTATAAAAAAAAGATAAAATACTAATTTTCAGTTAGCACTTAGTGAAATAAAGTCTTAAATATTTTTCCATCCAAGGACATGGAGCCTCTGAATGTCACCCCAGACCCCAAGGGCCTTGCAGGTCCACGTCTACACCACCGACGTAGCTCAGCAGAACCCCAGCAACCCGACAGACACAGGCCTAGAAAGGGGGCCGCTGTGAGTTCGTGTGAAGTCCAGATTATGCAAGTTTCTTTTGTCTTAAGTAAAAAGAACTAATAATTTTCTTTCCATTACTTCCCATCTAGGGGTGTTATAGGCAATAAATTGGATGGGCTTCCAGAGAAATCCCCTTTAAAAATTAAAAAAAGTTTTTTAACAAGTTATTTAAATTGGCCCAAGGTGTAACTATTGCTGAGAACCTTTTTATATTGTGATACTCCTAGGCAGTCAATTTTAGAAAACAGAATTCTCCATCCTAACCTCTGTCCCGATAGGCAGTTCAGATACTAACTCTTCTGAAGATACAGTCCCCTGTCCCCCTTCGCTCAACCAGAAAGCAAAACCAAAGGAATTTCGTGTCACTTTTTAAGACTCTACTGTCAATGAAGTCTACGACGACTAAAAACGGAGTACAAGGACCGACAAAAGAAGACTACTACCTTCACACCATTCTGAGCCCAACATTCACACCCCTCTCCCTCTCAACCCGGTAAGCGCAAACCCACAGCCTGGCCACTTTTCCTCCCAAATCTCTCAGCAAACCTGTATTTTCCACACCCTAGACTGGTTCCCAACTTTGATCTGACCCCTCGTTCCACCTCCGCACTGCCACCAGAGCGGTCTTCCTGAAAAAATGCAGATCTGACCCAAGTCGCTCTTCTGTTAAAATCCACCAAGATGGCTGCCGGCCGAGAAGCCGAAGAGAAAGCTTGGGAGGCGGCTCTCCCTGTGGGCCTCGGTCACGTTTACTGGCGCGGTCAGCTGAGGCGATGTGAGGAACAGGGCTATCCTGTGCCTCACGGGGAAGCTGGCAGTTGGCTGACAATGTAGGAGACACTGTTCCCCCAGACACCGGCGGGGGCTGTTGCTGCTGCCACCTCTGCGGGAGAAGTCTGAGCTCCAGAAGGACCATCTTCCCCCAGGACGCTTGCTCTTCATTCAGCCTCCTCCCATATGCCCCCGTCGGTTCCCCCTTGCTGTCTCAGCGGTGAGCACCTTGGCCAGGGCCAGTCATGCCCCCTGGAATGCCTAGTCCCTTCTCATCCTCCCGGCGGCACTATCTCCAGCAAACCTCTGACTGGTCCTTCTGCCTCCCCACCCACCTCTGGTTGATTACTTCCGGTTCGCCTCACACTCGGGAAGGACCTGATGTCCGTTAAGAGCGCCGTGAAGAATCTGCCCCCATGTCCCTCGTGGGACACTAAGCCTGGGCTCCAGGGTGCACACGGCTTGTTCAAATCTCAGCCCACCATGTCTTTAAGATACTAATTTCTGAGCCTCAGTTTCTCAACTGCAATGGCTTCAAAACCGAGTCGGGCCGTCAGGCGGGGTCAACGCATACTTGCGGGTGGAGATGTTCTCCGCACGGATGCGGGCATGGAGCCTGGCACCAGGGCACCGCAACAAAGGGTAATCATCCCTTCTCTTATTATTGTTACCACAATAATGTAAATTCCTCTGGGGCAGAGATGGAGCGTTCTTCTCACAGAGTCTTCAGTCTCACCTGCCTAATATGACTCAGCCCTGCTCAGGGTTTCTTAGAAGGAACTCAGTTGTAAGAACATCCTGCATTTGTTTGTCTTTGGCAGCAAGGTAAAAAAATTAGGTCATGACTGAAGAGTGCACCTTAATGACCTGTCAACCTTAAGTAAGAACAGCAGAAGTGACAGACGGGAAAGATGAGAAGCAAATGCAACCCAACCAGGAAACCTTAGCAAGATTTAGGAAATACAGTAACTTTTTAAATGGAATCTACACCACAGCCAAGAACCTAAAACAAGGTGTAGCATGAAAGTACCTTTCTCTGTGCTTTCAAAAGAAACAGGATTCATTACTGTCTCATAACAGGCTGAGATGCCTCCACAGACTTCTTGTTTGAGAGGGAAGAAAGGTTCCCCGAGTCCCCAGACTGGCCCAGAGTCAAAGTGGCCACAGTGAGCCAACTAACCTTAAAAGCCTTTTTATTCTGTCACAGGCCATTTGCAACAGACTGAAAGCCTCCCCCTCTGCCTGCCAGGCTTGGGAGGGTATGTAAACCCTCATTTCGCATTTCCTGTTTTCTGTTATAGCATCATCAAGGCTCCTGGGTCACTTAGACCCGAGTGACTGAAGTGAAGAGGCTGCCCAATGGAAGGCAATTTCCCTAGAACGTCTCATCGGCCATTACTATTGGAATAACTTTAATTGGAGTCAATCCTAAAGGAAATCAACCGTGAATATTCACTGGAAGGACTGATACTGAAGCTCCAATAGTTTGGCCACCTGATGCAAAGAGCTGACTCAATGGAAAAGACCTGATGCTCAGAAAGATTGAAGGCAAAAGGAGAAGAAGGTGACAGAGGATGAAGTGGCTGGATGGCATCACTGACTCAATGGACATGAATCTGAGCTAACTCCGGTGAAGTGAAGAACAGGGAAGCCTGGCGTGCTGCAGTCCATGGGGTTGCAGAGTGGGACTCAACTTAGGGATTGAACAGCAAACAACAAAAATTGGAGTAACTGAATGTAACCCCAATAAAGGTATTTTGTTTCCAAAACACAATGGTCAACTCTATTTATCCATGGCCCATCTTTAAGTTAAATTAAGGTATTCAATGTATAGCACTGTTGGCTAAATTTGAGGACTGATAAGACTGATAGGGATTAGGTAGAATTTAAGAGTAATAAGGCTGAAATTTATGCAGCTGAATGTAAGGGAACAACAGCTAGCACTTATTGATCCCTGCTGACTGCCAGCACTGTGTCAAGCACTTTATCTGCATGAAATCCCCACAACCCATTAAGTAGCCTCTATTATGAGGGTACTTGAGAGGGCAGGAAATGGAAGCAGATGTGAAGTGTCTCACATGCTCTCTCTCCAGGAACCCCTCCGTCAGCTCCCTGTCTGACAGTCTCACTCAGTCTCAGCATTGCTCTCTCAAGGTCTGGCTTTCTTTTCCTTCTCCACTCCGGTATCTCTTGTCCCCCTCCCCCCACCCTCCCTCTGCCCGTCCTAGCCCCTAACCCCCTCCTCTCTCATCTTTCTCTACACCTCTCCTGTCTCAACTTGTCTTGTCTTTGTCTCCCAGTCTGTACCTCCTCCTCCTTCTGTCTGTCTGCTCTATCTCCACCACCTAACACCGACAGTATAACAAAGCATCGAAGGTGTGGATTAAGACAGAAGCATTCGAAAGCCAATTTCAGAGAATAACAACTGTCAGTATCTGAGGACAAAGTTAAGTCTCTCAAAAGTCAGCAACTAGCAAGCTATTTTTCCGAACGGCTTTGGAACTTCACCAGGCAAGAAACAAGACTCACCATAGTGCTAACTATTAAAGATGGACAAGGAGTACAAGGGGCTTCACTATGCTGTCTGCTTTTGTTACAGGTTTAAAATTTTTCCACTAAAAAAAAAGTAAAAAACACGAAAATCCCCTGGTGGTCCAGTGGTTAGGATTCTGCACTCTCAATGCCAGATCACCATTACAGAGGAAAAGTTAAATTCTTTCAATGTCTCATCTGATCTTTGGTTCTTGGTTACATATACTTCTGGTTTTATTTTTTCCAGTTTTATTGAGATGGAATTGACATACCTCATTGTCTAAATTTAAGGTGTACAACATACTGAGATGATATATGCACATTTTATGAAATGATTACACAGGGAGTCTAGTTAACATCCATCACTATACACAGTTACAGATGACTTTGCTTGTGAGGAGAACGTAGATCTACTCTCTAAGTCATTTTCAAATATACAATATAGCATTATTAACTACAGTCACCATGCTGTACAATGTTATGCATTTTTAAAACCTATCCATCAATAATTTTTCATGTTTCTATTTCAGATCAGTGATTACTCTGATAAAATTGCAGCCTGATTTTACAATAAGGTAATAAGTAGTACGAAATTTTAAGTTTTCACATGTTTGGAGCTGTGGAAATGCATCTCTAGAGATGAGAAATAAGATGCCAACTATGGCATCTATTCCTGCCAACAGGATTTTTCTTTCACAATTAAAACATTCACCATGGGAATAAGAAAGGGTCAGAGGAAGAGAAGATACTCTTCCTTAGAACCAAGGACAGGAAGCATTAATTATAGGCATCAAAGCAAACTTGGAAACAAATTGTTTTCTTAACAAGAAAAACTATGAGTGGGTTTAGTTCAAATTCTATCATCACACTTCAGCCATTACAGCAATTGGCAATGCCAACATTTTAGACCGTGAAATATTTAAATTAACAACAGCTAACATTTGCTAACATCTTGCTCCGTGCTAAACAGTTTAAATGAAATGTCTGATGTGAATCTCCCAACTCAAGAAGGCAGGGACTACGATGAGCCTTATTAGAAATGAGAACACCGAGGCTCAGGGAGCAACATGCCAGTCACTTCACTGGCAGGATGGCTGACATCTGGGCCAGGTGGCTGGCTTGGGAGTTGTGTGCTTCCCAGGAGAACAGGACCTCGGCAACATTCTAGCCGTAATACTGCCAGAATTTAAGGACATCCCAAAGGAGCCTCACATCAGTTTAAATACATACACTTAGCACTTCATTGGTCTCGAAGCTTTCCTGTGACTCATCTCCTGGATCCTCAGAAACAATCCTCGAAGGTGGGCTGGCCAGAGAATGTTTGTTCTCTTGGTCTTAAGAGGTAAGAAGGCAGAAAAGTTGAGACGTGAAGAAAACTGGGTTCACCTGACTCCAAATTCAAATGTTTTTCCTACCCAACTGAACTGGGGCCCTTCTTCTTCCTCCTCTCTAGAAACCTCATAGCATCAGTATGAGAATGAAGTGAGGATGTCTATGAAGTGCTTGGTGCCAAAGAACTGTCACCTCATTGATGCTCGACAATTTCAATGTAACCCTCAAATGAAAAGGACTGACTGGCTTTCTATTTGGTTACAGAAAGAGCTTCAGATTTTTCTTTGTTACTAAACAAGGGAAGTATTTGATGACCTCAGAAGAGAGTATTTAGAAAGAGAGCATGAGCTTCTGTGAGGCAGAAGTTCTAAAAGTGTATCTGTGTGGCTGGCACCACACAAAGCCTCCACCAGAAAGTTAACTGCTGAATAGAAGCGTTTCAAAGTGGGCCCTTAAAATAAATGCGGACAGTTCACAAAGAGTTCACTTCACAGAACTCACGCGTCCGCATGTAAGATTCATGCACAGTGTACGCAAACACAAACACACGAACAAATCAAAGTAAACTGTGGGGGGAAAAAAAAGAATTCAATTGGCGAATGTTCATGTTTTCTTTCACACCTCTAGGAGAGAGAAGAAATTAATCAGAAAATTCAGTGCTTGAAGTAGACCTAAGATTGTAAAGTTCAGTGTGGCCATAAAGGACAGATACACCTATAAACATACATTTTTGCAAAGCTGGAACATGGAAGTTAAATGCTATAAATGCCTATGTGTGCATAAAATGTTTCTAAAAGGATACACAAGAAACTCAAGTGAGGTTTCTGGATGAAGAACAGAATTTCTTGTCACTAACCTTTAAGAATTTTTTAATGATGTACAGCTATTCTAATAAACATTTAAACATTTAAAATTTCACTGCTAAAAGTAGTCATTTTTAATCAGTATTAGAAAGAAAAAAAATCCCTGTTTCAGGCTTTAGAGTGTTTCTGAAGATACTATTTTAATATCCACAGAGAGTTCCAAAGGAGATGAACAGTCATAGCTGGTAAAGCATATAGTGGCTAAAACTGGGCTTTTTGAGGCCAGACAGCAAGGGTTCAAGTCCTAGCACCACCGCTTGCAGGCTCTGTGACCTTGGACGAGTTTTCTAACTTTCAGATGCGTCAAGTTTTCTTCATCTATAAAATGGAAGCAACCAAAGGGCTATCAAGAGAAATAAGCAAATAAAATCATATAGTATGCTCAAACAGTGCTTGGAATACAGTAAACATTTAATAATTGTTGCTTTGGCAGCTAGGCCTAAATAGCAATAGATGCACGATCAAGTTGCATATATGGCTGAACTTACTCTCAATGGAAAACTTGATCATACTCGATTTTCTCGGGCACTTGGGACACCTGGGCCCCCAGTTTGTGTCAATAAACAATGACTGACTGATTTAGGATGTCGGTTAAAAACAAAAAGGCTGGACTACTTATCCAGATGTTAGAAATATTTCTCCCAAGCAGCTAATAGCACATCCAGTCTTTAAGAAACGATCACTTAGGTCTGTTAAATTCCCTCAACTACACAACAATGATTTCATTTACTTTCTCCAATTAAACGTAATAATGAAAGAAGGAAAACTCAGTAACAGAAAAGAATTCCTAGAGTGATACCTTCCTAGATGGAGACTTAATGCCAGGTGGTCTGCTGTAATCAGAATTTTTTTTTTAAACTTGAGAGTCAACATCATTTCAAGACACATTAGATTTTGTAAACCCTCACCTCCAAAAAAAACAAAACCATAATTAAGCCATCCAGGTAAGAACTAAATCTACTGTTTACCCTCAGGGAATACAAAACAATGTCACAACAGTGCTGTGACCTAAACCTTCCTCCATCTCTGCAGCTACAAAAGTCCATTCATCTACCCTGCCTGAAGCATCATCTGCAAAATGGATGGTGATGCCTAACACTAACTCGTTACAGATGTAAATGAGCATGTGCTCAGAATTCTGAGCAACTTGGAAAATAAGCAGCATATTAACTGAAGATGATTTTGGCGGCTCACATGCCAACTTCTAGGGACAAATAAACCATCTTCTCCCTCTAAACGCTAGATCTTGTGAGCCCACTCCATCTGGATGAGCCTTCTCCCAGGCGGCCAATATACACGTCTCATGGCAAGAAGGGCCAGCTGATTTCATCTGTACCACTGGTGTTTATGGTTTGAGCTGCGCACGTGACTTCATGCAGACCCTCAGGTCAAAAAGTTGGAGAGAAAAGAAGAATAGGTGAGACAATGAACAAGGCCTCGTGTTCATTTCTCCTTCATTTTAAAGAGAAAAACGTTACAACTCTGATGGCACTTGTTCTAAAAACAGCTTTACATTTCTACTCCTGTTTTAAGTCCTAAATAAAAAGGACAGACAAATGTAAGCAGATTTACATCCCTAAAGTACAATTAACTTTTCTGCTGAAAGGCAATAGTCTGGGGCCACGAGTCCCCAAGTCAGATAAATTTCCGCTTCATCCTGAAGCTACAAAATGAAGGCCACTCATCATAGTCAACTGGTTTCTTGGGTTTGTTTTTTTTTTTCCCCAGTTGTCACCTTACTAGGACAGAAAACAAAGACACACAGGAAAGGGGAAAAAAGGGGTGGTGGGCGGATTAGAGAAGAAAAGGGGAGTAGAATGGGAAGAGGGCAAATGTGAACCGCCCGGGCTCTGGGGCTCTGAGGCTTTACGGAAGGAACTTAACACGAGCTGACCCTCCTCCAAGTGCCCTGGACTCATTCAAAA
Organism: Bison bison bison; assembly: GCF_000754665.1. NCBI lineage: Eukaryota > Metazoa > Chordata > Mammalia > Artiodactyla > Bovidae > Bison > Bison bison. The sequence continues at coordinate 2,578,503 of NW_011494947.1, forward strand.
TCTTCCTAAAATGCGGTGGAACTTCTCTTTTCTCCCCGCAGAAGTCTTAAGAATTCTTACGACCTCTACGTGGTCCGTAGATAAGATGGAGAGTGTGTGTGTGTGTGTGTTGGGGGGTGGGGGGGGAATGGTGTAGAAAGATCACTTCAAATTCTGTATCCATAAATGGTAGAGCCGTGCTCCCTTTTGTCCACGAGACTTTAATGAAAATCGTCTGTTTCGCAAACACGCGTCGACCTTTTGGACGCGTAATTCCCAATTAGCGGTGGAAATTCCACGACGTGGGCTCACGAGGCCCTTCGGGCCTGTACGCTTCGCTTTCTCAAACTTTCTCGGGGAGACCCTGGAGGCCTGGGGGCCCCGTGACTTGGCTCTCCCGGTGTGGGCTCCCCCCACACCCCTGGGGTTAGTGCGCGCGGGGGTGGGGTGGGTTGGGGGGGGCCCGAC
>NW_011494947.1:2579484-2583207 GCF_000754665.1 Bison bison bison
ACCCTCTGCGCGCCGCGCCCGCACCCAAGGGCTGCCCCGTGTTCCGACCGGCCCGGGCCGCCGTCCAAAACCGACGCCTCGCGGGTTTCGACGTTAAGCAAAGCGGGGGGATGGAGATTTTAAGCGCGGCATGTCTTGGTTCTCAGAGTTGCGAAGTACTGTCCTGACGCCCCAAGGAAAGACAGCAGCAATTATGGCAGGCAAGTCGGGGGAGGGCGGGCCTGCTCAGCATCACTTTGAGGAACCTCCTGCATCTCTGGGAGGAGATCCCCCCCACCCAACCCCACCCCACCCCCAACTGCACCGCTGCAGGCCAAGCGAGTTGCACCGGGCGCGGTGCCCTGGCCAACCCCGTGTCCCCTGACTGTTGGTGAATAAGGCAGATTCCTCTGCAGTTATCAATACTGGTCTCATTTCTATTCGGTGAGCTTACTGTGATTAAGGCCAACTCAGTGGGTGTCTGAGGAGTGAATAATCAGAGAGCTGCAACCCACAGTACAACTACACAAGTTTGCAACACATTTGTCAAGTCATACATCCAGACTAGGAGACAAAGGAGACGTGTGAGGTCAAACACAATGTCTGATTATTAACAAAGGAGTTTAGTCTCCTCCATGAGAACTCATCAGGGGCATGGCCTACGCCCTTTCTTTAAGAAGCCTCATTTTTCTTTGAGAGAAAACCCTTCTCTTGTTTGGTGTGTGCCACGGGGGGAAGGGGAAACACATTACTTAAAACCCATTTCACCCCTGGAGAAGGGATAAGGCTACCTACTCCAGTATTCTGTCCTGGAGAATCCATGTACAGTCCATGGGTCGCAAAGAGTGAGACATGACTGAGCAACTTTCACTCACTGCTGTGCTTGGCTCCAATAGACAATATCATCACATATAACAACATAAAAAATAACAATAATGTGTGACTTGGCACCAAACTGGAAATCTACATCAGTGGAATACGAATCCAGACATACCAAATAATTTAACAAAATCAGAAACGTTTTAGCAAGTATAGGAAGGAGAAGTTGTTTAAACAGTGTTAGATAACTAAATTGCAACAGGGAGAAAAATCAAGATAGCGTCCAGGAATACTAAGAGCTGAGGGGTACTGAGATTCTACTACGAATCAGACTCCTGTGAGAAACACCCTCCAATCGTTACCTGTGCACAACTATTCTGTACGGAAAACAGAATTATCATCCTGATTCTTCAGGTGAAAATCTGAAATTCAAGAGGAGTCAAGCACCTTGCCCAAAGTCTGAGCTGGACTACCCCGGGGTCTGCCTGGCTCCAAGGATCAGGCTCCTAACCAGTGGATTATGCAGTCCCTTCTCACCAAAAATAAATCCCAAGTAAATTAAAGCTACATATATCTTTATCTTTGGCTAATAACTAAGGTTACCATATGTTTCAGAAGAAACCTTCTGAAACAAGAGACCCTGGCTACAGTCATCAGTTCCACAGGCAAAGCTGGACTCATCTGTGGTCCAGCCTATCCTGTAATGACGAAGCCTGGGTATCTTCACTATACTAGGAGTGGCAAAGTAACAAGACCTTCACTCACACTGCCAAAACCTGACCATTCAAGGCTGGACTAGATACGACTAGTGTGTATCAGTGTTTCTCAGCCTCGGTATCATTCATTTTTCAGAGATGTCCTGTCAAATTCTGATTCACATACAAAATGTGTTTTTACTGCAACCAAGTGACCTGTGGTTTGTGTGGTGGTACCAGGTCAGACCTCATGAGCAGCTAAGAAGACACAGCACTTCCCACTGCCTGGAGACAGGGCTACAGGGCTACGAGGTGACACGTGACTGTGGATGCCATCTATTGATGGATGCTGGGAGACACTATCATTCTGTCAAACAGCCCATGTGTAATGACGGCCAACTGTTCCTTGAACCTTTCAACCTCCAAGTATAATGCCAAAAATAAAATCCCAAAGGGTGCCACCAATACAAATAAGCTGAAAACTACTGTGTTGGTACCTTTTAGAAAGTTCAAGGGCTTTGGATCAGACTATAATAAAGTCTGTCATATAGCATTTCAGATGTAATGTGATGGCTATATTCAAATAGGCACCTTAATGACAAGAACAGTGGGCATTTTTGCAATTTTAACCATATCCTTGAATTCTATCAATTAATACAGGCCCAGATATTTGCCTGCATGTGTTAAACTTTATATTAAGACGTAAGTTGATTTTTAAAAGTTAATGACTATTACTAATATTCTGCTCTTGAGTCTAAAATGATCTTATCCCTTTAAAACATCTTAAAATGAGTAATGCTTATAAACTGTGTCCAGATCTTTTAAAATAGTTACAAAACCATACATCATCAGGTCTGGGAAAACACTCTGAATTAGCAGCAATGAACACTGAAAATATCGCAGAGCTCCCCACTACCAAATTAAACTAGGACTATTCTTTCCAGATCTAGCTTTTGATGCCTTTGAAACTCACTCACAAGTACAAAAAACATTCTGCTACAAGCAGATAGGAGAGCTCCAGTCTTCTTACTAGAACAAACAGAAGCCTGAGAAGGATTCCTTCCAAGTAATCTTAAACCTAAAGGCCATTAACTTTTTTTTTTTTTTTTAAGGAAAACAAATCTAAAAGGTTGTGAAGTAACTTGTTTGCTATGTTGTACTCAGTTTGGGAAAGGAATAACCTTTTAATATGTGCCAGGCGCAAACCTTCCAACAATCCTATGGATTTCCTGTAGTTTAACTCCATTTCACAGGTAAGGAAACTGAGGGGTAAGCAGGTATAGGGATGGGTTAACAGTCTGTCTAGGTTCACATAGCTAGGAAGTAGTAAGGTCTAAAGCCCTTGAACTTTCCAAAATGGACATAATTTGTAATTTAAGTAAAAGGTGGATAATTGTAGCAAAGCCAGAGGATGAAATAAAAATCAGTAACTATTGAAAAATGTCTTGAAACAGCTGATGGAATTAGAACTATTTAAGAATATTTTAAAATATATCAGAATAGTGAGAAAGAATGAAAGTCCTTACTTACATTAAAATATGTTATCTGTGCTGTGTTTCTAAAAGCACGGTCCATGGACAACCTATTTTTAATTGCCTGGGGTGCTTGTTTAAAATGCAGACTCTCTGGAGAAGGAAATGGCAACCCACTCCAGTATTCTTGCCTGGAAAAGTCCATGGACAGAGGAGCCTGGCAGGCTGCAGTCCATGGGGTTACATGACTGAGCATGTGTGCATGAGGGTGGAGGGTCACGGGTTGGTAGCAATAAACTGGTAGAACTAAAAAAATAAAAAATAAAAAAATAAAATGCAGACTCTTGCTCCAGTCTAGACCTACACAATCAGAATATATGGATGGTGGTATCTTAACATGATCTGAAGATGATCTGCATGCATACGTAAGTCTGACAACCATTGTTTTGGAAGAAGGAAGAGTTCCCCCTTGTTTTCCTTGGAAATAGGACAAATAAGGATGGATATTTCTAAAATTTATTCATCTGAAAGCAATTTCTGCATTTAAGAAATTGTATAACTCTAAAACAAGTTACTTTGTCAACAAAGGTCCCTCTAGTCAAGGCTATGGTTTTTCCAGTGGTCATGTATGGATGTGAGAGTTGAACTGTGAAGAAAGCTGAGCGCTGAAGAATTGATGCTTTTGAACTGTGGTGTTGGAGAAGACTCTTGAGAGTCCCTTGGACTGCAAGGAGATCCAACCAGTCCATTCTAAAGGA
>NW_011494947.1:2583307-2583413 GCF_000754665.1 Bison bison bison
CCATTCTAAAGGAGATCAGTCCTAGGTGTTCATTGGAAGGACTGACGCTGAAGCTGAAACTCCAATACTTTGGCCACTTCATGCGAAGAGTTGACTCATTGGAAAA
>NW_011494947.1:2583513-2625635 GCF_000754665.1 Bison bison bison
ACTCATTGGAAAAGACTCTGATGCTGGGAGGGATTGGGGGCAGGAGGAGAAGGGGACGACAGAGGATGAGATGGCTGGATGGCATCATCGACTCGATGGACATGAGTCTGAGTGAACTCCAGGACTTGGTGATGGACAGGGAAGCCTGGTGTGTTGCAATTCATGGGGTCGAAAAGAGTCGGACACGACTGAGCGACTGAACTGAACTGAAAACAAATTACCAAAAGAGGACTTTTCTCTGAAAATTTTGGATAAAGAATGAACTTTTTTAAAGTCTGGAGTTCAGTCCTTTTTTTTTTTTTTAAATAGAGTTGCAGGGGGTGGGGCGTGGATAGGCAAGGGCCCACCACAGAAGTTGCTCGAGGGAAGAAAGCAGGATATGGATGCAGGAGGCAGGATGTGGAAGCTCTACCTGGGAGCAGCAGGATGGGGGTGGGGGTTTAAGGGAGACAGATGAAATCTGATATGGTGCCTGGTTTGGGACCCCCAGGACCAAATGATCCCAGATCTGACTGACCCCTTCCCTGTTTCCAGCCCAGTTAATAACTTTAGGAGGAAAGAGCAAAGATCTTGAGGTATGTACGTGCTTACTATTCCACTATTTCACGTGCCAACAGAGACTACATCCTCTGATTTGCAGACACTGTCCAGTGAGAGCCTGCCAGGTTCCCAAGTGATGGGTCCAATCCACAGGAAAATGTGGCTTAGAAGAACATATCAACCATACCTGCTTTTGCCCCAGTAAAGGGCATGCATGCATCTCTTTAAGTATCATAGATTTTCAGTGAGATAACACTGTTTATTGGTCAAGTGTCACAAAGGTCCAGGTACTCTGGTGTGGGGGAACCAGGTGAGACGGGAGGCCGTGCAGTGAGGCTGAAAGAGCTATGACATCACGCGACCTTATTCTCAGATTTTCCATTCACCGTGGTGGCATAGCCAAGTGACTCAATTTTCTAGTCTGTAAAACTGTGGGGTGGTCTTAAGAGTAGCCATCTCCCTGGGTGATGAAAATTAGAAATAGTGTATGAAAAGTGCCCCACTCAGAGAAGGTGCTCAGTGAACAGTATTTTTATTTCCAAAAGAGGACTCTTACTGTATCAGGTGATGCTCTGTGTTCCTGTCTAAGTCTTACTAGGACCAAGTCAAGAGCTAAAATTAACAAATGTGATATGTGAAAATGATTCCAGAAAACACAGTCTGAGGGAGTGAAAGCAATCTGGAGGTTTTCCAAGGGACAAGGAAATCAACTTATTTTATTAAGGGAAAGAAACACTAGTTATGGGGTAAGAGGAGCAACCAAGGTTCAAATGTCACAGGGAGTCCTATCTTTAACTTCTAAAGACTAAGTTTTACAACCACAGCTCGGTGGCAAAACACAAACTCCAAGCCGCACATCTTTAGTGAAAACCTATTTCAGGCCCAGAACTCGAGAGCTTGATGTGCGGTCTACACATGGGACTGTCTTTCGCAAAACACTGATTGTTTTGTTACTCCCTTTGGTAGTTCCAGACCTGCAATTCTCAACGGGGGTGGGGTGGAGAGGCACATCTGAACTGCTTTAGGGTAATTACATCCACTTTCTAGAAAACCTCATTCGAGAAAGATTTTACTATATTTTTATAATTGACAAGTCAAACATTACTATTCAGTGATTTTTCTCCCAGAGGAAACTAGTATTACTGTTGGTATGCCCTAAATAGTCTTATTTTTATTTTTAATCAAAGTAATAAAAGTACATGGTTAAAAACAAATAGTACTAAAAGTCATATAATAAAATCAGAAGTCCCCTGACTCCATCCCCTTGTCTGTTTCTCCAAAGGCAGCCTTCTTCAGATTCTGAATATCCTCATATTGTTGTTTCTGGATTCATCAACTTTCCACATGCTATATTAACTGGTTATAGTAGTATCATGCTATCACCATCTCCAATCTCCCATAACAATACAATCACAATTTTTGGTTAAATCAACAACGGTCAGTGTTGATCATTATTACAATGACATAAATATTGTTCATTGCTCCACCAATAATATACTGTGAATGTTTCCTTTATTATATAACTTTGTTTATCCTGGAAATATTATTAGGTTGCAAAACTAATTGCAGTTTTGCACTGTTAACTTTGCCATTTGATATTGGAATACATTCTTAAATGTGGTTATTTTATACATCATTTTAATGTGCACTTCTCACTTTTTTTTTTGCTAATGATTTATTACTTGCTGGGAATTTTATCTTAGACTATGGAAATGATTTAGACAAAAAGCAAATTCGGGTGATTTTTCTTATTTGAGCTCAAAATGGGTCATAAAGCGGGCAGAGACAATTCGCAACATCAACAATGCATTTGGCCCAGGAACTGCTAAAGAACGGATAGGATAGTGCAGTGGTGGTTCAAGAAGTTTTGCAAAAGAGATGAGAGCCTTGAAGATGAAGAGCGTACTGGCCAGCCATCGGAAGTTGAGAACAACCAATTGAGAGCCATCATTAAAGCTGCTCCTCTTACAACTACATGAGAAGTTGCTGAAGAACTCAACACTGACCATTCTACCTAAGGTTATTTGCATTTGAAATAAACTAGAAAGGTGAAAAAGCTTGGTAAGTGGGTATCTCATGAGCTGACTGCAGATCAAAAAAAATCATCGTTTTGAAGTGTTGTCTTCTCTTATTCCACACAACAATGGTGAACCATTTCTCAAACGGATTGTGACGTGCGATGAAAAGTGGATTTTATACGACAACCAGCAATGGCCAGCTCAGTGGCTGGACTGAGAAGCACCAAAGCACTTCCAGAAGCAAACTCACACCTGAAAAAAGGTCATGGTCAGTTTGATGGCCTGCTGCCCGTCTGATCCACTACAGCTTTCTGAATCCCAGCGAAACTATTACATCCTTACATCCAAGAAGCATGCTCAGCAAATCGATGAGATGCACCAAAAACTGCATTGCCTGCAGCTGGCATTGGTCAACGGAGAGAACCCATTTTTTCTCCATGACAATGTCCAACCGCACGTGGCACAACCAATGCTTCAAAAGTTGAAAGAGTTGGGCTGTGAAGCTTTGCCACGTTCACCTGACCTCTTGCCAATGGATTACCACTTCTTCAAGCATCTTGACAGCTTTTTGCAGGGAAAATGCGGCCACAACCAGCAGGAGGCGGAAAATGCTTTCCAATAGCTCATCAAATGCCGAAGCACAGATTTTTATGCTAAAAGAATAAACAAATTTATTTCCCGTTGGAAAAAATGTGTTGATTGTTACAGTTCCTCCTTTGATTAATAAAGATGTAAATATATAATGATTTAAAATTCACGGTCCAAAACCACAGTTAGGTTTGCACCAACCTAATAATGGCCTTGTTTTTTTTTCATTTGATTAGTCTTCTGTATACCTATTACTGTTTTTTCCCCAAACATTTCAAATATCTGTTAAACAACTAGTAGTATTTTTTCCAAATATTAAAAAACATTTAAAATATCCTCAGTTCTATTTATTGACTCACATCCTCAGGTGGCTGGAATTCACCATCCAGTAGCTTCCTGGGGGTGGGGAGAGGTGCATGTTTGAAAAAAATGCCTTTCCATTCCAGTAAGTTTGGCTGGGTATAGAACTGTAGGTTGAAAATCATTTTCCCTGCTTAATTTTGAAGGTATCTCTCTGCTATCGTCTAGTTCTCAGTTCTGTTGTTTAGAAATATAAATCCACTGTGACTCCTGATCTTTTATATATCACCTGCATTTGTCTTTGGAAGCTTTTAAGATCTTCTAATATTCTCAGTGTCTTGAGATTTTACAATGAGATGGCTTGGAGTGAGTCTTTTTTCATATATTATGCTGTGCACTCAGGGAGCCAATCCAATTCAAAGATTTCAGTCATTGAACTCCAGAAAATACTCACTTCATTAAGTTCTGAAATTTTTCTGATATTTACTGTTTCCTAAATTCTCCTCCACTTGCTCTCAGTTCTCTCTTTCTGGAAGTCCTGCCAGATGGCTACTAAAGCCCTGGGACTGAGCTTCTAACCTTCTTACCTGTCCTGTTTTGTTGTCTGAGTCTTTGCCTTATGTTTTGCTTTCCGAGAGGGACTATTTCCAAGTCTCCTGTACAGTTCTTCTGAACTCTTCCTCTGTTTCCTACATTGTCTTTATTTCCACCACGTTCCCTTTCTCTGTGAATTTCTTTTACCCTTTATCTATCATGCAGAGACTTTTAATTTGGCTGTCCATTCATTATCCATGGGAGAGGAACTAAAAAGTATGCACAGAAAGGGTACAACACGTGGACTTAGATGAAGGGAGGTGGTGAGCTTACTTTTCCATCAAGAGAATGCCCAAGTCGGCTTTTCTCTGAGACCATTCAGTTTTTTGTTGTTTTTTTCTAGAAAAGATTCTTTCCACCTCTTCTCTGTTAGGAAGAGGGCTGGAGAATCTCATTATTCAGTATGCAGGCTCAAAAGAGAATCTGCTCTTGCCCACCCCACTGGTTTCAGCCCAATGGTGTACCCACACCTCTGCTGGGATAATACCCCAGAGTCTGGAGCCTTTATAGGGCAATTTCTCAGTAATACTTCTAGTCTCATGAAAGTGGGAAGGAGAAGTGGTGATCTGGCTGTACAGGGAGGGGGAGGGGGATGAAGAATCTAAAAACTCCTTTACAAGCTTTCAACTGATCCGCTTGATTTCAGTTAAGAGCCTCACCACCCCCTGCTTTTTGTAGTACTAAAGACTCCAATTTCTTATTTTTTTCTTCTCAGATTCTTATAACTGGCTTACTTCTAATCAGTGTCTCTCTCAGAAGAGGTTAGGCTTTAGTTTCTTTCATTCTCCTAGGTCTATTACACATTTAAAAAAATATATATATATGAATTTCTTTAATTGTTTTTTATTAATGAGTTTATTCATTTATTTTTGGCTGTGCCAGGTCTCCATTGTGGTACTTCTCATTGCGGTGACTTCTCTTGTTGTGGAACACGGGCTGTAGGCACGAAAGCTTCAATAGTTGGAGCATGCGGGCTCAGCAGTTGTGGCTTCTGGGCTTAGCTGCTTTGTGGCATGTGGAATCTTCCCCATCCAGGGATCGAACCTGTGTCCCCGGCATTGGCAGGTGACTCTTATCCATCGTACCACCTGCTGCTGCTGCTAAGTCACTTCAGTCGTGTCCGACTCTGTGCGACGCCATAGACGGCAGCCCACCAGGCTCCCCTGTCCCTGGTATTCTCCAGGCAAGAACACTGGAGTGGGGTGCCATTGCCTTCTCCGATCGTACCACCAGGGAAGTCCTATTACCATGCTCTTGACTGCCTTCCATTTTCAAAAAACATTTTTGTCTTTCTTATCTGCTTTTCTTATTGGGTTCTTTTTGTCCTTATACATTTTCACTTTAAAAAAAAAAAAAAAAGAATCATCTTACTGCTGTTCCAGTAGGCCTTGGAGGAGGTAGTAGAAATGAAAACAGGTCTGCAAACTTTAATCATTTTAAATCAGAGTCTCATTTGACCATTTTACAGATGAGACTACTGAGGCAGGTTAAGTAACTTGACAAGGTCTCATAGCCAGTTAGTGGCAGAGCCAGGGAAAGAGCCCGGATCTCTGAATTACCTTGCTAGAGTTTTTCCATTATATGACACCCACGAGGCACCCATAATCAAGAGCTGGCAGACTAATTTTAGGATATGAGGCTGAAAAAGTATTTAAAATTTGTTGCGAGCTACAGCTCTCAAATCTTAATATTGCTGGTAGTGAAGAAACAACCAAACCCTGAATTCTTAAATCCAGTCACATAACTTTAAATTATAAACAGATATGTTATTAAACAGAAATAGTTTGGGATATTCTTATTAAACTCTTAAGTGCTTGAATTCAATTTAAAGAGGTTTCGCATGATTTCATAAATTGTCTTTGTCCCTTTTACTTTGGTTAACTTTTAAAATAAATGCCACGGAATTTTATTTTAAATCGTGGAAAGTCTTGTTTGTTTTTAATCAGAATATTGAATAAAAATTGAGAAATCTACAAGACAAATAAAAAAGAGCAATGTTGCCGAAATCTAAAGGATTCAAACTATTTTCTTTATAATAAAGTAAATTTAAGCCCACTTAAGTAGAACTGGTTGAAAAAAGAAAAGCCCAAGCGCCGGTTATTTATAAACAGTACTCCTTTTATTTTCAAACACTAGCACTGCTTTTGGCTTTTATAGTTTTGTTCCGTCTGAACTGGAAAATCAATGGTTAATCTTTTTTCCTCTCTTTCTGTAAGACTAAAAGAATCTGCGAAAGCAGCAGACCAGGCCTGGGGATCACGTTACTTTGGGGGTGGGGGGAAGGAGGCAGCTGGAGGGGAGTGTAGAGAGAAGGGCCAGAAGGGAAAGAAAACAAGTTGTCTGAACCTCCCCACAGTGTAAGACCCAGCAGGGATTAGGAGGTACGCGGAGGAGCCCGTGTTTATCCAAGTTATCTCTGGGGCAGCTGAAACGGGCTGTGAACGTATGGGCTCCCTCGATATTAAAACCTTCTCAGCAGCAGAGCTGCACCCGGGAAAGCGGATTTCTTGGTAATTGTTACCAAGGCCTGAAAACCTAGAAATGAAACGCTCAGGGGGCGTTAATGTTTGTTTCTTCCAACATTCAGTACCAATTTGTTTTGTTGTCAAGGTTTTAAACACACAAAGGACAAACGGATTCAGAAGATTTCTTCCCTACACTTGTTAGAAATTACCGCTGTCCTTAGAGAAGCAATGACATCTCTAAATGAAACACTGCTGCTCTTTTTCCTCCTAAAGAGACAGATCTGGCATATTAATACAGAACTACAGACTCACCAGAGAAGAACAGCCACAGTTAACATTGGAGAAACTGCTCATTAAACGGCACTTCTGGGGGAAAAAGCCACTTGAAAAGCTACAAAACGAAGCTGACCTGGCAGAGGCTGTCCTTTTGTCTGCCACCTCCCTACCATTGGTATATAAAATCTATATTCAGTACAGCAGCTCCAGAACTGTATTTGATCACTAGGGTATTTTCACATTCCCTAAGTAATAATTATTCATATTTAGTATTTATGGCTACTTCACCATTAAGAACAATTCTAAAACAATAGTAAAATGAACTCCTCCAAAAGGTTTAGGCCAATAACAGCATATCAACTAGATTTTCTTTGATGAAAAAGTCATGGGAATCCCACACAGACTAGTTATAGGAACCGCCAAGCCCAACAATGGCCCCTAACATCTATTCTCCTCTCTCACCCTCAACCTCTTAAGTTTTAGATGGACATATGGCCCCTAGTCCCTCTTTTACCTAGTCATTACCATGTAACTAAGTTTTAGCCAGAATCAAGATTGCCGGGAGAAACATCAATGACCTCAGATACGCAGATCTGATTCGCAGACATCACCCTTATGGCAGAAAGTGAAGAAGAACTAAAGAGCCTCTTGATGAAAGTGAAAGAGGAGAGTGGAAGTTGGCTTAAAACTCAACATTCAGAAAACTAAGATCGTGGTATCCGGTCCCATCACTTTATGGCAAATAGATGGGAAAACCATGGAAACAGTTAGAGACTTTATTTTTTTGGGCTCCAAAATCACTGCAGATGGTGACTGCAGCCATGTAATTAAAAGACACTTGCTCCTTGGAAGAAAAGCTATGACCAACTTAGACAGCATATTAAAAAGCAGAGATATTACTTTGTCAACAAAGGTCCATCTAGTCAAAGCTATGGTTTTTCAAGCAGTCATGTATGGATGTGAGAGCTGGACTTTAAAGAAAGCTGAGTGCCGAAGAATTGATGCTTTTGAACTGTGGTGTTGGAGAAGACTCTTGAGAGTCCTTTGGAATGCAAGGAGATCCAACCAGTCGATTCTAAAGGAAATCAACCCTGAATATTCATTGGAAGGACTGATGCTGAAGCTGAAGCTCCAATATGATGGCCACCTGATGTGAAGAACTGACTCAATGGAAAAGACCCTGATGCTGGGAAAGACTGAAGCCGGGAGAAAGGGATGACAGAGGATGAGATGGTTGGATGGCATCAACGACTCGATGGAGATGAGTTTGAGCAAGCTCTGGGAGTTGGTGATGGACAGGGAGGCCTGGCGTGCTGCAGTCCATGGGGTCGCAAAGAGTCGGACACATGACTGAGAGACAACTGAAGTTTTAACCAATGATAATGGGGAGCAGAGGTGGCGCTCTGCTAGAGCCAGATGGCGCCAGTGGCAAAGAGCCCACCTACCAATGCAGGAGATGCAAGAGACTGTAGGTTCGAAGATTTCCTGGAGGAGGAAATGGCACTCCACTCTAGTATTCTTGCGAGGAGAATCCCACAGACAGAGGAGCCTGGCAGGCTACAGTTCATGGGGTCACAAAGAGTCGGACACGAATGAGCCTCTGAGCAACATGGCGAGCAGAAATGATGCATGTAACTTCTGGGCCAGGTTCTTAAAAGGAATAAGGACAGCTTCCCTCCCATTTTCTACTTCCCACTGCCTGCAAGGAGACAGGCTAACTGGAGTGGCCGTTTGGATCATGAAGTAACAAGAGAGAAGGTGTCTGAGTCCGTCCTCATACACACGCAGGACTGCTAATGCCAGGCTGTTACAGAAGCCAGAAGTAAACATGCAGTTGTTTAAACCACGGATATTCTGTGTCTGTACGACAGCCATTTATTCTTTACCATAATACTAAAAGACCAGTTCTAACTCCTACAAATCGAAGAATTTCCCAAATCAACTGTTTCTTTTCTTTATCTAGTAAAAACTGTTAATCAGAGAGCAAGCATTTGAAATTGCCCTATAACCTTTAGAAAATGAGAAAGTGTTTTAAATAATCGCTGTGAAAAACACAGTCCAGTATCCAGCTCATAGCAAAGACTCAAATATTACACATTAACTGTTATTACTAGTATTTAACTGTCCCTTTCACCTTTCCACAGTCTCTGGTACTGGTGTGAGAAAGATTAAAAGATTCTGTGTTCTATGACATATCTGAGAAAGAATTTGTATCCAGAATACAGAGAACTCAACACTCAATAAGACAGTAAGCAAACCAAATAAAAAATGGATATAAGAGTTAAACTGGAGTGTCACCAAAAAGGAAATATGAATGGCTAATAAGCATGTGAAAAGAGGCTCAGCATCATTGGTTGTTCTAGAAAGGGAAACTAAAAACACAATGAGGTACTTCTTCACAGCCACTCAAATAACTGATCAAAAAGACAGACAAAACCAAGTGCTGGTGAGAATGTGGAGAAACTAGGAGCCTGGTGTGCTATAGTCCATGGGGTCGCAAAGAGTCAGACACGACTGAGCGACTGAACAGCTGTTACAACGCTGCTGGTGGGAACATAAAATGGTACGGCCCTACTATAGAAAATACTTCGGCAGTTTCTTAAAAAGTTAAACATAAATTTACTATAAGACCCCAAAATCTCTACTATTAGGAATCTACCCTAGAGGAATGAAACCGTATCCACACATGAATGTCCACAGTAGCATTGTTTGTAATGGTCAAAAACTGGAAACAATCCAAATACCCATCGATGATTGATGAATTAAACAACATGTATATCCAAAGAATGGAGTAATATTCAGTAACAAAAGGGAATGAAGTGCTACAATAGAAATGGCAACCCATTCCAGTATTTTTGCCTGGGAAGTCCCATGGACAGAGGAGCCTGGCAGGCTACAGTCCATGAGGTCACAAAAGAGTCGGACGCTGTGGAGCCACTCAACAACAGCGACAAAGAATAGATGAACCTCAGAAACACACTGTGATGCGAAAGAAGCCAGTCACAAAGGCCGCATAGTGTATGATTCCATGTATATGAATGTGCTGCTGCTGCTGAGTCGCTTCAGTCGTGTCCGACTCCATGCGACCCCATAGACGGCAGCCCACCAGGCTCCCCCATCCCTGGGATTCTCCAGGCAAGAACACTGGAGTGGGTTGCCATTTCCTTCTCCAATGTGTGAAAGTAGAATAAGAGTCAGTTCCTGCTTTAAAGAGATCTGGGTATTTATCTTCACTTCTTGATCCTTGTCTGACTCTTGACTTAGCTCTCATAAAACTCTTATTACTTGTCAATCAAAGATTAGACTTGTCATCAGAGATTTGAGAATGGGCTGCTCACGCAACAAACATTATAGAGCCAGTGGTGATGAAGACGATAAAAAGGAAGAAGACACACTTCCAGCCTTCTCAAGATGCTGGTCTTGAGAGAGACATGGGAAAGAGAGGAGCAGACACTGAAATAAGGAATTAAAAGGTTGTGGTTGGTTTAGTCACCAAGTCGTGTCAAACTCTTGTGACGCCATGAACTGTAGCCCCCCAGGCTCCTCTGTCTGTGGGATTGTCCAGGCAAGAATACAGGAGTGGGTAGGCATTTCCTTCTCCAGGGGCTTTTCCTGACCCAGAGATCGAATGTGGATCTCCTGCATTGCAGGCGGTCTTCTGCACTGCATGTGGATTCTTTACCAACTGAGCTATCTTTCAGTTTAGAAAACTGCAATAATAAGTATTTGCATAATAGCTACAGGAGCCCAGAAGAAGTGGCTAATTCTGTCTAGAAGTGAAGTGAAAGTCGCTTAGTCGTGTCTGACTCTTTGCGACCCCAGGGACTATACAGTCCACAGAATTCTCTAGACCAGAATACTGGAGTGGGAAGCTTTTCCCTTTCCAGGGGGGCTTCCCAATCCAGGGATTGAACCCAGCTTTCCTGCATTGCAGGCAGATTCTTTACCAGCTGAGCCACCAGGGAAGTCCAAGAATACTAGAGTGGGTAGCCTATCCCTTCTCCAGCAGATCTTCCCGACCCAGGAAGATCCTAGACATTCTGCCTAGAGATGTCAGGAAAGGTTTTCCAGTGGAGAAACCAGTAGTACAGTACTATCTCCTTTTAGAATATAGAAATCAACTAAAAGCATACAAGTGGCCCACACATATGTGTTGAGTTGCTTCTCCACAGAGGCAGTACAAAGGCAGTTGAGTGGGGATCAGTTCAGTTCAGTCGCTCAGTCGTGTCCGACTCTTTGCGACCCCATGAATCGCAGCACACCAGGCCTCCCTGTCCATCACCAACTCCCGGAGTTCACTGAGACTCACGTCCATCGAGTCAGTGATGCCATCCAGCCACCTCATCCTCTGTCGTCCCCTTCTCCTCCTGCCCCCAATCCCTCCCAGCATCAGAGTCTTTTCCAATGAGTCAACTCTTCGTATGAGGTGGCCAAAGTACTGGAGTTTCAGCTTTAGCATCATTCCTTCCAAAGAAATCCCAGGGCTGATCTCCTTCAGAATGGACTGGTTGGATCTCCTTGCAGTCCAAGGGACTCTCAAGAGTCTTCTCCAACACCACAGTTCAAAAGCATCAATTCTTCAGCGCTCCGCCTTCTTCACAGTCCAACTCTCACATCCATACATGACCACAGGAAAAACCATAGCCTTGACTAGACGGACCTTTGTTGGCAAAGTAATGTCTCTGCTTTTGAATATGCTATCTAGGTTGGTCATAACTTTCCTTCCAAGGAGTAAGCGTCTTTTGAACAAATGGAGCTGGAACACTGTGCCATCCATACGCAAAATAATGACACTTGGTCAATAAGCACCATATATGCTAAATGAAAACTTACAAAACTTCTAGAAGAGTATCTTTGTGACCTTGGTGTCAGCAAAAAATTTTTAGCTACAATACCAAAAGTATAAACCTTAAGAGAAATAACTGATAAACTGGACTCTATCAAAATTAAAAATTTCTGCTCTTCTAAAGACACTCTAGAGATGAAAAGGACAAGACTGGGAGAAAATGCCAAGCGCTGGTGAAAATGTGGAGCAACTGGTGTGAACTGCTGATGGGGAATGCAAAGTAACACATTCACATCGTAAAACAGTTTGGCAGTTTCTCAAAAGCTAAGCATACCCTTAACATATGGCCTACTGATTCCATTCCTATTTAATCAAGAGAAATGAAAACTAATGTTCACACAAAAACCGGTATGTGAATTTACATGCAGTATAGTGGCTTTATTCATAACCATGAAAAACTGGAAACTCAAATGTCCTTCAACAGCTGAATGGATAAACGCACTGCCACACCATCACACAACAGGACGCTGCTCAGCAATAAAAAGGAATGAACCATATTGACTACATGCAACAGCACAGATGAATCTTAAATGCATTCTGACTCATAATTCTGTTTATGATATCCTATAGCAGACAGAATCTTCAGGAAAGAAAACCGAAAAGTACTTGCTGGGGCTGGGAGGATATGTTGACAACCAAAGGAATCAGGGCTGGAGGCATGGGTGATGGGACAGTTCTCGATCTCAAGGGTGGTGGTAGTTTTATGACTGTGTGTGCTGGGCTTAGTCACTTCGGTTGTGTTTGACTCTGTGCAACCCCATGGACTGTAGCCCACCAGGCTCCTCTGTCCATGGGATTCTCCAGGCAAGAATACTGGAGTGGGTTAACATGCCCACTCCAGGGGATCTTCCCAGGGGATCTTCCTGACCTGGGGATCGAACCAGGAACCAGCGTCTTCTGCATCTCCTGCATTGCAGGCGGATTCTTTACTGCTGAGCCACCAGGGAAGCCCCACATGACTATAAGCACTGTCAAAACTCAAAACTCTAAAAGGGGCAAATTTTACTGTAGGTAAATTATGCCTCAATAAAAACATTTCCTTCTTCCTTCAGGGAATCCACTCACTGCCGGAGCCCCAGCTTGGTGCTTGCCTGTGAATAACACCCCTCAGGGGCTGTGAGAGGGCACTGCATTACTGGACTTGATTTGGCTGGTGAGAATTACATTAATGGAACTAAACGAGTGGTCCTAGAGGGGTGAGAACAGTCTTACCATTTGGTTTCTTTGCCTCTGTTCCTTCTACCTACAAGACTCAAAGATGAATATATATCAGAAGTACACACAGCACTGATAAGCAGCTTTATCCACTGTCATTCCAGGCGGCAGAAATCCATGCTAAAGGGTTGTCTTTCTCTAACGCAAACCGCCCTGCACCTGGATGGGAAGGCACTGGTGACCACAGAGGAGAGGTAGCTGTGGCGGATGGAGAGAAGCCCTGCAGGACAGTGGAACCCTGGGTTCCAGAGGCTTCTGTAAGGCTCGGGAAGGCACTTCACCAGCTCTGAGCCTCATTCACCTGCAAAATGAAGGCTGTACCATGGCTGTTGTGATACGTCCAGGCTC
This sequence comes from Bison bison bison, assembly GCF_000754665.1. Lineage (NCBI taxonomy): Eukaryota > Metazoa > Chordata > Mammalia > Artiodactyla > Bovidae > Bison > Bison bison. Next base: position 2,596,704 of record NW_011494947.1, read on the forward strand.
TCGGTCGATAAGTTTGTTCAAGGTCTAAGGTAAATCATTCTGCTTCTCCTTGTCAAGGGCTTTTTAAAAATGACCACAGGCATTTTCCTGACCAGGATAAGTTAGGTTTGCTAACTTACAAATGCCAGCACCATACCGAAAGACTGGCTTCCCTTGTCTAGACCATGTCCACAGCCAGTCAATCTTCACAGATGGACTTAGGAGCACTGGGGCCACAGGACAATGAAGGGCAGGTCTCCAGCAAATCACATCAGAAGTGTGGACGGTCAGCCCTGGCTGGCTGCAACTGATTGCTCTCAACATTTCCAGAGCAAGTGAGCCAGAAAGCTTCATGAAAAACAATGTCCAGAGCCCTGGGCACTCAACTTCCTGCTGGTAAGGTGTACAAAGACGAGGATGGGGTGGGGCTGAGCAGGTTTACAATCTCCTAAGGATTGAAAGCACTGTTTAATTAATTCTGCAGCTTTCCACTCTTTAAGGCCATAGAATTGCCTTTAACTTTGTCCCATAGTTGTGGGCTCTTGACTCTGCCTAGGGTTTGCATATCTGATTCCCGAGTCTCAAAAAGCCCCATAAGGGAAATTTGACAATATTCAATATCTATCAAAACTATAAATTTATTTACCCTTTGACCCAGCGATTATATTTTGGGGGGTTTACTCTATATAGCCATCCATACACACACAAGTGGATGCGAATATACACATATTCATTCAAATATACATACATTCATTGTAGATTGTTTAAACAGCAAGTATCCATCTTTAAGTTAAAGAAACTTTGGTCTTAGCCTTCAAAATGGGGTACATTTATGCCTGGATGGGGGTACACATTAGCTTTCCAAGAAATATGCAAGTATTTACTTAAAAAGGAATAAAAAATAAATAAATAAAAGGAATCAACTTTCAGAGCTTCAATTTCACACGTTATCCTTTTTACAACTGATCTGCCTAAGAACGCCTCTGTCAGTTCTCCTTGACTAATGTTGCTCTCATAATGACCCCTCACTTTCGCCACGAAGGAGCGGAATACCCCTCGTAAGTCCATGGGTTTAAAAATTCCTGGTTATAAACCATGGGACAATATGAGAATATATATCTTTAGACAGGAAGTTGGTTTTCTTTAAAAAAATTTTTCTTTTTATTTTGTATTTGAGTATAGTGGATTACAATAAACTGTGGAAAATTCTGAAAGAGATGGGAATACTAGACCACCTGATCTGCCTCTTGAGAAATTTGTATGCAGGTCAGGAAGCAACAGTTAGAACTGGACATGGAACAACAGACTGGTTCCAAATAGGAAAAGGAGTTCGTCAAGGCTGTATATTGTCACCCTGTTTATTCAACTTATATGCAGAGTACATCATGAGAAACGCTGGACTGGAAGAAACACAAGCTGGAATCAAGATTGCCAGGAGAAATATCAATAACCTAAAATATGCAGATGACACCACCCTTATGGCAGAAAGTGAAGAGGAACTAAAAAGCCTCTTGATGAAAGTGAAAGTGGAGAGTGAAAAAGTTGGCTTAAAGCTCAACATTCAGAAAACGAAGATCATGGCATCCGGTCCCATCACTTCATGGGAAATAGATGGGGAAACAGTGGAAACAGTGTCAGACTTTATTTTTCTGGGCTCCAAAATCACTACACATGGTGACTGCAGCCATGAAATTAAAAGACGCTTACTCCTTGGAAGGAAAGTTATGACCAACCTAGATAGCATATTCAAAAGCAGAGACATTACTTTGCCAACAAAGGTCCATCTAGTCAAGGCTATGGTTTTTCCTGTGGTCATGTATGGATGTGAGAGTTGGACTGTGAAGAAGGCGGAGCGCCGAAGAATTGATGCTTTTGAACTGTGGTGTTGGAGAAGACTCTTGCGAGTTCCTTGGACTGCAAGGAGATCCAACCAGTCCATTCTGAAGGAGATCAGCCCTGGGATTTCTTTGGAAGGAATGATGCTGAAGCTGAAACTCCAATACTTTGGCCACCTCATGTGAAGAGCTGACTCATTGGAAAAGACTCTGATGCTGGGAGGGATTGGGGGCAGGAGGAGAAGGGGACGACAGAGGATGAGATGGCTGGATGGCATCACTGACTCGATGGACGTGAGTCTCGGTGAACTCGGGAGTTGGTGATGACAGGGAGGCCTGGCGTGCTGCGATTCATGGGGTCGCAAAGAGTCGGACACGACTGAGTGACTGATCTGATCTGATCTGATAGTGGATTAACAATTCTTTTCTTTCTTTTTTTTTTGTGAGAACAAAACAAAGAGATGCCCATTAAGAGATAAATATTAAATATTCTGCAAATGTTTATGGAGTACCTACTAAGAGCTAGGTACTGTCCTACACGGCAGGGTTACAACAGCTAGAATAGAGGGGAAAAAAAATCCCTGTCCCTTGACAGTTCACACGCCCGGGGTAGGGGTGGGGGTGGGGTGGCGGCAGACAACAAAATAAACTAGTAAATTACAGACTCCATAGAGGGTAGGGACCACTAGAGAGGGCTTCCCCGGTGGTTCAGTGGTGAAGAATCCGCCCGCCAATGCAGAAGACACGGGTTGGATCCCTGGTAAGGGAAGATCCCACCTGCCATGGAGCAACAGAACACAGCTAACTACTGAGCCGGGGCTCTGGAGCCAGGGAGCCGCTGCTCCTGGGCCCACACGCCGCAGCCACTGCAGCCTGCGTGCCCTGGAGCCTGCGCTCTGAAACGAGAAGCCACCGCAACGAGAAGCCCGTGCACCTCCGCTGGAGAGTGGTCCTCGAGCCCCACAACTAGAGAAAAAGCCCATGCGGCAACGAAGACCCACACAGCCAAAAAATAAATTAAAAACAAAACACTAGGGAAATAAAGCACATAATAGGGGTGGGGATGCTGAGGTTGAAGAGTAGGGACTGAGAGCAAAATTTTAAATAAAGTGATTAGGAAAACCATCACTGGAGATGACAACTGAGCAAAGACCCAAAGGAGGCAGCGTCAACTATGGGGAAGCACTTTCCTAGCCCAGGGAACAGAAAGTACAGTCAGTGGGGCAGGGAGGATGACTGCGGAAGGTTCAAGGAAGAGCAAAGATCCCACGAATTTTTCACTGCATTTTCACTTTCATTCAGTTCCAAATACTTAAGAATTTCACTTTTGATTTTTTTTTTCTTTGACTCACGGTTTTACTTAAAAGTGTGTTATTTCATTTGCCAACAGGTGAAAGCTCTTCCAGATATCTTCCTGTTATTGATTCCTCATTTAACTCGACTGTGGTCAGAGATCATACCTTCTATGAATCGAATCAACTTACATGTATTGAGACCCTTTAAATGGCCCAGAAAACGACTTGTCTTGGTAACAGTTCCATGTGCACTTGAAAAGAATGTGTATTCTCCTATTTGGAGGCGGGGCCAGAGTGTTCTATAAGCATAAATTAAACCAAGATAGTTGTTTTTATTGTTCAAACCTCCCATATCTTTATTGATTTTCTGTCTATGTGTTCCATCAACTGAGTGGGAAGTATTAAAATCTCCAGATATAATTGTGGATTTCTCCTTGAAGTTCTATCAGTTTTTGAGTCATGTATTTCAAATCTCTAATACATATATGAACACTTAGGATTATAGATTCTTATTAGACTGACCTCTTTATCATTGTGAAATGACTCTCTTTACCCTTGGTAATATGTTTTGCTTTGAAATCTACTTTGTCTGATAGAGCCATTCAAGTTATCTTTGAATTGGTGTTGATATGGTACATTATTCCCTACCCTTTTGATTTTAGTCTATCTGTATCAAAAGAGTTGGACATAACTTTGCGATAAACAACAACACATCTTTATACTAAAAGCAGGTTCACTGTAGGCAGCATATAATTGGGTCTTACTTTTTTACCAAATCTGACAATCTCTGTTTTTTATTGGGACATTTACAACTTTTCTATTTAACATAATATCAATGATAGAGTTTAATCTATCATCTTGCTATTTTATATTTATCCAATCTATTCTTTTTCAAATAGTAAGCTTCAGATGTACTGCTATGGTTAGACAGCATCAACGACTTAATGGACATGAATGTGAGCAAACTCCAGAAGATAGCGGAGGACAGAGGAGCCTGGTGTGCCTCAGTCCATGGGGTTGCGAAGAGTTGGACACGACTTAACAACTGAACAAGACAAGTACTGATGTGTAATTGGCTCTGTGTTCATTTTTCCAAGTTTTTCTGCCTGTCCTTTTTTTGTGGTAAGTAACTTCATGATTACAATTTATCTCTGTTGGCTTATTAGCTATAACTCTGCTGCTTTAGAGTTTATCATATACATCTTTAACTTATTACAATCTATCTGCAAATGATATATTAACTTCACATATGGTGTAAGAATCTTGAGGCTTCCTGGGTGGTCCAGTGGTTAAGAATCTGTCTTGCAGTGCAGGGGACATGGTTTTGATCGCTGGTGGGGGAACTAAGATCCCACATGCTGCGGAGCAACTAAGCCCGCGTGCCATCACTGGAGAGTCTGTGCACCAAAATGAAAGGTCCCACATGCCACAATTCAAACCCCACACAGCCAAATAAATAAATAAATACTAGAAAAAGAATCTTACAATAGTATGCTTCCATTTCCCCACTCCCATTTGTGCTTTGCTTCTACGTGAGGTATAAATGCCAGTGTGTTATTTCTGCTTTTGTTTAAAAGACATATCTTTTAAAGAGAGATTTAAATGAAGAGAAGAAATATTACATATTCGTAATAATAGTTGTCCTTTTTCCAGTGTATTACTTTCTTTCTGTGGCTCTGGTTTCCACCAGGTATCAATTTTCTTCTGCTTCAAGAACATTCTTTTAAACATATTTTTAGTGGTAGCCCACCAATAATGAATTCTTTTAGCTTTTAATATGTCTGAAAAAGATTTTATATTGCCTTTGTTTTTGAAAGATATTTTTACCAAGAAAAGAATTCTAGGTTGACAATTTTCTTTTTCTTTCATTACTTTGAAGACATTCCTCCACGGCTGCCTGGCTTATACTGTTTTCCAAGAGGAATCTGCTGTCATCCTGAGCTTCATTCTCATATACGCAATGTGTCTGTTTCTATGGCTGCTTTTCACATTTTTCTCTATCACTAGTTTTAAATAATTTGAGTATGACGTGCCTTGAAACCATTTTTCTTCATGTTTTTTAATGCTTGGAGTTTCTTGAGATTTTTCGATCTGTGGGTTTATTACCTTCATTACATTTGGAGATTTTTTTTTCCAGTTATTCTTCTCTTGTGTTATTTCTTGTGTCCCTCACACTCCCTTCTTTGTCAGGCATCCCAATTACATACATACTTGGCACAACACTTCAGTGATGCCCTGTTCATTAATTTTTTTCAGATTCTTTTCTTTCTGTGTTTCATTTTGGACAACTTACATTGTCTTCGACTCCCCCAGTGGCTCAGACGGTAAAGTGTCTGCCTACAATGTGGGAGACCTGGGTTCGATCCCTGGGTTGGGAAGATCTCCTGGAGAAGGAAATGGTAACCCACTCCAGTATTCTTGCCTGGGAAATCCCATGGACGGAGGAACCTAGTGGGCTACAGTCCATGGGGTCGCAAAGAGTCCTGCCTTCAAAACCACTAATCTTTACTTCCATGCTGTTTATTCTGACATTAATTTCATTCAGTATATTTTCATCTAGAATCTCTAGAAGTTTATCTTCCATGTCTCTAACACAATCTTTCCTCTAGCTTCTTAAACATATGGAATACAATTATAATACTTATTTTAATGTCCATATTTACTATCTGTACCATCTGTGTCATTTCTGGTCAGTCACTGGTTGTCTTTCTTACTTCCTTACATACCTAGTAACTTTTGATTGGATGCAGACATTGTGAATTTTACCATATTAGGTCCTAGGTATTTTTCCATTGCTAAAAGTATTCTTTAGCTCTGTTCTGAGATACAGTTTGGAAACAGTTTGACCCTTTGGGGTTTTGCTCTTAAATGTTGTTAGGCAAGACCAGGGTAGCATTTATTGTACCGTTAACTGGGGCAAGACCCTTGTGATGGTTAATTTTATGTGTCAGCTTAACTGGGTCACAAAGCACCCAGATATTTGGTCAAAATGTTATTCAGGTTCTTTCCATGTGGGTGTTTTTGGATGAGATTGCCCTCCTTAATGTGGGTGGATTTCATCCAATCAGCTGAACACCTGACTAGAAAAAAAGGGCTGATCCTCTCCCAAGTAAGACAGAATTCCTACTGCCTGACCACCTTTGAACTGGTATTCTAGCTTTGTGTAAGAATGGGATTTAAAAGTATATGAATTCATTTTTGCTTATGTTTACACAAAGAAGTGATGGGAAGACATCTAACAAAACTGACTATCGTGTTTATTCATGCAAGAAATGAGAATGGAATAACCAAGCAGTTCCGCACAAGGGTCAGAGGAAGACTTCTCAATCTACTTTTTTTACACATTAATTTTTAAACTAGCAAATTCATTATTTTACTTTTAAAAAGTCATCACAGGAAATAGGGCTGGCCTGGCTTACTAACATATGAACAGGGATCTTAATATTCTGCAGCATGCTGGAGTCCAGTAGGGCGTTCTCTGGAATTTAAGTCTTACTGGAGCAACTATTTCATAGTAATTAAATCACCTTGGATTAATTCCAAGGCAGATTTAGCCTACCATTAAGGCAACAACTTAAGTAATATTTTGCTCAAAAGAAGAGCTATACTGTGAATTCCCCAGGCAGCTAAAACCAAGTCTTATGTCCAATTCACCTTTGTACATACTTAGAGCCAAGTCCTATAGTTATTCATTATTGATTGGTTGGGTTGGTTGAATTAAGAACCTAATTCCACTGTTAAGCAAACAGTGTTAAGGTGAATTTCCATAAGCCCTGTTTTCTAAGGATAGTGATAGATATCTATTGTTGAAGGAAGGGTTCACTGGAATTCCACTTGTTGGTTTCCTGGCTTTTGACCAGATTCTAGAGTTATGAAGTTTACATAAGCACCATTTCTTTTTTTTTTTTTAATTGAGGTATACACCAATAAACTTAAATTCCAAAGAACCCCCTACTGGATTCCAGCATCCTGCAGAATATTAGGATTTCTGTTCTTATGTTAGTAAACCAAGCCAGCCCTATTTTCTGTGATAATGTTTTTGATAAAATAATACATTCACTAGTTTAAAAATTAATATATAAAAAAGATTCTTTCACTAAAATTTTTTTGAAGTAATACAAATTTATTTTAGAAAAGTCAGAGTAGAGAATACTAGTATCTTATTTTTTATTTCTATTTAGTCTTTTTAAAAATTTATTTTTGGTATTATAGTATCATACCTAAAATAGAAATTTAAACCAACACTTTATTGAAAAGCAATTATCCTCTAATTAAAAATAAATAAATAAAATTTCAAATAATTAGAAATTTACATCCCACTTGAAAATATACTGATTGCTTAATCAGCCCAGCCATGGGTTTTTATTAAGAATTTTTCATATTTATAAAGTGAAAAATACCTATTTTGTAATTTATCTCTTCAGCCAGCTGCAATTTTTAGACATCAGAGTCCCTTACAGAGAAATGTAGCTAAACAAAAAATATCTGGCCAGTTATGCAAAAGTAAGATACCAAATTAAATCTTTAAGCTATGAAGTCAATAATCAACATATCATATGTGGACACAACTGTATTCATAAGTGCAGTAAGTTTAAGCACAATTTTTGAATCTGTCATGCTCATGTACTTATGATATTATTGGGAAAACAATTTTAAAAATAAGAGCAAAGAAACAGCTACAAGGAACAGACTATTCTGAAACCATTTCCAGGAATAGGGTTTGTTTAAACAAAATGTATTAAGTGAAACCAGCTGCATTAAGGGTCAATGCCATCTGAAGTGGAATTCTAAAACCACCCACTTCATAATATCTGGGTAATTATTCCTTCCTGTTGCTATAAAGGAAACACTCAATGGCCAACTTGGTATAAGAAAGCATGGCAAGGAGCAGTGTACCAGTGAACAAAAGGCCCAACTGTAGCACAAGTTGGATGCCCTCAAAAACCTTGCGTCTTACTAGCTAGTTCAAATAGCTTTATGCCTCCATATCACGCATCAACGTGCTGAAGAAATGTGAAGGGAGCCGCTCTTTTGAGGGTACCAGGAGAGAGAGGCCTATAGTCAGGAATAACAACATTCTGCCAGTGGGTCAACTAATGATGCTTTCACACAAACTGGTTAAAAAAAAAAACACTCCTTGAATTAAAATATGCTCTAGGGAATTCTAAAAAATGCATACTTATTTTCCAATCTGAAAACTAAAGCAGATCTCAAGAAAAAGGGGAGTCTGAATCATAAACAAGGTTTCATTATTTAAAATCATTTTCCTTAACTTATAACAAAAGCACAAAAAAGAGCTTGCTTCTTTGAAGACTTCCTAGTGGCAGTATATCAGGGGAACCCTTCGTGAAGTCATGTGACCCAGTCAGGACTATCACCCGTTATGAAAGTGTTTCCCAATGTGTCATCAGCAGTGGTGGCAGGACTGTAATCAAAACAACGCAGTTGAGAAATGCAGCCATTAATCATTTTATTTTGGAAACCAATTAGGATGAAGGAAGAAAAAACAGTGATTCATTTGTTTTGATGAAATCTGGCCTTCAAAAGACAGAACAGGCCAGGAGACACACACATTTTTATGGTCTAAGGTATCTTAAACTAGACCTTTAAAAAAGATTCTTCCCAAGCTCACTAAATGAACAAAATAAATCAGTTAGTTTATGAACCTGACTGTGATGTATTCTGCTAAATTTACGGATGTAAGCTTACAGGTAAAAAATAATACATATGACCTAAAGGCAGTCACAAACTTAAACTCAACAAGATAGCGAGGTACCACCATCCAATGTCACCCGCAAGGTAATGGTGGCCCAGGTTTGAAACTGCACTCATTAGCTGGGTTTACCTCACTCTTTAAAAAGCAGGAAAAGCTCAGTATTAAAATCCAAATCAAAATGTACAGTTCGCAACGCAGCTTATATGGACCAGAGCTGTTTATCAGAGGGAATAGTCTGAACTTCTAAACTCCACCCAGAGGATAATATCAACAATGTCCTGAAAGGTTTTAAGAACATTCCAATTACAGGGATTCCTGATTAGTATGGCTGCTGCTGCTGCTAAGTCACTTCAGTCGTGTTCGACTCTGAGGGACCCCATAGACGGCAGCCCACCAGGCTCCCCCATCCCTGGGATTCTCCAGGCAAGAACACTGGAATGGGTTGCCATTTCCTTCTCTAATGCATGCAAGTGAAAAGAGAAAGCAAAGCCACTCAGTCGTGTCTGACCTGCAGCGACCCCATGGACTTCAGTCTACCAGGCTCCTCTGTCCATGGGATTTTCCAGGCAAGAGTACTAGAGTGGGTTGCCATTGCCTTCTCCGGATTAGTGTGATTACCACCCATTAAAAATTCATGATAACTTGGGCCCAGGTTAGACTTCACAATACTTACTGAGAACAAAGCGGGTAGAGGCTGAGTACTTGGAGGAACTGGGGGAATGCGGAGCAAAGTAAATCTATGGAAGAAACTTCTGAAGAAATTCATCAATAGTGATAGGAATACTAAAAATAAGCAAATTGCATATGGTTCTTGGTGGCTGATTAAAAAGTGCTGTTCCTTAGCAACATCTATGAGCCATTACTATACAGAAGCAAGATGGTATTGGTGGAGAGTATCTGATTAGAAACCAAGAAGACATGAGCTTGAGTCCTGGGACTCTGTCCCTTCATGAACACAGGCAAGTCAATTAACCTCTCTAAGGCCAGCAGCCTTTACCCATACAGCTGAGATAATATCGGCCATCTCATATGATACCAAATGAGATGATGTCACATGACCAGTGTTGCCAGCACAACCATGTAAACAGAAGGTACAGTATTATTTGAAATAGCTCTTAAAAATCTATTTTTCTTAATTTGATTCTAGTTGCTAATTGCTAAGTCAATTCAGTCGTGTCCGACTCTGTATGACCCCATAGACGGCAGCCCACCAGGCTCCCCCATTCCTGGGATTCTCCAGGCAAGAACACTGGAGTGGGTTGCCATTTCCCTCTCCAATGCATGAAAGTGAAAAGTGAAAGGGAAGTCGCTCAGTCGTGTCCGACTCTTAGCGACCCCATGGACTGCAGCCTACCAGGCTCCTCCGTCCATGGGATTTTCCAGGCAAGAGTACTGGAGTGGGGTGCCATTGCCTCCTCCATGATTCTAGTTGATTTTCTCTTAAAATATCCTATTCAACATGTTTCACACATCTTAACCCATCTCATACTCTCCCTATTCGCTATTTCCACTCTTTGTGCTGCCCAGGACCCTACGTCAGAAATCTTACTTGACGCAGCTACTGGTCTGTGGAAGGCTGGGAAAAGGATGAAACACTTGAAGGGTGGTCAGTGCAAGAAGAAGCTGATGGAAACTGGAAAGGAAAAAGAAGAAAATCAAGAGCCCAGGAGTGAAATGAAAGTGGTCACGTCCCTGGCAAAACAGAAGAGGCTTTCGGTTACTTGTGGCCTTAGGCTACCATGTGGCCTCTTAAGGGCAGAAAATAAAGATAAGAAAGTTCTGTTTGAGCAACCAGTGTCCAGAGAAAGGGAAAATAACACATGAGCAATGAGAAGTTCAGAGCAAATTCCCAGAGACTGTCTCAACCTAAGTGATGGTGGGTCCTGGCAAACATGCAGGCTTTACCTCACAAGTGAACCCCAAGGCGCCCGAGGTCTACTTCCTAGACAGAAATGGTATTCTGTTTTCAACTTCCTTAACTCTCATTCTGTCTGGATGGAAGAAAGATGATTTGGAGGTTTAAGTCCTGGCTAGGCTCTAAACCCGGAGAAGGCAATGGCACCCCATTCCAGTACTCTTGCCTGGAAAATCCCATGGATGGAGGAGTCTGGTGGGCCGAAGTCCATGGGGTCACTAAGAGTCGGACAAGACTCAGCGACTTCGATTTCACTTTTCACTTTCCTGCATTGGAGAAGGCAATGGCAACCCACTAGAGTGTTCTTGCCTGGAGAATCTCAGGGACGGGGGAGCCTCGTGGGCTGCTGTCTATGGGGTCGCACAAAGTCGGACACGACTGAAGCGACTTAGCAGCAGTAGCAGCAGCAGGCTCTAAACCACCTGGGATCTTCAGGCAAGTTAATCCACCTTTCTGGGTCTATTCAGCTTCTTAAATTTTATCTTTTTTTCTTAGAGTCATTTCCCTTTTGAAATATATCCTTGGGGATGTCTTTTAGTGCCGAGTTCTCAGTGGTAAATTCTTTTTATTTACCTGAAAATGTCTTTATTTCATTCTCATTCTTGAAAGACAGTTTCATGGCTATGTAATTCTAGGTTAACAGTTATTTTCTTTGCCTACATTGAAAATACCACTCTACCATTTCAGGGCTTCTCTAGAAAAGCCAGCCATCACTCTAATCTTTTGTAGGTAATCTGTCTTTTCTCTATAGCTATTTTAAGAGTCTTTTCTGTTTTTGATGTTCTGTAGGTTCACTATATATTTAGACATGTGTTTCTTTCCTTCTTTCCCTTTTCTCTTTGACTGCTTTGGACTTTAATAGGCTTCCTGAACCTGAGAATTTTTATCTCTCTACCACCCTTACTTAGAACTTAGGACAAGAGAGGCTCGTCCTCAATTCCACGATTTAAGACTCCAGCTCTCTCCGTAAGGCAAGGGGTCTGAAGGTTCAGGGGATATGTCCACCCAGAGCCTGAGTAGCATATTTCAGGTACCCAGGACCCCGGAATCCCCTGCCTAAACAGCTCCAAGCCCACAGTCAGGCTTTACCTGGATCTCTTCCCCACGTCTACTCTAAAAGTGGAAGGCACCAGCGGTGTGGAAACATGCCAGAGGTGTCCTCAGGTGGCATGTCTGTGAGAAGTGTGACCTGAGATCATACACGTAGGGTGAAACATCCATGCATGTGTGCTCAAGGCCCCTCGGCAGCGCAGAAAGCAGCCAGGGGAAGAAAGAGAAGGGGGTCAGGCCACAGGCCAGGCTTTGGCTCAGTGTGTGCTGCTCCACGCCAGTGCAAAACTCTGTGACGTCTGGACACTCTAAATTCCTAGGGTACTGTGGCATGTATATCCACCGAGAAAGGAATACAGAACATATTTTATTTAACAGTTTGTTACATTTGTAACTTCTAAACATTTAGACATATGGTGTGTATGTTTCCATTTATACTGATGCACTAGCTCTCACAAATGTTAAGGGATGGCCTGATTTCATCCATTATAAAAGTTCTCACCCACTGTCGCTTTCAGTATTTCCTCTAGGCCATTGCCCACAGCATGTTTTTCTTAGAACTCCAATTAAACATAAGCTGGATGCTCTCGCTATGTACTCTCTCTCAACCAATCGCATTGTCTGCCTCTTCATCTCTCCAAACTGCACCCTCTGTTCCGCCTGCAAATTTATCTTCCAGTTCACTAATTCTCTCTTCAGCTAGGTCTGTTTCCATATTCAATCCCTTCTTGAAATTTTTATTTCAAAGATTACACTTTTCACTTCCTGACATTATATTTGGTTTTTAAAATAAATTTGCCTGGTTCTGCTTGATGAGATCTTTTTATTTACTCATACTTTCAACTCCTCCTTTTTGTTTCCAAAAATTACTAAGTGATTTTTTTTTATTTTCAATATCCGATATTTCAAATATCTGAAATCATTAGATGTCAGAGTTGACTATGATTTCTAGTGACGCTTGCTCATATCTTGTTTCTGTGTGTCTGCCTGTCGGCTTTTTGGTGTGTTCACATTGGCTGCAATGACCCAAAGGAACTCTTTTGAGTCCAGAGAAGACTTCGATTTGCTTCTGTCAAGTGCCCAAGGCCACTGAAAACCTAGGTCCACTTTAAGTCAAGATTTCTAACTTGTAGTTATTGGAGGGGGGTGGGGATCACAGAAATAGTATAAAATCAGTTTCCAAATCCATGTGAGAGCAGGTCAGTAGCCACAGTTCTTATGTTACTTTTTTTTTCAACTTTGTCCTCCACCCGAAGCCAAAAGTGAAACAGAAACTTTTCTTGCTGCTTGATATTACATAAAGTCCTTCTCTCCTAGTCCACCTTTCCTCCGCGAGTGTAACCTCTCGCAAGTCTTGGCTGCACAAGAAATGGTCCTGGATCACCAGTGAACTCACTTCTCTATCCTCAGAGAGCCCAAGGCTTGTCACAGGCACACTACCCCCCTACCTCCCCCCACCACAGTTCCAGGTCATCTGAATCTATGTACCAGGGTATCATCGATGGATGCTTATTCTGGGGGTGAAGTTTTGTAATAGCAGATTATTTACATTGTCACAGAAGGTCTTCCCCAGATTGCTTTTTAGTTGCAGGAGCAAAGCCAGCAACTAATTATCCAAACCACGCACTTCACTAGGTAATCAAAATCAATGTCACGAATGACAGGCAGAAGGACACGGTGGGTACCTGGAAGTCACACCATGAGAAAGACATGACTTTACTTTTGTAGTATTCTAACCAGGGGTGCGTAACCAGAATCTAACAGGAAGGAAACAGGCCAGAACTGAAAAACATTCTATAAAATAACTGGCCTATATTCATTAAGAAATATCAGTGCTGTGCAAGATAGAAATACTAAGGAACTGTTTGAGATTACAGGAGATTAAAGAATATGACTGCTTAATGCAATCCATGATCCTGGGCTGGATCCTACACTTGGGGGTGGGGGTGGAGAGATGCTCTAAAGGGCATTACTGGGACAGCTGAGAAAACTGGAAACACGGATTATAGATTAAACAAAAATAGTTATCAGAGTTAAAAATTTCCTAAAATTGGTAATCAAACTGTAGTTAAATAAGAGAATATCCTTGTTGTAAGGAAATATATTTGAAACATTAAGGGACAAATGTTACAACCTCAACTGACTCAGAAAAATGAATTTTATATCCACATACACATATGGGGGGGGGGCGAGAAAGAAGGATAAAGAAAATATAAACTGATAAAAATCCTAAAAATCGATGAATCTAAGTAAAGAGCGTGTGGGAATCTCTATATACTATCCTAGTAAATATCTTGTAAATTTTGAAATAATTTCAAAATACAAAGTAAAAAAAGTGGGTGATCCAACTCGAGCCAATGGCAGCCGTGGAAAACAGAATAAACAGACATACAGTGCTTGCATTAGCAAACTATACTGATCTGTGAGGAACCTAAAACTCCATTTTACCAAGTATTCCTGCTGAGGAGCAGGTGAAGAAATAATATAGAGCTCTGCTCCTGTTTAAGATACAGAAAGTTGTAAGAGAACATCTCTCTCAACCTAACAAGAAAAAGTTAAGAGTATCTATAAAATCATAACATTTCTTGAACTAATCAAAGAGAGCTGAGGTCACAAGGTAACCAAGTGAACTGAATTCTAAAGAGTGACAAGTCCCTCCAAGGAGAGACAAGACACACAAACTCTGCGACCTTTCACAGAGCACAAGAGAAAAAGCTGGATGCCATAAAATCAGGTAAAAGGGAAACAGCTTAAATTTTAATAAATTTTTATAAAGCCAGTTGTGGCTTCATATAACGGATCTCTGGGGGGTCCAAACATCACTGCTGTCTGAACTGACTTGCGAGCTCCTTCCCATGAGGATTCTACCAGATGCTCATGAGAAAGACTGGGAGCAGAGAGGAAGACTGGAGAGCCCTTCACTCCCCCAGTACTGACTTGGGATAAAGTCGTGCCCACTTCCTGGACCATTCTCTCAAATAGTGCGTTTTAATCCACCAGGGGGAAGGGCAAGAAACCTTCCCTGCACTCCAGGATCCAAGCAAAGATCTACCATTTCTGGGGGTGGAGGAGAAGCAAAGACATTGTTGGCTGACTTGGGCATTGATACAATGTAGAGGTTTGCTATTGCTGGGGAGGAGCGGCCCGTGAGAAATTATATTCCACTCCTGCCACAGAAGGTAGAGTTTGTGTGCCACAGAGGGTGGAAGTGCTGGAAAGCCCCTAAGAAAGCCCCACCACAGGACTAAGGGGACCAAGAAATTCCCTGTCCCAAGCAACCACGCGCCTGTCTCCAATTAGAAAATTACAGCAATTTACCACTTGGGTAATAATAAAGGTAGGTTAAAAGTAAAAGAATAGGGGAAAAACTACACAAGCATTATCAAAAGGAAGCTGAAGTGGCTATCAGAACAAAAAGTATTACCAGGGATTAGGAGGGATGATACATAATGATAAAGAGGCCCATTAAAGTCTAAACAGTCCTAACTGTGTCTATACCTAATAACATAGCTTTAAAATATAAAAAGAAATAATCTAAATAAAAATAATTTAGTCTTTCCTTTCATTCCAACTAGTCATTTCTTTGTCCTTCCTCCATCCTTACTAGTCCAACTTTTATCACTCGTTACTATATGGTAGGTAACCAGCTTTGAAAGCTAATGACTAATTTCAACATATGCCCTATTTTCATTGCAGCACTGTTTGTGTTAGCAAAACAACTTAAATGTCCTATGACAAGTTGGCAGAGATGTTTACTGCATTAGGGAAGAGGAAGGAGACGATATCAGAGGAGTTAAGTCCCACCAGAAACAAGTAGAAGGTCTAAACCTCCCACTGTATCGAAGTGTGAAGAGAATAAGAGAGAAAGAAGCAAATAGACAGACGTGTCATCACCTCCCCTTCCTGCAACATTCTGAGGGCAGGGATGACCTATCAGTCAGGGACAGACGTATCGGTCGAGACAGAAACCACAACAGTAATTTGTACAGGGCAACTTTAATATAAAGAATTAACTAACAAAAAGTTGTCAACTAGTAAGAGGGCTTTCTAGCTGTGTGTTCTTAGGAGTCTCTACGTGTCTATTTGGCATCCATTAACTACAGGGCCAAAGTACCCAGCCAAGCTGCTTACATCTGCCCCGTGATCCAGAGCCTTCACTCCAAACCACATCCTTATCCAGCTCTCACACACCCAGCTGGTACTTCCCCTGCCCTAAGTCATCCAGGGCCAAGGGAAAGCACACGAGGAAGGAACTGACAGCTTAGAAGAGCCTCCCCGCCACTCCAAAGATGAGGCTCAGACCCTGCACAGAGAGGTCCTGCTGCACTGCAGGAACACACAGCCAGCTGTGTGTCCCACACAGGACACCTGCCAGGGGGAGCAAAGGACAGAGGAAGTGGGCCTCCGCGCGGTGGGGAAACCTGTTGGGAGAGTGTGTGAATGGGTTGGAGCCAGTCCACAGTATGGCCTCTTGGGTGGTCTGGGAGGGATGCTGAGTGTCACTGGGCGTAGTCCACGAAAAGCCACACCCCACTGAAAATCAGCACACTGGAAATAGGGAAGGAAACCCCCTCTCCCTCCATGGCCTTGCAGGGTCCCTTCAACTCTGTCCCTCTACTGACAAAGCCTAACATGAAGCCAGCTGGCAAAGGAGAAATGCTTACAGAGTCCAGATCCCATCCAGATCCCATGTCACAAAGCAGGGCAAAGAAAAACAGATTTGGAGATGAAAGGCAATAAATGGGGATCTGGCACAGAGAGGGGAGGGGAGGGCAGGCTAGTAGGTGGAGGGGAAATAACAGGCTTGTGCCCCACTTGAAACTCGAGAGGGGACCACCTTGCAGGAGGCAACCTCCCATCATACGCAGGGATGGCCACAGAATACAAGTGGGGAGTAGCGTGGCAGGATGAGACACAGGGAAAGTCTGAACGAAGCACTCTGAGCCTCCCTTAGTTTCTGTGTGGGAAGAAAGGGACTCGGAAGTTCTTTTCTGCTTCACGGAAAAAAAACCAAGTCAAGGGCCATGTCATCTGCCACAGGGTGAATGCACTGAAAAGGCAGAAAAGGCTAGTCAGCCGGACCTGATGGAAACAAAAGCATATAACAAAAACACAAGGTTACCAAACACACCTCTGGGGACGTCTGCACAAAGGGCCCAGGGACCAGACGGGGCTGGATCAGCAAAGGCGGCGAACAGGGAGCCCGCCCTCATCATAAGACTTTATTATCCTCAAGCCGCTCAGATGTCATTCTCTCCTGGGGAAGGGCGGGGGAGGGGGAGGAGGGAAATGTGGACGCCTCAGAGCTTACCCAGAAGGTAATTTTTAAACTGAAAGGAAATCAGACCTTGTTAACTGGCTAATTAAAACGCTTCTCCCCACTACAAGATGGCAATTTATGAGGAAGACAGATTGGTGATTTAAAGGAAAAAAAAGATTCTCATATCTCTGCACAGTAGGTGGTAGTATATAAATCTATGACTCGTCTACATTACTCTATGTCTTTAAAAGAGACGGAGAAACCAAAAGGAACACACTAACTCCTATATGCATACAATATTAAACTTCATCAAACCTAAGACGCCACTGTGAGATACAGTTTTACTTTATGTATCATTAAACCATGGCATTCTAATAGAATTCTTATAAGATCCATCCTGATATTAGAGTTTTTCTTCTCAATTTTTAATTTTTTAACCATTTTTTAAAACTGGCATACAGTTGATATATATGTTATAGGTGCACAATATTCACAATATCTAAAGGCTATATTCCATTTATAGTTATTATAAAATATCTGTTATAGAGCTTTTTAAGTGTGAAATAATGGACATTTTCACAAAGTAGCTCTGAAAAAACACAGGAGAAACTAGCAAGGTAGACCTTGCTGCTACTGCTGCTAAGTCGCTTCAGTCGTGTCCGACTCTGTGCGACCCCATAGACTGCAGCCCACCAGGCTCCTCCGTCCATGGGATCTTCCAGGTAAGAGTACTGGAGTGGGTTGCCATTTCCTTCTCCAATGCATGAGTGTGAAAAGTGAAAGTGAAGTTGCTCAGTCGTGTCCGACTCCTAGCGACCCCATGGACTGCAGCCCACCAGGCTCCTCCGTCTGTGGGATCTTCCAGGCAAGAGTACTGGAGTGGGGTGCCACTGCCTTCTCCATGCCTTCCTTTGTTGCTTTCATTTTCTCACTGTATTTAAAAAAACACACATGCACAAACTTCCCTACTATTCATCTTAAATTCTCTCCTTAAAAGACATCCTGGTCACTCTCAATTTGAGGGAAGAACTTAAATTTCTACCCAGACACATTCTAATTCCAACAAAATATGTGCTCCCAATTCACAGCTGTCTAAATTCACATGTAACCTGCTGCTCCACCTCTCTGCATTTTGGCGGGTACCTTTCTGGTGCTTCACTTTATTACCAGAGCACATCTCTGTGAACTGGCTGAGTAAAGGATGCTCTCTCTACTGCAGGTGTGATGGCTGTCCCCACACAGAGGAGACAACCCCGGCTCCATCTCATCTCAGCAGCTCTCTGTGGTTCATATAAAAGGAGGCCAGCAGCTGATTTAACATTCCACATGAGAGTTACACTTTGGGTGTTTATTTTCATCTTCACAGGAGTGAGGACCTTCCTAGGCCATCTGGTTCATCCTTAACTCTTTTGAATGGTTCATCTTTAAAACCTTCCTTTGTCAAAGATAAGGTGTCCATAGGTGCGTGGATTTATCTCTGGGCTTTCTATTTTGTTCCATTGATCAATATTTCTGTCTTTGTGCCAGTACCATACTGTCTTGATAACTGTGGCTTTGTAATAGAGCCTGAGGTCAGGTAGGTTGATTCCTCCAGTTCCATTCTTCTTTCTCAAGATAGCTTTGGCTACTCGAGGTTTTTTGTATTTCCATACAAATTGTGAAATTATTTGTTCTAGCTCTGTGAAGAATACCGTTGGTAGGGACCTAATTAAACTTAAAAGCTTCTGCACAACAAAGGAAACTATTAGCAAGGTGAAAAGGCAGCCTTCAGAATGGGAGAAAATAATAGCAAATGAAGCAACGGACAAACAACTAATCTCATAAATATACAAGCAACTCCTACAGCTCAACTCCAGAAAAATAAATGACCCAATCACAAAATGGGCCAAAGAACTAAATAGACATTTCTCCAAAGAAGACATACAGATGGCTAACAAACACATGAAAAGATGCTCAACATCACTCATTATCAGAGAAATGCAAATCAAAACCACTATGAGGTACCATTTCACGCCAGTCAGAATGGCTGCGATCCAAAAGTCTATAAGCAATAAATGCTGGAGAGGGTGTGGAGAAAAGGGAACTCTCTTACACTGTTGGTGGGAATGCAAACTAGTACAGCCACTATGGAGAACAGTGTGGAGATTCCTTAAAAAACTGGAAATAGAACTGCCTTATGATCCAGCAATCCCACTGCTGGGCTTACACACTGAGGAAACCAGAAGGGAAAGAGACACGTGTACCCCAATGTTCATTGCAGCACTGTTTATAATAGCCAGGACATGGAAACAACCTAGATGCCCATCAGCAGATGAATGGATAAGAAAGATATACACAATGGAGTATTACTCAGCCATTAAAAAGAATACATTTGAATCAGTTCTAATGAGATGGATGAAACTGGAACCTATTATACAGAGTGAAGTAAGCTAGAAAGAAAAACACCAATACAGTATACTAACGCATATATATGGAATTTAGAAAGATGGTAACAATAACCCTGTGTACGAGACTGCAAAAGAGGCACCGATGTATAGATCAGTCTTATGGACTCTGTGGGAGAGGGAGAGGGTGGGGAGATTTGGGAGAATAGCATTGAAACATGTATAATATCATGTATGAAACGAGTCGCCAGTCCAGGTTCGATAGACGGTACTGGATGCTTGGGGCTGGTGCACTGGGACGACCCAGAGGGAGGGGAGGGGAGGGAGGAGGGAGGAGGGTTCAGGATGGGGAACGCGGGTATACCTGTGGTGGATTCATTTCGATATTTGGCAAAACTAATACAATATTGTAAAGTTTAAAAATAAAATAAAATTAAAAAAAAAAAAACAACCTTCCTGTGAGTTGGGCAATTTTGCAAATGGACCGCACATTGAACAATGCCACTGGATCCATGCTGATTTTCTTATGCACGACATTGGTACTGTGTTGGTAGAAGAGAGAGGGTCCTTATTCTTGGCTATCAGGCGTTTACAGCCAATTTCCAGGTGGCTGGGTAAAAAGGAAGTTTTGTATGTAAAGAGAGACAGAGAGGGTGTGGCAGTTGTTAACAGCTGATGAATCAAGGGGAGGGATAGACTGGTTGTTCTCTGCACTTATTATTTCAAGTTTTTACTGGTTTGAAAATTTTCATAATAAAAAATTAAGAAAAGAAAATAAATGTTCTTGATAAGTACAATCTATCCTTCTTAACATCTTCAGGAAAGGAAATTTCCTGACTCCCCTTGTAGCCAATACAGCTGCAGCATCTTAATAAGGGGAATCCTGACCACCACTGAAGCAGCCATTAATACAATTACCGGGGAGGTCTCTGCAGGCACCGTGTTAAGAGCTTTAGCTGTGGCCTCTCCTCATCCTCTCAATAATCCTTTGAGGTGGGAGTGTGTTATCACCATTCCTATCTCAGGGGAGTCAGAGCCAAAGCTTTCAAGGGGTAACCCAGTGACTATGAGACCCCACTCCAGTTACGGTAGAGTCAGGATTTCTGGGCAGAGAAACTCTGGGGCCCCTACTCTTTATACCGTCTCTTCAAACTTGGATCAGGACTCATTCCTGGTCATGAAATCCACTAGTAAGTAAGTCATAGTCCAGCATTTTTCAACTATGAAATAAAATAGAGAAATCACTGTGCAGGATAAAGAGTGTGCGTATTAATTCACAGATTTTCTTCATACACACAGAGCGAATCGTACTAGAGTATATGTTCCCCACACAGGTTACAATGTTTGAAAGCCACTGCATTATTCTATATTGCTGCTGCTTCTTTCATTTCCTGCCCAGAAGCCTGTTTAGGAGACTAGAGAAAAAAAAAGCAATGCAGATTCAGAGAGTTAAGAGGGAAAAGTCCATTGGGAATTCTCTAATCTCAATATAAGCCAAAATAATATACTTGTAGTACACACTAATAGATAACAATGCAGCTGGCAAATTTGCTAATATAAAAGACATTTTCAAGTAGGAATCTGGATAATCCCCTTGATGTTTGTTACAGTAAGATGTTATCTGCCATTCTATTAAAAGATACCAATTTAAAGTTCCGGCTGAAATAGTACATATAAATACAGTCAGTTTTTAAATGAAAATTCTTCTCTGGTGATTCTTCTCCACTGAAAATCCCATTGCATGTCAACAAGACTGAGGTCAAGAATGAAGAGTGAAAACTACACTGAGAAGTCCAAGGTGAGGCGTGTATGGCTATGTGTCTGTGCTGCTGGCAGCGTGGGACTGTGCAAATGAGTGGTAGAGAATTATATCAGTAGCATCTCCCCAAACCAAGTACCCAACCTTTTTTAAAAGGTTAAATGAGAAAAGTGAAGGGGAAAAAAAAAAAATTCCAAATGTGTTGAAGGACTACCATTTAAAGAGGGTTATCTGTGAATTAGTCTTACCAGCACCAAATGAAGTCATAGGAAGAAAGTACTATGTCTTTAAATCCACAGCTATTTTTCATTCCAAGTTTCTGTTTAAGGCCATTACTGCTCCCTTGGGACTGTACTGACTCACTGCATCTTCAGAATGACGCAAGTGAGCTTCTCTGTACAACTTCAAAACAGACTGTGAACATATCCAGGCAAAGGCTGTCTGGGGAGCCAACAGGTCCATCAGGCACCCATTCGCACAACCACTGCTAGGACCGGGCTGGTGACGAGAATGCTCTGCCTCTCATCTTCAATTTAGTCACGGTCTGAAAACTTTCTTCAACTGGTAGAAGACCCTGACCACTTTTTCCACATCTTTTCTTAACTTGCCTATCCTCTTCAGGACCTCAGAGCCACCTTCTCTGCCCATGTGGGGTCCAGTCTACTTTCTTGGACTTACTTGGGTATATAGTAAGAGAAGAATGAAAACAAGAAATCCAGTTCAAATTTCTCCAGTGCTGGGTCTCTTACACATCTCCAGTTCCCTCCTCTAATCTTTTTTTGTGTGTGTGGGGTGGGGGGGAGTGGGAGAGCAACTTCAATTATCCATGCTCTCCTGCCCCATTATTAGAAAAAACTGAGAGCTGGCTATAACTCAATATTTCTTCCAGTGCTAACAGAGACAACACCGAATGGTTCCCCTCAACTCCTGCATCAGTCCCCGTCTGCATCCACCAACCATGGGCAGAGTGGGGAACGGGAAGGACTGGCCGTGGTGGACCTCCATGCAGCCATTCAAAATCCAAGAGCAGCAGCCCATGGCACGCGCCGGGCGCCGTGCAGGCACCAGAGATGGAGCAGGCAGGCCCAGACAGCCATGGGCCTTCCCTGCACAGAGCTGACATTCTAGTGAAGGATGGAGGCTTTAAATGACTGTCACACTAATAGGGTTCATTGTAAGCACGGAGAAGTGCTGACAAGGGCTAACATAGGCGCTAGACAATCTGGCTGAGAGTGCAAAGGCCTCGTTGAAAGTGACAGGTAAGATGAGACCTGGAGGAAGAGGTGATGTTTGCCAAGGAGAGGAGAGGGTGGGATATGAGAAATGCGGGGAACAGATCACCTAGCAATAGCAGGGACAAAGGCCCGAGGCAAGGAAGGACTCGCTACAAGAATCAATATGAGGTGAACAGAATGCAAACCTGAAGCTTCAAGGGGTTTCATCCAGAGACCAGTCACATAGACAGTCCCAATCACCGCCAACGTGACAAAGGCAAATAAGGCTACAGCTGCCTGGCCTGAAAACCAGGTAACTTCAGGGTTACCTGGTTCAGCACATTTCCTAAAAGCCCTACTGCTTCCTTCCCAAAACACATGACCAAAAGGCAGAGAGACTGAACCAACATAAAATGTGCATGCTTTTAAAAAAAAAAAAATAGTTTACATTTGGGGCTGATCATTTTCACACAGTGTTCTTTCTGAGAACATTCAAATTATAAAAGGTATCCGTGGTGCCAGAAAGCAGAGTGGGGTCTATTAATACAACAGCTGAGCAGCTGTAAATAATAAAACCTCAAGTAATCAAGCTAAATGTCAGGCTTTGCCTGTAGTATCTCTCAAAATCAAACGCAACTTCATCATACTTCTAGTTTATCCTTACAACATGGGCGGCGATAGTGGTAAAGAATCTACCTGCCAATGCAGGACACACAAGAGACAAGGGTTCGATCCCTGGGTCAGGAAGATCCCCTGGAGTAGGAAGTGGCAAGCACACCAGTATTCTTGCCTGGAAAATTCCATGGACAGAGGAGCCTTGCAGGCACGTTAGCCACCTAAAGTATCAGAAGTATGACAGTGTTTTAAGCCCAGAGAAGCTCCTCACATAACAGATTACTCACATGCTCTATATTGTTGGGAGCTTAGTTGAGGCACCCAACTAAGATAGTTCACTATCAAATGCACCACTTTGAACTCATTTCACTATATAAATGTTTATGCTCTCCCTCCCCAAGCACAAAGGGATAAACAGTACAAGGCCCTTTCGGGATTTACTGTTGGGGACTAAAGTCTTTAACACATCTCAAGACTTTACAGGACTTTGTATCAGAGGTGAAATTGTACCCCATTAGGCCGTAAGTCAGCAAGCTCTAACATAAAGTAAAAAATGGCGGAGGGCAGCAAAGAGGCAACGGAGGATGGAATGTCTATAGTAAACAGCTTTGCCATTGTGAATAATGACTGTTACTAAAATGTGCGGCTGCTTTTCCAGTATCTCCCTCTTTCTCCCTCTGTTGATCTCCGTTGCCATAACTACCATTTGAATCATCTTAACAACTGCATACACATCTCCAGTGCTGTTACTGCCGCTCTGTCACTCCAGCTCAGCGTTTGTTCACCTGGCAGCTGCTTAGACCAGAGGCTGCTTAGCACATCGCACGAGGGGCTATTTTGTGAACTAGTAGTTAGGAAAATTCCTAAGTCCTAGTTCTCAATATACGGTAATATTTAAATCTCAATCATAATTTTCAATCAACTAGAAAGTTTTTTCTTCCCTAATGGCCACAACTTTTTAATTTTCAAGGAGAAAATGACAAATTTTCAAAATATAAGAAACTTCTAAAAAATTCTAAGCTCTATATTTGGCTTCACGGCCTATGCTTTCCTCTATCTGCAGTCATCCATCATCATCAAAGGTGGTAAAATAACGACTGGGTTTCTGGGGAAAGATGATGGACTGAACACACGTGCTCAGCTCCTCTCCTGACGGCAGCCCCTTTAAATTGCAATAAAGGAATTTTAAAGGAAGTCTAAACCCACGGCACGGAGAAGGCAATGGCACCCCACTCCAGTACTCTTGCCTGGAAAATCCCATGGACAGAGGAGCCTGGTAGGCTGCGGTCCACAGGATCGCTAAGAGTCAGACACGACTGAGCGACTTCACTTTCACTTTTCACTTTCACGCAATGGAGAAGGAAATGGCAACCCACTCCAGTGTTCTTGCCTAGAGAATCCCAGGGACAGGGGAGCCTGGTGGGCTGCCGTCTATGGGGTCGCACAGAGTCGGACATGACTGAAGCAACTTAGCAGCAGCAGCAGCAAACCCACAACAAGGAAGAGAAAAGATAGGGGGGTTGTCATCAGACTAGAAGTTCTAACTAAATTTTTTTAAAATCTGAAAGTGGATGGGTACATGTTGCCTGGTGAAGCAGAGCAGAAGAAATCACCGCTGCACAGAGTCTTGAAAGAGGAGAGTGGTTAAGAGGGAGCCCGTGTGCCGGGAGAACTCTGAGCACCAAGATGGCAAGCAGAACGTAGGGTGGAAGTGAGACAGGGGAGTGAAAACTGAGGGATGCAAGCCTGAGCACAAAACGATCCGCAGCCAAAACCCACACCTGACCCACCTCTGTACCCCCGGACATTCACCCCACCAGCAAGGAGGAGTCTGCTCCAAAGGAGTTAAAGGCAAGTCTGCAGAGCACAGATGCAGCCCACTGATGCCCCGATGTCACATAAGCCACCGGAGAAGGTTTCTTCACTCCCCTACTCACCCACATACACAGAACACACTCAACCTCCCAATCCCCACTTTTCTATGGACAACAAGGATCACCAGACTCTTGAGGAAAGCCTAGAGCATCACAGAAAGAGATCAAGACAAACAGATTAACCCTGAAGGGAACAGATAATTTAGGGGGAAAAAAAAATTTAAAGCACCAAAACACAAGACCCTCCAACTCCTCTAATTCATACCCTCAGAGTCTCCTAAGGATTACATGTTGAGAAATCAAGAATGTCATGCTAGGGAAAAGATTTAAAAAATTAAAGAAACCCTCTGGTAGTTAAAAACATGACTGCCAATATTAAAAAAAAAAAAAAAAATTTAGTTAAAAAAATAAATGAGGCCTTCTCTGGTAGCTTGGTGGTAAAGAAGCTGCCTGCAAAGTGCAGGAGACACATGTTCAATTCCTGATCCGGGAAGACCCCACATGCCGAGGAGGAGAAGCGAAGCCCGTGCTCTGGAGTCTGGGAGCTGCAACCACTGAGCCCTCGAGAAGAGAGCTGCCTGCCCTCGCTCACTACAACTAGAGAAAGCCGGTGCACCAGTGAAGACTCAGCACAGTCAAAAAATAACCAACTACATAAATAAAAATTCTTAAAAAAAAAAAAAAAAAAGAATGAAAAGTAGGGACTTCCCTGGGGGTCCAGTGGCCACACTCCCAGTGGAGGTCTGATCCCTGGCGGCAGAGCCAGATCCCACATGCCACAACTAAGAGCTGGGGCAGCCTAATTATTATTATTATTTTTTTTTTAAAGAGTGAGAGGTAGTCAAGGAAATTTCCCAAAACCCTAGAAAAAAGGCAAAGTCCAGGAGGGCAAATATGAAATTAATACAAAGAGCCCCCGTAGTAAACACAACCCAGATTCACGGCTTCCGTGGCGGTCCGCACTCTCCCTACTCTGCCCAGCCCCTCCGGGGCTTTCTCCTGTGTGACACCATCCTGGCCACCAGGGTGCCTGGAAATGAGCTACCACAACTTGTCACCTGAGGTTGACTTGGAGCTCACCTGATGCCAATTTCACAGAGACCACCTAGAGCAGACTGACCCTCAGGTTTAACTCCTGTATCTCACAGTGGCTATACCACTCAGGCGCACACAGTCTCTCTTGCATTGCAGACATCTGTTCTACCTTTTGGGGTCCTTTTCCCTTTTTCCTTAAAGTATAGAAGTTTCTTTGCGAGAGTCTGCTGCAGGTCAAAGCTCAGTTTTCATTTATCTGAAAACGTTATTCCCTGATTATTAAAAAATTACATTTTAGCTGAGTTTAAGAGCCTAGGTTTGGCAATCATGTTCTCTCAGCCCTTTAAAAACACTATTCCACTGCCTTCTGGTTTCCATTGCTGCTGCAGAGAAGTCTCCCTGGGAGGCAATCAGTTTTCTTTTTGACTGCTTTAAGATCATCTTTATGCCTTTGGTGGTCTATTACACTAATTTGTCTGGATAATGCTTTTTCTAATTTTAATTCTACTTGGGATTTACTCTGATTCTTAAATCTAAATATTTCTGGGTTTCAGTATTTTTGGAAATTTTTAGCATCATTTTCTCAAATACTACCTTTTCCTCACTATCTCTTTTATCTTTTTCTGCCTCGCTATTTAAATTATCTCATTCTGTTTCTTTAGATTTAATTTTCACAGTTTTCATCTTTGTCTTTCTATACTGTATTCTATGGAGTTTCTTCAGCTTTATTCCCAGTTTACAAAAACTCTCTTTAGCTCTGTCTAACACATCGTTCGGAGAAGGCAATGGCACCCCACTCCAGTACTCTTGCCCGGAAAATCCCATGGACAGAGGAGCCTGGTAGGCTGCAGTCCATGGGGTCACTGAGGGTCAGACACGACTGAGCGACTTCACTTTCACTTTTCACTTTCATGCATTGGAGAAGGAAATGGCAACCCACTCCAGTGTTCTTGCCTGGAGAATACCAGGGACAGGGGAGCCTGGTGAGCTGCCGTCTATGGGGTCGCACAGAGTTGGACACGACTGAATCAACTCAGCAGCAGCAGCAGCAGCAACACATTGTTTGACTCATCCACTAAGGTTTAATTTCACTGATTACGTATCTCTGCTTTCAATTCTTCCAGATCTTTCTTCATAGGATTTTAGCTCTTATTTTCTATTTCACGTTACTCATTTAAATGTTTTTAAGCTATAATTTTATATTATAATTCTAATATCTAAAGCTCCACACCAGTTCTGCTTTTTTTCTCTCTCTTGCACTCATAGTTGCTTATTTCCTCATGTTTTTAAATTGAGGATTATGAGCTAATGTTTGGAGAGGCTTTATCTGTGGGAATCCTGGGCTAAGGCTAGAATAAAGGCAGCTATATCCAAACAGGATATATATTGACTACTGCCAGTATCCGGGAACTCTATCAACCCAGGATCTCTTTAAGATAATTTCTCTTTTTGGAATTCTCCAGACTACATAGGTCAGGTAAATTCAAACAAAGTTCATGAGAAAGCAGGCCTAGGGTAAAACCTATCCAAGGAGAATCCCATCACCACCACAAACCTCTGCCCCAGCAATTCAAAGTACAGGCCAAATCAGACAAGTTTAAAAAAAAAAAAAAAAATCTGCCAATGGGCTTACTTTTTCATTCTACCATTTTGCTAGAGATATAGGTAGCACTTCAATAATCCTAACTTTATACAGTAGTCTCAGTTCCACCTGCCTGTTTAACACACGCTCCAGACTTTGTCTCCTATTCCAAAAAGCCTTTAAAATCCAGGTCTCACAGACGCTCACCATATGAGGGAACCGCTCCACTTGTAGCTATATACCAAAGGGAAATAAAGCATATGTCCACACAGACTTGTTCACAAATGTTCTGGCAGCTTTATTTGTAACAGCCCCAAAAGGGAGACAGCCTGGATGTCCAATAACAGGTGAGCAGATAAACACAGTACGGCATGTCCAGACAATGAATCGCGTTTAGCAATCGAAAGGGACAGACTTCTGATACACACAACAATACAGGTGAATCTCAAAACAGATAACAGTATTCAGGATATGACTGCATTGTCTAGAATTTTATACAGATGAAAACTAACACATGGGAATAGAAAACAGGTAAGTGGCTGACAGGGGACAGGGCAGTGTAGACGGGGAAAGGCTGCAGGAGGTCATAAGAAAACCTAATGATTGATATTTTCATTATTTTAATTATGGTGATGATTTCATGGGTGTATACGTATGTCATAATTTATTAGATTGTACACTTTAAATATTTGTAGTTGCAAAGAAATAGAGGAAAACAACAGAATGCGAAAGACTAGAGCTCTCTTCAAGAAAATTAGAGATACCAAGGGAACATTTCATGCAAAGATGGGCTCGAAAAAGGACACAAATGGTATGGACCTAACAGAGCTGAAGATATTAAGAAGAGGTGGCAAGAATACACAGAAGAACTGTACAAAACAGATCTTCACGACCAAGATAATCATGATGGTGTGATCACCTAGAACCAGACATGCTGGAATGTGAAGTCAAGTGGGACTTAGGAAGCATCACTACGAACAAAGCTAGTGGAGGTGATGGAATTCCAGGTGAGCTATTTCAAATCCTGGAAGATGATGCTGTGAAAGTGCTGCACTCAACATGCCAGCAAATTTGTAAAACTCAGCAGTGGCCACAGGACTGGAAAAGGTCAGTTTTCATTCCAATCCCAAAGACAGGCAATGCCAAAGAATGCTCAGACTACCGCACAACTGCACTCATCTCACACGCTAGTAAAGTAATGCTCAAAATTCTCCAAGCCAGGCTTCAGCAATACGTGAACTGTGAACTTCCAGATGTTCAGGCTGGTTTTAGAAAAGGCAGAGGAACAAGAGATCAAATTGCCAACATCCTCTGGATCATCAAAAAAGCAAGAGAGTTCCAGAAAAACATCTATTTCTGCTTTATTGACTATGCCAAAGCCTTTGACTGTGTGGATCACAATAAACTGTGGAAAATTCT
>NW_011494947.1:2625735-2626407 GCF_000754665.1 Bison bison bison
GTGAAAGTGGAGAAGTGAAAAAATTGGCTTAAAGCTCAACATTCAGAAAACGAAGATCATGGCATCTGGTCCCATCACTTCGTGGGAAATAGATGGGGAAACAGTGTCAGACTTTATTTTGGGGGGCTCCAAAATCACTGCAGATGGTGACTGCAGCCATGAAATTAAAAGACGCTTACTCCTTGGAAGGAAAGTCATGACCAACCTAGATAGCATATTCAAAAGCAGAGACATTACTTTGCCAACAAATGTCCGTCTAGTCAAGGCTATGGTTTTCCAGTGGTCATGTATGGATGTGAAAGTTGGACTGTGAAGAAAGCTGAGCGCCAAAGAATTGATGTTTTTGAACTGGGGTGTTGGAGAAGACTCTTGAGAGTCCCTTGGACTGCCAGGAGATCCAACCAGTCCATTCTAAAGGAGATTAGTCCTGGGTGAACTTTGGAAGGACTGATGCTAAAGCTGAAACTCCAATACTTTGGCCACCTCATGTGAAGAGTCGACTCATTTGGAAAAGACTCTGATGCTGGGAGGGATTGGGGGCAGGAGGAGAAGGGGACGGACGACAGAGGATGAGATGGCTGGATGGCATCACCGACTCGATGGACGTGAGTTTGGGTGAACTCCGGGAGTTGCTGATGGACAGGGAGGCCTGGCGTGCTGCGATTCATGGGG
>NW_011494947.1:2626507-2626721 GCF_000754665.1 Bison bison bison
TTGTCACCCTGCTTATTTAACTTATATGCAGAGCACATCATGAGAAACGCTGGGCTGGAAGAAGCACAAGCTGGAATCAAGATTGCCGGGAGAAATATTAGTCACCTCAGATACGCAGATGACACCACCCTTATGGCAGAAAGTGAAGAGGAACTCAAAAGCCTCTTGATGAAAGTGAAAGTGGAGAGTGAAAAAATTGGCTTAAAGCTCAACA
>NW_011494947.1:2626955-2635594 GCF_000754665.1 Bison bison bison
GCCACCTCATGTGAAGAGTCGACTCATTTGGAAAAGACTCTGATGCTGGGAGGGATTGGGGGCAGGAGGAGAAGGGGACGGACGACAGAGGATGAGATGGCTGGATGGCATCACCGACTCGATGGACGTGAGTTTGGGTGAACTCCGGGAGTTGCTGATGGACAGGGAGGCCTGGCGTGCTGCGATTCATGGGGTTGCAGAGAGTCAGACACGGCTGAGCGACTGAACTGAACTGATAGGTCAATTATACCTCAATAAAACTATCTGGGGGGGTGTGAAAAGGCCTCTTGGTTACTGAAAACAGCAAATGACGCCAAGACAGCTGTGGTTTCAGCTTGCGCCTCTAATTTTCAGGTTGTCCATTATTTTTTAGGCCTTGAGGAGTTCCCCCTTTTCTTGCCAGTTACTAAAAGATGTCATCTATTTAAGCATTGTGTCTAAGCATTTTTATCAGGTGGATTTTCAGAACAGTTAACCTGTCACGTCACCAGTGAAAGTCTCCCTTGTATCTGTGCTTGCAGGCGATGCTAAATTTCCCTCCAGTCCTATGACATTATGCCATCCCATCCCAGATCCTTCAACAATAAAACCCGGAGGGCGAGCAGAGTTGGATCACAACCTAATCCTTACGGGCCTTGTATTGTCCTTTCCTCGGGCTCTTGACATGCACTCTGCCCAGAAGCTGTGTCTTCGTCCTGTACCCTTAACTCCTTTCAACAGTCCTACTTGGGCTGTAGTGAAATCCCACCCCTTTACTCCCGGCCTTCGCACATGCCCCAAAGCTCTCTCTCATCTCCCCCCACCAAACAATACCATTCCCAAATCTTTCCCTGACCTATCACCCTAGTGAGTGGCAGGCTCTCCTTCCTCTCGACCTCTGTAATTCTTCTCACCAACTCTCTTAATGGGAACTAAATCATGCCTAGCATTTGAATTAAATGCTTGGGTGTTTCATCTTCTCAACTTGGTTCCTGAAAATCAGGACCATCTTTGAATCTCCCACAGCTCTAGCACAATGCCTTGTGGTCCTGTAAACAAACAATAAACACCTGGCAAATGAATCACTGAATGTACTCGGGAATGAAAATCCTTAAGGGCAAATTATTAGAATGGGAGAGATCTTCCACAGGTGCACAAGGGCCGACCGTGGGCCTGTGTCCGACTCTTTGCGACCCCATGGACTATAGCCCGCCAGGCTCCTCTGTCTATGGAATTCTCCAGGCAAGAAATACTGGAGTGGGTTGCCATTTCCTCCTCCAGGAGATCCTCCTGACCCAGGGGTCGAACCCGAGTCTCCTGCATCTTCTGCATTGGCAGGAGGATTCTTTATCACTGTGCCGCCTGGGAAGCCCAACCAGCCTGACATTCTGATACAAATCACTTAAATCCAGACAGTCAGAGCAAGAACTGTTTGGAAGTATTCATTTCAAATCTACAGGGCATGTACAGTTTGCTTCAAGAGAATCACAACTAAAATGTTAAAACTGCACTCCCTAGAGTAACTATCAGGTAGCATTTTTAATACCAATTTTTGAAGGAGAAATATCGATGATACTTTCTTTACAGATGTATTTTTTCCTCATAAGCACACACGCTTCTGAGTGAAGGTATCTGCAGCATTTCAAAAGTCTAGCACCGGTTAATGTACCATGAATATGTCACAGTGCTTAAGAAAGAACAAATGTTCCTATATTCTGACATCTGCATAATTTGTTGAGCCAACAGAATGAAAGGGCTCTAGGCCCCGATTTGTCCCCCCAAGCTCAAAGCACAAATGTATAGAACATAAACTGGCATTCCAGCTGCCCGTACTCATCCACGCCCAAACCTCGAGCTTCTCCTGGTCTCACTTTCTCAGGGAGTGCCACCATGCGGTGACCGACTTTAGCACACTTCTAACAGATGCCACTAAGGTGCGCTGTGTGCTCGAGAACAGGAGGGGAAGGAATAAATTATCCAGGCCGCATTTTATAACAGATCACTTTCACAAATGATCAGACTTTTAAGTCTAATACGATATTCTCTGTTCTTTTCAGGAGGGTTCAGGTTGGGACCCTGATTTCATGTTAGTGAGACCCAGAGTCAATAATCCCCACAGCAACTGGGGCAGGGCTGAGAGGTGGGGCAGGAACATTGCTAGGCCCTGCAATCCCCGTCTCCTGCCTGGCTGTTCCAACCCCACAGCTCCTCTGTATAAGACGCAGGTTATCTGGCAACTTTCAATTTTATTTATTTAACAAATACGTACATGGCACTTACTATGTGCCTGCGACTGTTGTCAGCACTTTATAAATATTTGTAAAGCAATATTTAGAGCAGTGCCTGGCACACAGTAAACACTACACGTGTCAAATAAACGAAAAATGAACATCTCCAAATAATTTGTATTTAATGCAGCTCTTCTCATCGGAGGAGTCTGAAGCAACAGCCTATATTATAGAATCTCAGCAATCTTCTAGGGTTTTGTTTTTTTTTTAAGGGATGCAAAATTCATAGAAATTAAGCTAAGAGCAAAGGAGAAGGCAATGGCACCCCACTCCAGTACTCTTGCCTGGAGGGTCCCATGGACAGAGGAGCCTGGTGGGCTTCAGTCCATGGGGTCTCTAGGAGTCGGACACGACTGAGCGACTTCACTTTCACTTTTCACTTTCATGCACTGGAGAAGGCAATGGCAACCCACTCCAGTGTTCTTGCCTGGAGAATCCCAGGGACAGGGGAGCCTGGTGGGCTGCAGCCCTTGGGGTCACACAGAGTCGGACACGACTGAAGTGACTTAGCAGTAGCAGCAAGCTAAAAGCAAACGCCAGAAGTCTGTGCTCTAAAAGGCTGGAGCACTGTCCTTCAACTGGTGACTGGAAACACGAGCAGCAACACACCCACACAGAGGGACAGCACTCAGACATAAAGGGAGGGACTCGCATGACACGCAGCACCATGAATGACTCACGATGCTGACGCTAAGGGAAAGAAGCCAGACTCCAAAGGCCATAGGCTATATGCCTCTGCTATAGGATGTCCTGTACATATAAGGACAGAAAACTCGCTGCGGTTGCCAGAGGCTGAGGAGGAAGCGGGGCGGGGATGACTCCAAAGGAGCAGCGCTTGGGGATGTGGGGGATGAGGGCAGGGCTCCGTGTCTTGAATGAGGTGGTAATTTCACAACTGCATGCATGCGTCACAGTCCACAGAACTGTACCCTAATGAGTAAGTTTTATACTATATGGAAATTATACCTCAATAAACCTGACTAGGTCCATAGTTTAGCTTTTCAAATTAAAGACTGGTTATATTTTAAGAAGCTAAAGAAGTTGCGTTTTAGAAAAATTAAACAAAAACTGGCCAGATTGTTTTATCTGTCACGGACCTCTGTCCTTTATTAACTTTATAACTACCCTTCACAATAGTTATGGTTTGCTGAGCTAACTATGTAACAAGCACTATTGTGTTTCTTCCCCTTTACTGCTGCTTCTTCTATGTCAACTTCAGATACATATGAGATAAGGAGGGAAAAATGCCCCTTCACTTCTCCATAGCATGCTCCCGCACCCATTCCACTCCCAGGACATAACCACCATCAACAGACTTTTTTCTACACATGTTCAGACCCACACTTTTCCCTGTGGTATGAGTGGGATTGTATTCCATCTTACACTTGCTTTTCTACTGAACGCTTTAAACGTCGCTCCGTGTCTGTGTAAAGCTGCCTCAATCTTTTTAACAGCTGCAGGATGTTACACAGAACCATACCATAATTTATTTAGCCATTCCCTAATAACGTGTACCTAACTCCTTCCAAATGCTCTAAGGTAGGTTCCTCGTAGAGAGTTTAATTTTCCCAATGACCCCACAACGAGAGGGCGTATTAAAGATAAGTACCCCAGGGCTTTGGAAAGACGCACTAAGTCCTTCCTTCCACAAATCCTGCTCTGTGCCAGGAACACAGCAGTGCACAGGTCAGACACTCCTGGCCACCACCTAAGTCACTACCTTTCTTCCTCACTGGCTGTAACCAGTAAAAACCCCCTCAGTCCCCCAACTAGTACAAGTCAGGGCTGATGGGAGAGGGGCTCTGGGGGCATGCAGAGGGACTCTCGGCCTGGACTGGGTGCAGAGTGACCGCCGGGGGAGGCCTTCCCGTTCCTGATACTTGTTGCGGCCTTTCCTCCATCCCCATCAGACGGAGGACACACAGGGAGAGTCGTCTCGGACTCTATCCCAGAGCGGCTCTGCTCCCAAAATGGAAGTCGTCCACCTGCTGCTGCTACATGCTGGCTCACACCAAGCCTCCCAGGAAGTGGTACATTCGGCAAATCATAAAGTAGCTCACAGGTTCACCAATGAGGCCACCGAGTAAATCTTTCTCTCAACGAGGAAACAGAAAAAGAGGAGGCCGTGGGCTCTGACATGAACGAAGACATGAACGAAGGGCACAGGGAAAGATCCCCATTTTAAGAGATGTAACTGAAAGAAGCAGTGATTCAGAGCCAGCAGACAACTACAAGTAGAAATGCAGGGTCTGGGGGTAAAATCTCACAGTTTTTTTTTTTTAAAGGTATTATGGGAGTTAAAAAAATGTATCTCAAAACAGAAGAGCACTGGAACCTCCAGGCACTCCACATACTCCATGTCCCCACATGCGACTCTTCCTGGCTCCAGCAAGTATTGACGCACAGCTGATCATCTTTCACTTAGACCCTGGCCCACTCCTTTGGCCCAAATAATTTTGAAGCATATATCTGATACTATATAATTTCATTCATTCATAAATATTTTAATACACACTTCTAGAAGATAAAATCTAATTTATAAACATAATGATCCTTTTGGTTATAAGATCTAAAAATTAACAGTAAATCTTAAATATCATGCAATATTCAGTTAAACTTCAAATTTCCCCAGCTCATAAATGCATTTCCACCACTCCAATTTTTATAGTTTGCTTGAGTTCAGATCTTAATAAGCTCTATGTACTGTGGTTACTTCTCCTTTAATCTACAGGTTCCACTTAATCTTTTTCTTCTAATTCACTTTCTAAATAAATCAAGACCTTTGCTCCAGTATTGCCCTCTGTCTTAATTTTGATGACTAAGTTTAACATGTTAGGAGGCTGAATTTTAATTGTTTCTTTTCCTGTGAAAACTTCCTTTGCTCATTTGCGGGTGACGACTCCTGTTTAAAAGAGGTGCTTTTTTCTGCGTATAGAGGGCGGGCGGGGATGGATAAATGTGCACACTTTATTTTGGAGGGCTGTTCTGTGGCTGGTTGGAAGAATCAAATGAGTTTCTCAGACAAACT
This sequence comes from Bison bison bison, assembly GCF_000754665.1. Lineage (NCBI taxonomy): Eukaryota > Metazoa > Chordata > Mammalia > Artiodactyla > Bovidae > Bison > Bison bison. The sequence continues at coordinate 2,632,251 of NW_011494947.1, forward strand.
GCAACTCTTTCACAACTAAAACTTGGTATTCCCTCATGAGGTCAGACTCTCCAGGGCATTCTGAGGCCAAGCAAGCCTCTAGAAGAACAGGACTATGGAGGACTTCCCTGGTTAACATGCTGTGCTCCCACTGCAGGGTGCCTGGGTTCAATCCCTGGTTGGGGAACTAAGATCTCACATGCAGTGCAGTGTGGCCAAATACAAACGGTAGGGTTATGAAGGGGTCCTCTGCATTATACGAGTATAGACAGAGGGGAGACCCAGGTGGCGCCAGTGGTAAAGAAGCCGCCTGCCAGTGCAGGAGAAGTAAGAGGCATGGGTTCGATCGCTGGGTCAGGAAGATCCTCTGGCGAAGGCAATGGCACCCCACTCCAGTACTCTTGCCTGGAAGATCCCATGGACAGAGGAGTCTGGTAGGCTGCAGTCCATGGGGTGGCTAAGTGTTGGACACGACTGAGCGACTTCACTTTCACTTTTCACTTTCATGCATGGGAGAAGGAAATGGCAACCCACTCCAGTGTTCTTGCCTGGAGAATCCCAGGGACAGGGGAGCCTGGTGGGCTGCAGCCCTTGGGGTCACACAGAGTCGGACACGACTGAAGTGACTTAGCAGCAGCAGCAGCCAGTGCAGGAGAAGTAAGAGGCATGGGTTCGATCCCTGGGTTGGGAAGATCCTCTGGAGTGGGCATGGAATATCCACTCCAGTATTCTTGGCTGGAGAATCCCATGGACAGAGGAGCCTGGTGGGTTACAGTCCATGGGGTCTCAAAGAGTCTGACACGACTGAAGCAACTTAGCACACACAACCATTTCCATAAATAAACAAGGTTGAGTTTGGATGGCATGAGTTGGGAAGAAATTAAAGGGGGAGAAAGCGCTGGTGCTAGCATGGGCACTCTGCTGGGATGGGTACTCTGGCTAGGTCGCCGGGGAAGGTCTTTCCTAAAGGTGCCATGTGAGCTGGGCCTGCATGATCTGAAAGGCCAGTAACCAGAGCCAGTGTACTAGTACCCAGCAGAGGGCAGAGCAGGGCTGGGGGGCAGGTACTGACAGGGCAGAGCACCCGAGTGGGCAGAGGGAGGGAAGGGAGCAGGGGTCTGAGCAGGAGACCAGGCCCAGACCACAGAGGGCCCATAGGCCGTGGAGGGAGACTGGGGACTCCCTTCTGAGGTGGGCACCCAGCAGAGGACGAAGACTGGGAAGTGAAAAGGTCTGACACGAATGTCTGCAAAAGGGTCTTTCTGACAGCAGGCGAGCAGACACCGAGGGGAAAAAGACCGGGCTGGAAGGCCGAGAGCTTTTCCGAACAGAGGTGGGGGTGAGGGGCCAGGGTGGTGCGTACTTGCTGTTAGCCTTTATTCTAGGATGCTAGGATTCTTCTAAGATTTATTCTGGGAGTTCTTCCTCTTGGAGCTTTTGCTGCCACCTCAGATGCAGGAGTGGGGATGAAGGAGAGGTCCAGGTCGACACCTAAGGGAGAGTGGGCTGGAGACCTGGGGAGACGATGCCATGGTCACAGGCTGTCACCTCTTCCCCAGGCCCGAAGCCATGAAAAAAAAAAAAAAAAGGGACAGGACCACAGTGCGAAGACCAGGTTTGGGAAGAACGGATTAACGCAAAAAAAAAAACACCCAACAACCCTGAAAGCGCCTGCGCGTCTTCCTCGTCACAGTCACAAGGTTCACTCTCATCCGCGCCCTAACGAGCTGCGTCCGACACAGCCGCCCGGGGGAGCCCACCTATGCGGCCCTCCGGCGTCCCACCAGAAGCCCCCACGGGCTGGGCGGCCGTTCACCACAGGTTTCTCCTTCTTTACTCCAGATCCTTCTCAAGAGTCTGTCTGGGGATCACCTTCTCTCCCTGAGCCAATGGTTCCGCCTGGCCAGACCCACCTTCCGCGCTGGCGGTCACGCAGCTTGCGCTGGCTGTTCGGCCTGATGGGGAGCGGGCGGTGGGGGGCACCGGGGGGAGGACAAGTGTGCTCGGCATGCGTGTGTGCAATGCCGCGGCCACGGCCGCATTCCTCGGCGGCGCGCACCAACGCACCGGAAGCCCCTGCTGGGCAGCCGTTTCTTGGCAATCCCGGGAAACTTGTCGTGGGCGATGACCCGCACCCACTTGGTCTCCGTGCTGCCAGATGCGCTCTGATGAATTCGCCCAGTTCTCTGCTTTGGCTTTGCTCTCCTCGGGGAAGCGCTCATCAGGCAACCAGCACCCGGTCCCTGTGACGTCTCCTCTCCGTACCTAACTCTGCTAAGGGTTGTTGTTAGTTTTTTTTTTTTTTCCACCAAGCGAATGCATACGACTGATTTTTTGGCCCATGCCAGGATTTGGAAAATGTGCCAAACTATGATGCCCTGCTAGATTTATAACGCTTTCAAAAACCTCAACATTTGTTAAAGCATTAAGCTATGGTATAAAAAAGAAGGAAAAAAAATGCAAAAGGGGCTCTTGGGGGCCTAAGAGGCAGATCAGAAACACAGGGGCCGTCGGGTGGAATTATGGCTCCACACCACAAAGTGATGTGAATTTCCTCCTTCATAAAGAGAAATAAACACTGCTCTGTTATTGTCAGTGCACAGGTAACTGTTGTACTGGACACACCTTCCAGGCGGCACTCCCAAGGACATCTCCAAAGCCTTTAAAAGTACCTATTCTTTTGATGCAGAAATCCCACTTCTAAAAAACTTATCCTGAGGAAATAATAACATACAAAAATGGATTATGAAGACAATCTTGGGGAGAAAAACTGCAAACAGCATTCAGTGCTCGTAAATGGCGATTAGAATAGGCCATGGCGTGGCCACATCTACCAGGCAGATGAGATTTCCATCCTGCCACACGTGCGTGCAGTACTCCCTCCTCCCCTGAGAGCACTCGGCAGAGAAGCAGGTGAGCAGAACCCAGGTGGCCCGGGCTGCCGGCTGCAGCGCTGTCATGACTGCAGCAAAGCCTCTCCATGCGTCTCTAACAACCGCCCTGAGAAACCAATAAAGGCCTTCTCACACACACACACACACGCAAAAGCCACGTGAATATACAAATGTCTGCATATAATTTCAAAAAGGCCTACAAAATCCAAAGAGAAGCATATCGTTTATATTTAAGAATAAACAAACAAAGCATAAACAATCATCTTGGCAAGGTAACAAATTCTGAATATGGGCAACTCTGACCACAAAGAACAGGGGTAGGGGAAATTGAGTCTTTGGAGGCAGGCCCCAAGCACACCAGGAACTCTACCTGGATCTTCTTTTTCAATTATTTATTTTAATTGGAGGCTAATTACTTTACAATATTGTGGTGGTTTTTGCCATACTACCTGTTATCTCCTGAAATGATTA
>NW_011494947.1:2635785-2674197 GCF_000754665.1 Bison bison bison
ACAACACACAAGCACAAGGAATGAGAAATCTGTAGCGATTTCCAAGATTTTTGCATACATTCACTAGAACAGGAGTCTGATCCTGCTAAGTAAACCCAATACATCGTTGAGACAAAAAGCCCAGACCCTCTAATGAGAGAAGGAACCTCTGACACGTAGAAAGGTCAGCGACAGAGTTTAGTCCAAACCAGAAGACCCGGACATACATTCCTCCAAGGTTAACGAAAGAAAACAAAGAGCTCTCGGGAGATGCATGGTACACAAATACCTCCCTTTGCAGGATAAACACAATCCAGAAAGTTCAGCTCTTACTTTCTCTGCTATCTTCTGGATAAACGCAGCTGTTCTTCTAGAGAAGAAACTCTCCCTAAAGAGCACGGTGATGGCGCATCCTGGCCTCTGTAGCTGGGTGTGACCTGCTCTCTGCCCCTTCATGGCCACTCTCCCTTCCCCGTTCAGCAGCCTGCCCACTCAGGACCTTCGCATGTGCTGCCCCTTGGCCTGGAAAGTTCTTACTGCTCCGAAGCCTGCCCCTTGGTCCAGTCTCGGCTTAAAGGTCTCCTCTTCCTGCCCTCCCCCCAAACCCATTATGTTAGGACGGTATCTCGTGGGAGGGCAGAGGAGGTAGTGGTGGTGGTTAATGACAAGACACAGTCACAACTGAGATGCCCGCAGTGCCTGCTGTGTCCTGGGGAGTTTTCCTCATTCACTTTACCCGTATAATCTCGTTTAATCCTCACTATAACCCAAGGATGCGAGTACCATTAGGATGGTCACTGCAGGGCCGGTATAGCAGTCAGCATCCAACATGGTCCCCAGTGATTCCCACTGCACCTTCAGTTCAGTTCAGTCGCTGAGTCATGTCCGACTCTTTGCAACCCCAAGGACTATAGCATGCCAGGCCTCCCTGTCCATCACTAACTTTCGGAGTTTACTCAAACTCATGTCCATCGAGTCGGTGATGCCATCCAACCATCTCATCCTCTGTCGTCCCCTTCTCCTCCTGCTCTCAATCTTTCCCAGCATCAGGGTCTTTTTCAATAGGTGGCTCTTTGCATCACGGAGCCAAAGTATTGGAGCTTCAGCATCAACATCAATCCATCCAATGAATATTCAGGACTGATTAATTTTAGGATGGACTGGTTGGATCTCCTTGCAGTCCAAGGGACTCTCAAGAGTCTTCTCCAACACAGTTCAAAAACATCAATTCTTCGGCCTCAGCTTTCTTTATAGTCCAACTCTCACATCCATACATGACTACTGGAAAAGCCATAGCTTTGACTAGATGGACCTTTGTTGGCAAACTTTAGTCCCCTCCCTTACTGAATAATGCTGGCCAGTATAACCGACAGCATACGGCAGAAACAGTGCAACTTCTGTGGCCAGGTTGTAAAAGACACAGTGGTTTTGGCCTTGTGGTCTCTTGGACTGCCTGCTCTGCAGCCACTCAGGTAGCCTGTGGAGAGGGCCATGTGGCGAAAAGCTGAAGCCTCACGCTAACATTCAGCATCACCCTGCCAGCCCTATGAGGGAGCCTCCTTGAAAGTGACCCCCCTTTCCCCACCAGCCCCAGTCAAACTGTCAGATGGCTGTAGCCCCAATTGACGTCCAGACTGCAGTCTCACTGAAGACCACAAGCCAGACCCAGCCAGCAAACCCACTTCTAAATTCCTGGCCCACAGACACTGTGACGTGATGCTTGTTTTAAGCCTCTACACTGTGAGGAGATTTGTCATGCAGAAATAGATAATACTGATGGGAAAACTGGGATGCAGAATGAAACACGGTTATACAACTTACAAGTGGTGCGACCAACATTTTTGAATCCCACTAGTCTTCCCTGAAAGATTCAGTTGGTAAAGAAACTGCCTGCAATTCAGGAGACCCCAGTTTGATTCCTGGGTTGGGAAGATCTGCTGGAGAAGGGATAGACTGCTCACTCCAGCATTCTTGGGCTTCCCTTGTGGCGCAGCTGGTAAAGAATCCGCCTGCAATGTGGGAGACCTGAGTTTGATTACTGGGCTGGGAAGATCCCCTGGAGAAGGGAAAGGTTACCCACTCCAGTATTCTGGCCTGGAGAATTCCATGGACTGTATAGTCCCTGGGGTTGCAAAGAGTCAGACATGATTGGACCACTTTCACTTTCAGTCTGACTCCAGAACTCGAGTTCTGAATCATTCCACCTGGCAGCCTTCTCCACAGCAGGATTAATGACCCCAACTGCTAAGTCACTTTAGTCGTGTCCAACTCTGTGTGACCCCATGGACTGCAGCCTACCAGGCTCCACCGTCCCTGGGATTCTCCAGGCAAGAACACTGGAGTGGGTTGCCATTTCCTTCTCCAGTGCATGAAAGTGAAAAGTGAAAGTGAAGTCGCTCAGTCGTGTCCGACTCTTCGCAACCCCATGGACTGCAGCCTACCAGGCTCCTCTGCCCATGGGATTTTCCAGGCAAGAGCACTGGAGTGGGGTGCCACTGCCTTCTCCGTAATGACCCCAAAGGACCCCATAAAAGCAAGAATCATGACTGTCTTTTTTCTTTTTAATGCTATAACCCCACCAAACACCAGTACAACAGAGCTGGCATATAGCAGATATTTTGTCAAAAGAAAAATAAATGAAAAGAATCACCAAAATGTGGAGTCAGTAGTGGAATTTATAAGGTGGCATGCTCTAGCCTACATTTTGCTAGGTTTTTAATTGTATTTATTTGTTGTGTTTATTTCTGGCCGTACTGGCTCTCTGCTGCTGCGCAGGCATCTCACTGTCGTGGCCTCCCTTGCTGGGGAGCATAAGCTCTAGGGGCAAGGGCTTTAGTCGTTACAGCTCCCGGGCTCCAGAGCACAGGCTCGACAGTTGTGGCACGCGTGCTCAGGCGCTCTGAGGCATGTGGGATCTTCCCGGATCAGGGATTGAACCTGTGTCTCCTGCACTGGCAGGCGAATTCTTTACCACTGAGTCACCAGGGAAGCCCCTTGGCTAGGTTTTTTGAAGTGTTCCTACCAAGTACATGTATTCTGGGGTTCACTTCACTTGAATTCAATTTGCACTGGGATCTGAAAGGAAGGAAAGCCCATCACCCAGTGTCCCAGGGCAGAGGAACTAGAAAGCAGGGCAAAGACCCTCTGGTTGAAACAGATCTGTCCTGTTTAATGAATAGCAAGATGGGGCCAACGTGGCTGTGGGGGGAGGCTGGGGACATGGATGGGGCAGATCTTGGTTAGGCGTTTGGCTTTTAGCTGAAGTGAAATGAGAAGCTACTGGAGGGTTTTTAGCAGAGGAGCAATATGATCTCATTTGCATTCCTGAAAGATTATTCAGGCTTCTGTATGAAAAATAAGTTGTACAGCATAAAGTCCAAAAGCAAGAAGAGGCCAGTGCGTATGGCCGGATGAAATGAGGATCTGATGCGGTGATTCCTGTATGAGTACGGGGCACACCGCCTGGCAGACTTTATGCACCCAACTGTTCTTTTTTCCTTTGGGAAGGCTCAATTTGAAAATCAGTATAAACATAGGCAATCACTAAAAAGTACACACCCGTGCACCCAACACAAAATAAAAGTTACCATATTCTACATTCAGTGGCATGGAAAAATATTTACAATATATTGTGAAAGGTTTTTTTAAAAGTAAATGAACAGTTTCTATATGTGAGTGGTATGGCTCTGAGCAGAGAAATAAATCTGAAAGGTTTCCACAGAACAAAGAGTGGGTTATCTCTAAACAGGATCGGAGAGCTCAGTGAAATTGTGGACGGCTTTTACTTTCTTTGTGATCCCTTTCTATACTTCTGAATTCTCTTTAACAGTATTTATTAAAAATTCGTATATGCACACCCTATGGCTAGCAGTTCAAGAATTCTTACCTGTATTTACCAAAAGACACGTATAAATACACACTATTCATCATAGCCCACAGGGTCGCAAAGAGTCAGACACAACTGAAGTGACTTAACTAACACACACGATAGACCTGATGGAAAAACATGCGTTCTCTTTTTTGGTAATGAGCACTCATTTAACGGAGAGAAACAGAAAATTGTTTTCATTGGTAAGGAAATACTTAACTTTTCAAATATTTTTTTTAAACATTTGAAGAAATGGCTGGATAGCCCACTGAATGAAGATTTATATTATTTCAAAGCAGAATAATTGAACTGGGAGAATCTTCTGGCCACATGGTAGCTGCGAGATGCGATGTTCGTGACAGAGCATGGAAGAAATCTGTTAATGTCTAACAATGATTTTTCAAAAAATTAAAGGGGGAGTTGGTTAAAACAGGATATTTCAGCATTTCTTGATTTTTGTCCTCCTGGTCTGAAAATGCTTCCCAAAAAAGACCTTTCCTTCACAGAGGAAAGAGAAAAGGCTGGGAGAAGCTTCAGGGTGGGGAAGGACTGACAGGTTAGAGGTGTGATTTGCTACTCCAAAGTCAATTATCAGATTTCAATGATATGCCAAAGCCCATGAATAGTCATAAAAACGGGGGTGGGGGTGGGGGTGGGGGGCGGGGCAGATACATTTAGCCACCGAGAAAATTTCTTCCTTAAAAAGTAGAGAAGCAGTATGTTAAGGATGTGTTATCCCAATATTTTAGCAGAAAAGCTGTCACCTAATATTTTTGGGTCTTCTTACAAGGATCAATTATGCAGCCACTTGGAAAAGAATGGAGTATTTCCTGCTTTCAAGAACCCCTGACATTTGTAAGAGTGAATGTTAAGAGAACGGAAAGAAATTCAGGAACAACAGGTCTCCTGTTATAGGACGGCGCTGTCTAATACAAACCCAAGAATAACAGGAATCCACTCGATAGCAGCCACTTGGAAGTCGCCACACCAAAGGACTGCCTTTAAGGAGGGGGTAAGAGACCAAACACAGCCACTGCTTCTCCTTGGCACAGCAAAATGACGTCCCGACAGCCCCCAGGATCTGCAGGCAAGGCAGTGACAATCCTAAGGAGACCACATTTTAACAAGGCTAAAGTGGGGAAACTAAAGAGCCGCAAGGTGGCCAAGGGTGAGCCTTCCAAGTCTGTGACAGGAGCCTGGGCTCTCGTCCAGGCCCACCACTGAGAAGATGGGAAGCGTGGCTACTTAGTGACACTAGCCCTGCAGTGTGATTGGGAGGATTAAGCCAGAGACTAGGAGAATTCCAGACACGATATGCTCAATAGTTATTATAATAAATGGCAGACATCCTGGGAAACGCTCACCCCTTGCTCTACGTGAGACAGCAAGCTCTGCGGGTGCCCCCAGGCCTCCCCAGCCCTGGAGACTGCTGTTAGGCACTTACCAGGCCTCCCTCTGCTCTAATGAGTGAGAGAATGCCCTCCCAAACCCAAGGAAACAGGTATGATTTTAGCTGAAACCACCAGCCAGATCTGAAGCTGGTAAAGACAGGGTCAGAACTCCATCCCACGTCTGACTCACTCCTGGGCCCAAACTCTTAGCCACTCTGCAAAGCAAAATGGGCGTGAGACGTTGAGCACCCAGCAGCAGGTCGCCCACTCAGAGTAAGCCCTCAGTCTAAGTCAGGGAACCACCGAGGTAATGTCAACAATATCCCTTCAAGGAAGGGAACTGGGGTAATGCTCCTGGGGGAGAAAAGACAGTGCATGGGGGCGTCCTGGAGAGACCATGGCTTCTCAGCTTTCTCAGAATCTTGCCCAAACTCTCCAGTTTCTTGTATGACATTAGATTCTCAACAGGATCTGGCGTTCTCCTCCATGAGGCGAGCAGACTTCCCCAGTGGGCTGAACTCAGAGCCTGTCATAAGCCTGTCATAAGAAAATGCTTGAGCCAATCTCAGTTTCTTCCCTTACACGGCAAGTTTTGAGGGCCCCAGACTGCCTTCCCACAAGGTCAGAAGGAAATTCTGAAGAATAAAACGGCCTGAGACCCCCCTTTCCACCCAGCATTCAGGATTCTCCCCCTTTTCCTGAGGTCAACTGTGTAGCGAATCCAGCAGGTAACACCAAGAGAAGCCCTGCTCTGCCCAGGCTGAGGTTCTAGAGGATTCCAAATGCCCTGATCCCACAGCCATGAGCATGGGGCAAGAAAGAGCTTGGTTCCAAATGCCCACATCCCACAGCCATGAGGACGGGGCAAGAAAGAGTTTGGTTTTCATTTCCTTTTAAAATGCCCCAAGGACACACACCTCAAAACCTCCTTATAGTCAAGGCAAAGTGGACACAGATCAGTTATCACATAATAGAATGTAGCCAGCCAACGCTATTCTGCAGAGGCCAGCGGCAAGCTGGCACCATGGGCACAAAAGTTCCCTTAGACATCTGAAGATAAGTTGGCAAACAGCAGCAATAAAACAACATCTTCCCCTCAACTCCCACAGCCCTAACTATTTCTCTTTTTCGGTGAAACACTATCGGGCGGCCTTAGACACTGTCAAGGTAAGTCTAAAGGTGAAGAGGAAATGTTAAGAGTGAAATGGACTTCAATGGTTTAGAAGAGAAAACGGCCATTTATAGCAGTGCTGAAAAATTGCTGAAAAAGGCACCAATTTTGTTGTGCCTGCATTCGTCAAAATGTTTTAAAAGTCGTAAAGAATTAAGTGACCCACTGAATAAGCTAGCTGGAAATCTAAAGTCTGTTGCAATTTCATATGGAATATCTGAAGTAAATGCCTTTCATTTGACCACATAATTAATTAAACTCCCCACCCAGATGCAGAAAGCCGGAGAAGCAGCTCTCTGCAGGAGGAAACCTGGGGCAGGGGGGCAGGGAGAGGGGGCTCTGTGTGAGCCCGGTGTGACCAAAGTCAAGGAGAAAAGGAAGTGAGAAAACACAAAGCCTCCCAGACTCAGCTGCTTTCCTAAAGCGGTATAAACTTGGAAGCAGGCTACGACAGCAGGGAACCAGCTTCTATTTGTTGATCTTTGCATTTCGAAACCCATTCGTCTTCATAAGAAAAGTGGTTGCCTCTTCTCTCACAGAGAAATACTAAATGGCGTACACAGTGAAACAACCACAGTCTGCAGATCACTTTTTAATAAAGGAGAAGTGTGGTCGACACTTGGGTATCCTGACAGAAACTTATCCTGACGCTAAAGGGTGTTCTTCCTGCACAATTAAAGGCGTGAAAGGCACAGGTCCTGGAACGAGGCCTGGCCTCCTTGGTCAGCCGGGGCAGACATCCGCAGATGGCAGGTCACAGACCCCATCTCTGGAGACCAGGCAGAGCAGCAGCTACGCAGAGGCCCCTGGAGCTGGGTTTGCAGAGACAGCCTTCATTCCACAGCGCCGCATGCCCAGGGAGAGGAGCTCCAGGGTGCCCAAAACACAAGAAAATACAGTTTTGCTTAGCTTTTCCAAAGTAGAAAAAAGGAGAGAATTGCTCAAAACGGTCTCCTAACTTACACACTATTATAGCTAACACATCAAATACACCTTACGAGTGAAGAGGAAAACCATGTGAAGGGGTGTGTCTTATTGAATCTTCAGGAAGTAATCCTACCAGGCACTTATTCTCATCATTACAGTTGATTCTCTCCAGAGACCTAGACTTCCCAAGTCAAGTGAGAACCATGAACACCATGGAAATAAGTGGTGAGCGAGTGCAGCTGTGTACAAAACAGTGAGAAGAGTGGATGCAGACTGTCAACCAACAGCATTACTAAAGCATGCCCAGAACAAGGCTCACCTTCTGCTTACGTGAGAAGTGCAAGGAACTGCCCTATTTCTGTGATTTCACTGCTGTTTCTGGTTACCAGACTGAAGTTCAAGAGAGTCACTTTTCCCTCTTGCCCATCTCTGCCCACTTGACCAACCCAGTCGAGCCCATACCCAAGATGGCTCTTGGCATCACTGCTGTTCATCAGGCCCTCCTTACCTCCTTCTCAAACTACAGACTGATTATGCTAAATCATGGCTCTGATCTTTTGACAGACTCCTTCAACAAACATTTATTAAACATGTACTCTACTGTTCTAAGTACTGGGGATACTCTCATGACACTAACAGATTAATGGGAATCCTCTGTAACTTTCATTGGCTGCCAAATATCCCCAGAATCTTTGGCTTGGCATTTGAGGTCATCACTGAAGCAAGCCCAACGTGCCTTTCTGCCTTAATCCATGTACCACCCTAAATACTGCAGCCAAGCCATTCCTAACAAATTTTTTCCTTTGCCACCTGAAGACATCTCCTCTCCCTTATTAAAGAATAATCTCCCTGAGACTGTTCCCTAGGGCACTCAATGAAGATAGTCAGAGAAGGAAGAGTCCTGAGAGGCCCCGCTGAATTCGAATCCCTCTTTATCGTCACATCTTGCCTCCTTCTGAATAACCCCAGTGATAAAATGATCCTGGTTTTCCAAGACACTCATGCTATTGCTCAACTCCTCTCTTGTCTGAAAACTCTTTCCACACTGAGCCCAAACACACTGTACTTTGTGACTGCCATCAACTTCTCCTAATTCTGCTTTCCAAAGCAGTGTAGGGTGAGACCAGCTTCCTCTCAATAACCATCCTTTAAATATTTTCAGACAGCTAACACACCTTCCCTTGGTCTCTTCTCCAAGCTCAAAACATCACCCAGGTTCAACTATTCCTTACACACTCAGTCACTGAATACTTACTGAATATCCTATGTGACAGGCACTAAACACAATCTCTGCTCTAAAGACATGTAAGAGGAAATGACAGAGAGGCAATTATAAAACAGAGTGATAAATGCCACAGTGATAAGCAAAGAATGCAGCTGGAGCAGGGGAAGTGATACCTCTCTGGAGGGGGTGGATTCTGGCAGGTAGCAAGGAAATGACATGGAATCCCATTTTCTGAGCCATGACCATTTTTAGGTTAAATAATGGGCTCTTCAGTTTTCAGAGATTGAAACTTGGTGCTATTTATTTATATTAAACCCCCAATGTCGTATTAAAAGGAACACAATTAGACTAACATAATAATATAAAGATATGTCATTTATTTCGTATCAGTTCATTTATTCTACTCTGCCATGCCTTTCTGAACTGAGGTTTTTTTATTCTCAGATAATGGTTACCAGCATTCATTTAATTGCCCCTCATAATTCAATAAGAACTCACACATCAGAAGCTCGTGTGTTGGACTTAATCAAGGACCAAAACACAACTTAGCACAATTTATTACGATAAATTACCACTGCTTCAGGAGGAGATAAACGGTTGTACTTCAAATCTAGTCTAAATGATGATTAAATGTCCCTAAAAGTGATCTATAGCAACATTAAACCAGTGTGAACTGCAGCCTGACAGCAGGAAAAAGATACACTCATCATGCTTGGGGTCATGGTGGAGACAGGGTTTGGTAGAGATTCTTCATTTAAAAAGATAATTAGGTAAAGAATCAACATGTTTTAGATTTTTAAAATTATTCATTAGAAAGCTACATAACATTCACCTCTTATAACACAATCAAGAATATCATCGACTCAGATAACATTTTATAAAGAAATCTGAGAGAAGACGCACTAAATGGAATAACAGAGATCCGCAATGTGGTATTGCACTGTTGTTGTTGTTGTTCAGGCACCAAGTCATGTCTGACTCTCTGCGACCCCATGGACTGCAGCACACCAGGCTTCCCTGTCCTTCACAATCCCCAGAGTTTTTTCAAACTCATGTCCATTGAGTAGGTGATGCTATTTAACCATCACGTCCTCTGCCACTCCCTTCTCCTTTTGCCTTCAATCCTCCCCAGCATCAGGGTCTTTTCCAATGAGTTGCCTCCTCCTTGCCATCAGGTGGCCAAAGTATTGGAGCTTCAGCATCAGTCCTTCCAATGAATATTCAGGGTTGAGTTCCTTTAAGATTGACTGGTTTGATCTCCCTGCAGCTCAAGGGACTCCCATTCTCCAGCACAATTCAAAAGCATCAATTCTTTGGTGCTCAGCTTTCTTTATGGTCCAACTCTCACATCAGTACATGAGTACTAGATAAACCATAGCTTTGACTATACAAACCTTTGTCAGCAAAGTGATGTCTCTGCTTTTTAATACACTATCTAGCTTTTATTCCAAGGAGCAAGCATCTTTTAATTTCATGGCTGCAGTCACCATCTTCAGTGATTTTGGAGCTCAAAAAAATAAAGTCTGTCACTGCTTCCACTTTCTCCCTTTCTATTTGCCATGAAATAATGGGAATGGATGTCATGATCTTAGTTTGTTGAATGCTGAGTTTTAAGTCAGCTTTTTCACTCTCCTCTTTCACCTTCATTAAGAGACTCTTTAGTTCCTCTTCGCTTCTGCCATTAGAGGGTATCATCTGTGTATCTGAGGTTGCTGATATTTTTCCCAGCAATCTTGATTCCAGCCTGTGATTCATCCAGCCTGGCATTCTGCATCATATGTTCTGCATATAAGTTAAATAAGCAGGGTGACAATATACAACCTTATCATATTCCTTTCTCAAGTTTGAACCAGTCTGTTGTTCCATGTCTGGTTCTAACTGTTGCTTCTTGACCTGCATACAGGTTTCTTAGGAGACAGGTAAGGTGGTCTGGCATTCCTACCTCTTAAAGAATTTTCCACAGTTTGCTGTGATCCACACAGTGAAAGGCTTTAGTGTAGTCAATGAAGCAGTAGTAGATGTTTTTCTGGAATTCTCTTGCTTTCTCTATGATCCAACAAATGCTGGCTATTTAATCTCTGGTTCCTCTGCCTTTTCTAAATCCAGCTTGTACATCTGGAAGTTCTTGGTTCACGTACTGCTGAAGCCTGGCTTGAAGGACTTTGAGCTTAAACTTCCTAGCATGTGAAACTGTACTGTATGACAATGCTGTTAGGCCAGATTCTGCTCCAAGACGATCATGTTCTTTCTTTAGCTATGATTCAGTTCACCCTTTTCTTCCTCATATTTATAAAGGCAATAAAAAGAGCAAAATTAAAATGTATAAAGTTTTCACATGAAAAGATTCTCAACATCATTAGCCAGCAGGGAAATGCAAATTAAAACCAGAAAGAAATATCCAACAAGAATAGCAAAAAAAAAAGATAGTACCAAGTGTTGATAAGGAAGCCAGGAATTTTGGCACGGCAAGGTACTGGTAGGGATGTCAAATGATAGCTCCTCTGCAAAAGAGTTTGGAGGTTTCCTATAAAACTAAATAAACTTATCAGGTGACCTAGTAATACCCACACTGAGAAATAAACCCACACACTTATGGTTAACCCACAACAAAGGTGGCAAGAATATATAATAGAAAAAGACAGTCTTTTCAATAACTGGTATACTCAGTTCAGTTCAGTTCAGTCGCTCAGTCATGTCCGACTCCTTGCGACCCCATGAACCGCAACATGTAGAAGAATATAATTAGAACATTTTTTACATAATATACAAAAATAAACTCAAAATGGATTAAAGACCTAAATGTAAGATCAGAAACTATAAAACTCCTTGAAAACATAGGTACAACATCCTTTAACATAAATTGAAGGTAGTTTTTTGGATCTGTTTCCTAAGGCAAACGAAACAAAAGCAGACAAAAACAAGTGGGACCTAATTAAACTTAAAAGCTCTCGCACAACAAAAGAAACCAGTGACAACGTGAGAGGGCGCCCTGCAGAACCACAGAAAATACTTGCAAATGACATGACTGATAAGGGTTAGTATCCAAAATATACAAACAGCTAATAAAACGCATTATCAAAAAGGAAAACATTACAAAAATGGGATGAGAGAGTGAATAGACATTTTTTTCTAAAGAAAACATATGGACACATGAAAAGATGTTCAACATCACTAATCAACAGGGAAATGCAAATCAAAACTACAGTGAGGTACCACCTCACACCTGTTGGAATGACTATCACCAAAAAGATCACAAGTAGCAGATGCTGGCAAGGATGTGGAGAAAAGGGACCCCTGGACACTGTCAACGGGAATGTAACTGGCCACTACAGAAAAACAACGTCCAGGTTCCTCAAAAACTGAAAACAGAATAAGCACAGGATCTACTGATTCCACTCTTGCGCATATATCCAGAGAAAACAAAAAAGCTAATTCAAATAGCTACACGCACCCCAGTGTTCACAGCAGCAGCATTTGCAACAGCCAAGATATGAAAGCAACCCAAGTGTCCACCAACAGAAGAGTGGATAAAGAAGGTGTGAGATATATATACACACACACACAGACACACACACATATGTGTGCATACACATACATACATACGGTGGAACACTACTAAGCCATAAAGAAGAACGAAATTTTGCCATTTTCAAGGAGATGGATGGACCTGGAGGGTATCACGCTTAGTGAAATGCCAGACAAAGACAACTGCTATATGTTATCACTTATACGTGGAATCTAAACAATAAAACAAGCAAACGAATATAACAGAAAAAGAAGGGGGAGGCTGACGGAAACATGACTACAAAACAGGAGAAGAAGATGGAAGTGAGAGGTTGGAGGGATTTGAGGAAGGAGTTACTTCCACGGAAGCCACCCCATGGCTTGCCAAGGAGTGCTGGTGGCCTCTAAAAGCTGGAAGAGGCAAGGAAGAGGTTCTTCCCTAGAACCTTGGAAGGGGCAAGGCCCTGCCGACACAATGACTTCAGCCCAGCGGTACTAGTCTCAGACTTCTAATTTCTAAAACAGTGGGGAAAGAAATTTCTCTTGCTTGTGGTAATCTGTTATAGCATTCATAGGAAACTAACATGCTATGTGAATTGAAAGCTTATATTCCCATTAAAAACTGTACCCAGAGGTTTATAACAACTCTATTCATACACATCAGTAGCTGGCAATGACCCAAATGGCCTTCAACTGATGAACGAATAAACCACTGCGGTACGTCGGCACAACAGACTACTACTCAGTAACGAAAAGGAGCAAACTAGTGCTATTTGCAACACGTGGATGTATCTCAAAGGTTATGCTCAGTGAAAGAAGTCAGCCTTCAAAGGTCATACACTGCATGGTTCCAACAACGTGGCATTCTCAGAAAGACAAAATACGGAGACGACAACACATCAGCGGTTGCCAGCGGCCAAGGATGAAGGGAGGGAGTGACTGCAAAGGAATCGAAAGGGGAAGGTTACTGGGGCACTGAAAGTATTTTGTGTCCTGTTGTCATGGGTGGTAGTTATTTATAGTTTATTCCATATCTTCCCTCTTATCTTCTCTAATTAAATCAGCACTAACACAGTAATAAAGAAGAATGAAATAACTTTTGAGCCCAAAGCATGCTCCAAAGACATTTGGGTCAGCCCACATTCACTATGTAACTAAACATAAGCCTAAGGACCATAAAGTCAAAAAATGATTCTGTATTGGAAGAGCCTCAAAGAAATTCACCCGTTCCCTTCATCCTTCACCAGCAGGTGAAGATGCTGGTGAAAAATAACGTGGCTACATAGTATAAGAATGGAGGAAGCTGAAAGCAAGGGCCTGGAAAACCAGTTGCCAAATAACCAGCAGAGTGTAAGCTTTACTTCAAATCCCTACAGACTTCTTTAAATTGACAAATGCCCAGAAAGTCATGAGGAGAATCAGCCATCACAACAACACAGAGAAAAAAATGCAAATACTCTGGTGTGTGCGTGCTAAGTTGCTTCACTCATGTCGAACTCTTTGCGATCCTATGGACTGCAGCCCACCGGGCTCTGGTAGACCACTAAATTCCTTAGGCTTTTACCCATGCAAGAAATCTTTCTGACCTAGGAGAATTGAAGGATTGCAGGGTTGCTTATAAACCTTAGAACTTAATCTCTAGCAAACTAACCACAATATATAAATTTAAATATTTTATAAATTGTTTTATTATTCTCATTTTTATTTATTTATTTTGGCCGTGCTGTGTGGCTTGCAGGATCTCAGTTCCCCGAACAGGGATCGAACTCATGCCCCCCTACACTGGAAGCGCAGTCTCAACCACTGGACCGCCAGGGAAGTCCCTATCCACAACACGTTACACCAAACCGTGCCTCACGAACTAGCAAAGGTTCACAAATAAAACCTATGCAGACTCTGACAAAAGGGCTGAAAAAAAAAAAAAATGTGTGCGAAATGACAAGCAGTAGATTTAAGGATTAGAAAACTGTCCTGAAGAAATATGAAACTACAGGAGGGAAAGAAAAGGAGGCGTCAGGTCAGAGGACGCTGCCACTACAGCAGGAATGGCCCGAAGGCCCGAACGACAAGGAAATCCTCAGGGCAGGTGATTAGAGGCACACAATTCAAGTAGCAGGAATGGAAAGATCTCTACAGCTCACATCCTCCAACCACCCTGAAGGAAGTACTTTTTTTTTTAAAAAGTCTTTACAGTTTAAGAAGGGTTTTCTTGAGAATTTTCTTGAGGCATTGCATTCCAGTGTCATCATGTGTTCAGATACAACCCATGGATTTTACAGATAAGCCATAATTACCAACACTGTGCAACCTTGTCTCTGGCAAACTGCTCATCACAACATTATCACTACTAGAGTTTATCTCTTAATTTTCCTCTAGTTTAGTCCTTTTTGGCCTGCTCCTTATGATTGACAGGTATATTATTCTAGAATTATAAATAATAAGAGCAGCAATAATTAACATTTGTTAGAGGCTAAGTAGTTGTGTTTTTCCAGTAGTCATGTATGGATGTGAGAGTTGGACTTTAAAGAAAGTTGAGCGCCAAAGAATTGATGCTTTTGAACTGTGGTGTTGGAGAAGACTCTTGAGAGTTCCTTGGACTGCAAGGAGATCCAACCAGTCCATCCTAAATGAAATCAGTCCTGAATGTTCATTGGAAGGACTGATGCTGAAGCTGAAACTCCAATACTTTGGCCATCTGATGCGAAGAAGTGAGTCATTTGAAAAGACCCTGATGCTGGGAAAGATTGAAGGTGAGAGGAGAATGGGATGACAGAGGATGAGATGGTTGGATGGCATCACTGACTCAATGGACAGGAGTTTGATTAAACTCCGGGAGCTGGTGATGGATACGGAGGCCTGGCATGCTGCAGTCCATAGGATCGAAGAGTCAGACGTGACCGAGTGACTGAATTGAGAGGCTAAGTGCCAGGCTTTGTTAGACTTTTTATTATCTCATTTAATTCTCCCATCAACAGTACAATCAAGGTGAGTACTATGATTCCTATTTTGCAAATCAGGAACCAGAGACTCTTGAGAAGTTAAAAAGACTTGCTGGGCCTCCTTGGTGGCTCAGTGGTAAAGAATCCACTGCCAATGCAGGAGACATGGGTTCGATCCCTGGTCCAGGAAGATCCCACATGCCTCGGCACAACAAAGCCTGTGCGCCACAACTATTAAGCCTGTGCTCTAGAGCCCGGGAGCCACAGTCACTGAAGCCCTCGCACCCTAGAACTTGTGCTCCGCAACAAGAGAGGCTACCACGATTAGAAGCCCATGAACCACAACTAAAGTAGCTTCCGATCTCCACAACTAAAGAAAAGCCCAAGCAGCAGTGAAGGCCCAGCACAGCCAAAAATAAATAAATAAAATTGTAAATATATATATTAAAAAAAAAACACTTGCTGTATTGCTCAGTATAGTTCAGTCACTCGGTCATGTCTGACTCTTTGCAACCCCATGGACTGCAGCACGCCAGGCTTCCCTGTCCATCACCAACTCCCAGAGCCTACTAAAAAACTCCACTAAGTTTTCATTGTCCATTGAGTCAGTGATGCCATCCAACCATCTCATGCTCTGTTGTCCCCTTCTCCTCCTGCCTTCAATCTTCCCCAGCATCAGGGTCTTTTCTCATGAGTCGGTTCTTTGCATCAGGTTGCCAAAGTATTGGAGTTTCAGCTTCAGCACTGCAATGAATATGCAAGCTTAAGTCCTTGCAATGAATATGCAGGATTGATTTCCTATAGGATGGACTGGTTGGATCTCCTTGCAGTCCAAGGGACTCTCAAGAGCCTTCTCCAACACCACAGTTCAAAAGCATCAATTCTTCGGTGCTCAGCTTTCTTTAGAGTCCAACTCTCACATCCATACATGACTGCTGGAAAAACCATAGCTTTGACTAGAGAGACCTTTGTTAGTCAAGTAACATCTCTACTTTTTAATATGCTGTCTAGGTTGTTCAGGAGAAGGCGATGGCACCCCACTCCAGTACTCCTGCCTGGAAAATCCCATGGATGAAGGCTGCAGTCGATGGGGTCACTGAGGGTCGGACACAACTGAGCGACTTCACTTTCATGCATTGGAGAAGGAAATGGCAACCCACTCCAGTGTTCTTGCCTGGAGAATCCCAGGGACAGGGGAGCCTGGTGGGCTGCCATCTATGGGGTCGCACAGAGTCGGACACAACTGAAGTGACTTAGCAGTAGCAGCAGCAGGTTGGTCATAGCTTTTCTTCCAAGGAGCAAGCGTCTTTTAATTTCACGGCTGAAGTCACCATCTGCAGTGACTTTGGAGCCCCAAAACATAAAGTCTCTCACTGTTTCCATTGTTTCCCTGTCTATTTGCCATGAAGTGATGGGACCGGATGCCGTGATCTTAGTTTTCTGAACGCTGAGTTTTAAGCCAACTTTTCCACTCTCCTCTTTCACTTTCATCAAGAGGCTCTGTAGTGTTTTGCTGCTGCTGCTGCTGCTGCTGCTGCTGCTGCTGCTAAGTCACTTCAGTCGTGTCCGACTCTGTGCGACCCCATAGACGGCAGCCCACCAGGCTCCCCAGTCCCTGGGATTCTCCAGGCAAGAACACTGGAGTGGGTTGCCATTTCCTTCTCCAATGCATGAAAGTGGAAAGGGAAAGTGAAGTCGCTGTCGTGTCCGACCCTCAGCGACCCCATGGACTGCAGCCTTCCAGGCCCCTCTGTCCATGGGATTTTCCAGGCAAGGGTACTGGAGTGGGGTGCCAGTGCTTTGCTAGTACCCAGCGAAACGTGTAGCACAGAGGATGTCCTAAGCTAGTACCAGCTACACCAACGCTGGTGTCGGCAGTCACACTGCTCAGAAGTGGTAAACAGGGATCTGCATTCAGAAAAAGTCATGATTTCAGTATCACCCTTATCTCCCTGTTGGGACAAGGAGGTAGACACAGAAGCAGGAAACTGTCAAGGAACAAAAGAAGCCCTGTATATTCCATAGTCTGTACTTTGATTTCTGGGAAGGCTTAGTTTAACATATACTCTTCATTCACTGAAGCCTTACTTTTCCAGGTTCACTTTAAGTTATTAACTTAATCTTCAATTTCTCTTTCAAAAACAGAACCAGCCACAATCAAACAAGAAGGAGTTCAATAATTAGACAATTTGGGGAGTTTTATGAGATCAAAAATGCCACAAATTTCAGGATTCCCCTGGTGGTCTAGTGGTTAAGACTCCATACTTCCAATGCGTGGGGTATAGGTTCGATCCCTGGCAGGGGGAACTAAGATCCCCATGTGGCAGACTGTGGCCAAAACAAAAGGAATGGAAAAACGGGCCAATTTCCACGCTGATAAACATTTTCCACATGCATTTCAAAGAACAAGAGCTAAAGTCTGTTATCAAAAGAGTTCAGGCTGAAATCTGAGGGAAAGAACTTCAGAATGATCAACACAAATGTGAAAGTCATTTCCCCCTCACTCCGGGAGTTTCCATTTCCTATCGTGAGCCAGAATTCACAGGCAGAAGGGAGGAAGGGAGAAACGAGGAGGTATCAAGAGTTACGCTGTTGTTTATTTTTTTCTTTCTACAGAAAAATACAAATCAAAACTGCAGGGTGGTCTATTAGGCAGGCCAGTCTAAGCCACCTACACAGCAGACAGTTAAAAGGTCCAAAGCAACAGTTAGAACTGGACATGGAACAACAGACTGGTTCCAAATAGGAAAAGGAGTACATCAAGGCTGTATATTGTCACCCTGCTTATTTAACTTATATGCAGAGTACATCATGAGAAATGCTGGGCTGGAAGAAGCACAAGCTGGAATCAAGACTGCCGGGAGATATATCAATAACCTCAGATATGCAGATGACACCACCCTTATGGCAGAAAGTGAAGAGGAACTAAAAAGCCTCTTGATGAAAGTGAAAGAGGAGAGTGAAAAAGTTGGCTTAAAGCTCAATATTCAGAAAACGAAGATCATGGCATCTGGTCCCATGACTTCATGAGAAATAGATGGAGAAACAGTGTCAGACTTTATTTTGGGGGGCTCCAAAATCACTGCAGATGGTGACTGCAGCCATGAAATTAAAAGACGCTTACTCCTTGGGAAAAAAGTTATGACCAATCTAGACAGCATATTCAAAAGCAGAGACATTACTTTGCCAACAAAGGTCCGTCTAGTCAAGGCTATGGTTTTTCCAGTGGTCATGTATGGATGTGAGAGTTGGACTGTGAAGAAAGCTGAGTGCCAAAGAATTGATGCTTTTGAACTGTAGTGTTGGGGAAGACTCTTGAGAGTCCCCTGAACTGCAAGGAGATCCAACCAGTCCATCCTAAAGGAGATCAGTCCTGGGTGTTCATTGGAAGGACTGATGCTGAAGCTGAAACTCCAATACTTTGGCCACCTCATGAGAAGAACTGACTCACTGGAAAAGACCCTGATGCTGGGAGGGATTGGGGGCAGAAGGAGAAGGGGACGACAGAGGATGAGATGGCTGGATGGCATCACTGACTCAGTGGACATGAGTTTGAGTAAACTCCGGGAGTTGGTGATGGACACGGAGGCCTGGCGTGCTGTGATTCATGGGGTCGCAAAGAGTCGGACACGACTGAGTGACTGAACTGACTGAAGGAAGGGAGAGGACCTTCTCAGCTCCCTACCTCTATTCTTGCCCACTTTTGTCTCTGTAAAAGCAAAGAAGTGAAAACAATTCTACTCTAACACAACTTCAGCAAAAGGAAAAAAAATGAATATATATATATGTATAATATGTATGTACATATATACGGTTTACCTGCTCAATTTTTAGATAAGACTACGTAATTTTTCACAAAAATAGAGACTGTTTCACTATATAATGGGAACCACCAGAAGTTTCTGAGCTACACAACGGCAGATTGCACCTTAGCACAAGGGCTCTGGTGTTATTTGGGAACTATAGTTTGCTTGCTCAAAAATTTTTGAGAGATAAAGGTACGTGATATTTTACAAAAATAGAGACTGCTGCTCTACATAATGGGAACCACCAGAAGGTTTTAAGCTACAATGCCCCACACTTAGATTGTTCTTTAGCATAAGGGCTCTGGCTTTATTTGGTAAGTTTTAAAAATAATATGCCAGGTGGGAGGGGGGGTTTCAGGCTGTGTGTGGGGGGACACATGTATACCTGTGGCTGACTGACGTTGATATATGGCAAAAGCCATCATAATATTGTAATTATTCTCCAATTAAAATAAATTGAGAAAAAGAATACACTTTGACATAAATCGTAAAAAATAATAATAATAATTTTAAAAAGTAATACACCAAGGGCTCTGCACAGTGCTTTGCACAGAGAAAGCACTCCAGGGGCAGGTACAACAGGTGAGGGGTATATGACGACGCCTAGTGTCCAAGCCTCCACTTCACCCAACGCCCTTCAGAGATGGACGTGCTTTGCTGAAATAGGGCTCAGCCTCCAGCCAGGGGAGAAAAGGTTTTGCATGTAGTCATCAGGCCTTCTCAGAAGTCTGTCCAAGTGCACGGCATTGGTTAATGACTGAAAAGCCCCAGTGTGCGTCCTGTCTGACTCACTGCTGAGCGCACAGCCTCAAAATGACTGACATCCACACAGCTGGAGACATCCCACATATGTGGGAAAGAGAACTGCTATTCCTCACAGATGGCCCTCCTTTGAGCTCAGCCAAAGCCAAAGACAACCAGAGAGTACACGTGACCCTGTAACCTTTGTGGGCCTAGGAGTGAGCATCGCACCACAGCAAAGGACCCAGGCGATGGGGCTGGCGACTGCTCTGTTAACGGCACGGAAGGTCTGGGTCCAATTTATCGCAGCCCTCAGAGCCCCGGTGCTGTGCAGTGGCCAAGCAGCTGGGCGTCGCCAATCCCAACAAACCTGCCTTATCCCTTTTCTTAGGCTCTCATCCAATTCCCTTTTTGCTGCATTTTCCTTACCCTGTTCTTGTTTTCCTCTGTGCTGGATTGTAAATGGCTGAGGACACGTGTGGTCTTGCCCTCTTCTGTGTAACCCACAGTTCTTGGCCAACATAGGCACTCTGGTGGGCTCACTGGTATCCCTGCTCACGGGTCTCCGGTGGCGTCTGTGAGAGCAGCCAGCCCCATGACTAGCAACCACACAGAGCAGCCGCCCACTTAGCTTAGGAACTTTGTACCTATGCACAGAAAAGGAGCCAATTTCCAGTTCTTTCCAGCCCTGCAATTCGAGGACATCCCAGGTGCAAGGACATGGTTCTTTGGGTTGTGTTATCTGTGGCCATTCATTATGGGATTCATTATTAATTTACTGGTAAGTCCTCCCACAAGTCAATTTAAACAAAACCTTCATTTCAATTAAAGAATCATACGTTACTGACTCCACTGACTCACTATCTACATCATGATTACACATTCTTACAAAACAATGATGTGAACTTAGAAAGTCATACCAGAGTTTGATCAACTTACAGAATCCATCCCATAACCATGACTTCATAATTTGGAAACACTAACCCAAATGCACCCTGAAAACTGTCGCAGGACACCTCCATTTTTCTTACTTGGATCATGTATTGCTTGTCCCAGGAGAGTATTAATTTTTCATTTGAACAATGCTGACTGAACTTTAAATTACTTTCTGAATCAACTCTTCTTTGAATAATTTACAGAAATACATGTTGTTTTTGTAAAAAAAAAAAAAAGCTATTTTTAAAGTAACACCTCTTACATTTCTTGAAGGTGTCTCTCTGTCATGTCCTTGTTGATGTTGTTCAGTTGCTAGGTTGTGTCCAACTCTTTGCAATCCTATGAACTGCAGCATGCCAGGCTTCCCTGTCCTTCGCTGTCTCCTGGAGTTTGCTCAAACTCATGTCCATTGAGCTGGTGACGACACCCAGCCGTCTCATCCTCTGTCACCCCCTTCTTCTTCTGCCCTCAATCTTTCCCAGCATCAGGGTCATTTCCAGTGACTCGGCTCCTCTTTGTTATCAGGTGGCCAAAGTATTGGAGCTTCAGCATCATTCCTTCCAATGAATATTCAGGGTTGATTTCTTTTTAGATTTACTGATGTGATCTCCCTGCAGTCCAAGGGACTCTTAAGAGTCTTCTACAGCAATACAACCTCAGCTCTTTCTCTGTTATGCCCACATCTTAATTAAATTTTTTAAAAAATAAGAGCCCTAAAAAAGAAATTCAGGAAACGCTATGCATTTAACTTAACTGACAATGACATGATGGCATGATTGTGAATTAGACAACGCCAAGGCAGGTGCTACTAATTAAACATCACATGTCATGGCTCAGCCAAAGTAAGACAAGGCTATACAGGCAGCTTCCTGCTAACACATAACAGAAGCAGTGCTCTTTTCTGTATTTCAATAGCTCCATTTTCCCTGCTAGGCTGAAAAGGCTTACATATCACCAATGAAACACATATTTTTCTAAGGATAAAAACTTTTACTTACCTTGTAGCCACTGAACAATATATTTTGTTTTGAATAATGGGGGGGGGGGGTGGAGAGTAATAACTGTCACTATTACTTTTAACAACATGATTTAACATTTTTATGTTATCATTCACCCACGCAGACCACCTGATCCCAGCAACTACGTCAAATGTGCTTCTCAAACAAAACAAACCTTCCAAATGTGCTAATAATGATCACTTCTTAGTTTCCATTTTTTCCTTGCTGTTAAAAGTATCTGAAACTGTAGTTGTATTAAATAACTTAATGTATCACAAGTGACTGGACTCGTACCTGAATGTCCTCATCAAATGTCGCCAGTTCCTACTGTGGAAGGAAGGGCAATTGAAAGATAAACACTACTGTGACATTTCTTTCCCCTTCGGCAATGTTCTGACTGTATCTTACACTTTGAGGTTCTTTGCATTATGACTGTATCTGGTTTTCCAACTGTCATCGCTCAAGAACAGATAGTGTTGTGAGGCAGAGGCAGTTTTAATACTTAGACAAGAGTGGCCACCAGCAAGCCTCAAAGAAGGCACTGAAAATGAGCTGAGTCTTTGACCAGTCTTTACCCTGGGCACTCAGCACACTCTACCACGTAGCTTCCATGTAAAACGGTCCGAAACAAACACAGTAGCTCCTTAAGCCAGAGGTCCTGGGTTCTTTAAACTGACCTGGAGCTCAGCACGTTAGCTGGGGTGCTGACCACAGGAAGAGCCAAGCACAGGAGGGCCAGGCACTGTGCCAGGGCTGGCACTGGCTGGCCCAGTCAGTCTCCAAGAAGTGGCAGTAGCCAGGCTGCACTACCAACCCAGGACTGGGTTTAAAGGCAATAAAAATAACCTATTATCTTTAACAAAGTGGTGCTGTAACAAGGCAGTCCAGCAATATACTTCAGGGATATAATTAGTATAGTGCGGTAGGGAGAGTGAAAGTTGCTCAATCGCATCCAATTCTTTGTGACCCCATGGACTATACATATACAGTCCATGGAATTCTCCAGGCCAGAATACTGATATGGGTAGCCTTTCCCTTCTCCAGGGGATCTTCCCAACTCAGGGATCAAACCCAGGTCTCCTGCATTGCAGGCAAATTCTTTACCAGCTGAGCCACAAGGAAAGCCCAAGAATACTGGAGTGGGTAGCCTATCCCTTCTCCAGCAGATCTTCCCGACCTGGGAATTGAACCAGGGTCTCCTGCATTGCAGGTGGATTGTTTACCAACTGCGCTATCAGGGAAGCCCAAATATGTGAAAGTCTCTCAGTCGTGTCTGACTCTTTGCAACCACATGGACTATACAGTTCATGGACTTCTCTAGGCCAGAATAATGGAGTGGGTAGCTTTTCCCTTCTCCAGGGCATCTTCCCAACCTAGGGATTGAACCCGGGTTTCCTGCATTGCTTCTGAATTCTTTTTTTAAACTTATTTTTGCAGGTGGATTCTTTACCAGCTGAGTCACAAGGGAAGTCCGTGGTAGGGAGAAGCATCCTTATAAGACAGAATTTTGCCAGTTTCACAAAACATAAAAACGAGTGTGAAAGTAGAATACAAACACAGAAGTGAAGCCACTCAGTCGAGTCCGACTCTTTGTGACCCCATGGACTGTAGCCTGCAAAGCTCCTCCATCCATGGGATTTTCCAGGCAAGAGTACTGGGATGCGTTACCATTTCCTTCTCTAGGGAATCTTCCTGATGCAGGGATCAAACCCAGGTCTCCCGAATTGCAGGCAGACTCTTTACTGTCTGAGCCACCAGGGAATCCCTTAGACTAAGGCAGAACCTAACAAATATAATTATGATTTGTCAATGGAATCTGTCATTTTTCTTTCAAAAAATGGAAAGGTGAAATAACTGATCACCTTAAAATGTATCGCCTTTTCAGCAAGAACACCGGTGGTATAAGTTACAGGAAAGTGCAGGCGTGCTCAGCTGTGTCCGACTCTTTTCAACCCCATGGACTGCAGCCCACCAGGCTCCTCTGATCGGGGGACTTCCCAGACAAGAGTACTGGAGTGGGCTGCCATTTCTTTCTCCAGGGGCTCTTCCCAACCCAGGGATCCAACCCTCCTATCTCCTGTGTCTCCTGCACTTCAGGTGAATTCTTCACCACTGCGCCACTGGGAAGCCCAAAAGTAACAGTAAATCCAACACAAAACTGGCTTAAACAATCAGGAAACAGTATGATGTCACAGAATTCAAAGTCCAAAGGTCAGCTGGCAGTAGCAGCCCTACACTGTCCCCCTCACTCCCCAGCTCCACCACAATGCCAACCCTCCCAAGGCTTCCGGGCTCCCGCCTGAAGGTGGCTGCCTCATGGTTTACACTGACTGCCAGAAGCAAAGACTGTCCTCCCACAACTTCAGGGAAGAAAAGGCCTTGCTTTCCATCAGAGGGCCAATTCAGAATGCTATGAGGGTCTGAGGGCAGGGGTGCTCATCCTGGCTGCTTGTTAGAATCACCTGGAGAGTTAAAAACAGAAACGAGGAGACACTTTGCAGACCTTATGGTCACGGTGTTCTCTCTAGCACAACAGCCCCTTTCCCTCCCCCGCAGTAATCCTTTTGTATAAAATATTTCTCTGCTAAAAAACAAATTAAAAAAACTGATGCTCCCCAGGGTATCTCCCCAGGCCAATTAAATCCTCCCGAGTGGTGGAACCTAGATGGAAGTCTTCTCAAGCCCCTAAGGAGAAGGAAATGGCAACCCACTCCAGTATTCTTGCCTGGAGAATTCCACGGACAGAGGAGCCTGGTGGGCTACAGTCCATGGGGTCACAAAGAATAGGATGCGACTGAGTGACTAACACACAGGAGATTCAAATGCAGAGTGGGGGCTAAAAACCGCCTGGTGAGAACCCCTCTAGAGGCTGGGATGGGGCTGTTCCTTGAGAGGTGCAGGGCAGTGAAGGAGCCGAGGGCAGTGGGGGCTGGCCAGGCAAGCAACCCGGCCCTGCAGTTACCTATTCAGGATCTGCCACACAGTGAGCCTGCTGAGATGGTTCGCAGCAACATAAATACATATATCCCTTAAGCATGTTAAAAATGCTCAACCTCACTCAGAGGAGAGCTACTAATTAAATTAAACCCATAGTAAATCCAAGAGACTATTTCCTACTGAAAAGTCCCCAAATTTGATAACACAGGCTCTCAGCTAGGCTCTAGGAATACAATTACCCTTGTGCATTACTAGTGAAGAGAGTGTAGTATCAACATAGTATCCACCTTAATATCTACTACCTACCACTATCTATTGATACTAAGTAATACCTTGGTATAGAGATTAATTAAACTGATTCTAAAATGTATCTAGAAATGTATCTAAAAGGTACTTGGAACAAGAATAGCCAAGCCAATCCTGAAGAACAAGTCTTGCTCTGTGCTAAATTGCTTTAGTCCTGTGCTACTCTGCGACCCCGTGGACTGTAGTCCCCCAGGTTCCTCTGTCCACGGGACTCTCCAGGCAAGAAGACTGGAGTGGGTTGCCATTTCCTTCTCCATCCTCTACTGGCTAGTAAGACTTACTTTAAAGCTACAGTGTTTAAGACTACAAGACACTGGTGCAAGGACAGACAAATCGCACAAATAAGTAAGCAATTCCCACACAGACCTCAACACACGTGGACACCTGATTTATGCAGCAGCAGATGTTCTTCTCAACTAAAGAACTAGTTAAATATGGGGGAAAAACAAACAACCATCATCTCTACATAGAAAAAAAATCAATTCCAAGTGAACTATAGGTCTAAATACGAAAGGTAATAGAATAAAACTTCTCCATGACCTCGCGGTAGACAAATATTTCTTGTATAGGACCAAAAAAAGCACTAATCATAAAGACTGTTAAATTTAACATTAAAATTAAGAACTTTGGTTCATTAAAGATACCATTAAGAGAATAAGAGAAAAAAAAAAAAAAAAAAAAAAAAAAGACAAGCCACAAAGTATAAGAAGATACTTGCAATAAATGCATTCAAAAAGAGATTGAGAATATATAAACAACTCCTATAAATCAATAAGAAACACATATATGTATGTGTATATATGCATGATATCCAAATAGCCAATAAACATATGAAAAGGTACTTAATATCATGAGTTACAAAAAAGTTCAAATGAAACCCAGAATGAGACACTACTGCAGAGTCCCACAAAAAGTGGACATTTAAAACACTGACAGCATCAAGATTTGAGAAGAATGTAAAGAAACTTAGTCTCCTCTACTGCTGATGGGAACTTCGCTGATGCAATGACTGGAAAGTTCTTTGACGGGGAACATGCCTATACCATGTAAACGAGCGATTCCACTTCTAGGTTTATAATAAGAACATTCGTAGAAGCATTATTTGTAAGTAGCTAAAACTGAAAGTAATCTGCACGGCCATCAGTAATAGCATGTGTAAATAAATTCTTGAACGTTTATAGACCAGACTACTAATTAACAATGAAAATGAACAAACTACCAATACCTGCAACCACATGGATGAATCTTACAAAAACAATGTGGAATGAAAGAAGCTCTCACAGCACAGAAATCTACACAGATATATCCTGCTCGGGTTGAACACATGCAGACCTGAGCCTCTGCTTCTGGCCATAGTGCAGTTTCAGATATCCTTTCGCCCTAAGCAAATGCAAAACTGAACAAAATAAATGAGACAACTGTTTTCAGGCATAAGACAGCAGGCAAGGCAGGGCTGTGACCCTTAGAGAAGAGGAAAACAGCAGGGAAGCTCCAACTTCCTGCACAGGGCACTTTCCCAACCATGGTGCAGGGAGACGATGGTAGCCAAGCTGACAGCAGCAGTCCCTGTGAACTGTGGAAGACAAGACTGGAGCTCCAGACTGCTGAGGTAACTAGAACTGCAGGGCAGGACATGAGGGGGGAGGCTTTGGGAAGTGGAAAGCATCAGACAACAGCAGGTGGCTGACACACACGCAAGGTGAGATGCCATAAGGCTCAATAGGCAGCATCAGCTGCGAGGTGAGAAGTGAACAGGGGTACCAAGACTTCACGGCGCCTGGAACATGCACGTGCAGCCGGTCCAGAGTGGAGAGGCCTTGCTAAACACCTCTTTCATTTAGCTGAGATTCCAGAAAAGTCAAGCATTAGTATCAAGAATGTCCTCTACAGTAAGGGCCATGCCTCTGGACTAAGGATAAATCCCAAAACAGACTCACTCTAACAAAATACAAACAACCTACGGGGTCAAAAGAGCATGTCAGTAACTTAACCGCCTGTCAGAGCAAAATGAAAACCTCTCTAAAGTAAGACAAGACTGAAAATCCCTACAGTGTAACATCCACATGTCTGACATATAATCAAAAATAATTAAACATGCAAAGAAGCAGGAAAAGGTGACTCCTAAGGCAGGGAAAAAGCAATCAATCAAAACAGACCCCAAGATGACCCAGATTGGGATTCCCCAGTGGCTCAGCTGGTAAAGAATCGGCCTGCAGTGCAGGAAACCTGGGTTCGATCCCTGGGTGGGGAAGATCCCCTGGAGAAGGGAAAGGCTACCCCATTCCAGTATTCTGGCCTGAAGAGTTCCATGGATTGTATAGTCCCTGGGGTTGCAAAGAGTTGAACATGACTGAGTGACTTTCACCTCTTTCACTTTCACTTGACTCAGATATTTGAATTAACAGACAGGTCTCTACCTTCAAGGATTTGGAGGAAAAGACGGACTTAATGAGTGAAAAGATGGTGAATCTCAATAGAAAAATGTAAACTATAAAAAAGAACCAAATGGAAATTTCAGAATTTAAACTGATCATATCTGACATGAAAATTTTAAAGAAACTGAAGATTAGAAACTGCAGTTAGTGAACTTGTAGATCAACAGAAAGTATCTCAACTGAAAAACAGGAGAAAAAAAAAAAGTCTGGTGACTTAATAGAGTTTCAAACTATATGACATGAAAACACTATCTATAGTTATATTTTCATTCTAAATATTGCTCTTGTATGCCTTTTCTTTTTCTTCATCAATCTCACTAGATGTTTGCCTATTTGACAAATTTCTTTCAAAGTCAGCTTTTGGTATATTTTTAAATTTTTTATCTATTTATTTACTTATTTGGCTGTGCTGGGTCCTTGCTGTTGCACGTGGGCTTGCACTAGTTGTGGTGAGCAGGGACTACTCTTCATTGGGGTGCACGGACCCTAGGCGAGGTGGCTCAGGAGTTGCGATGCATGGGCTTAGTTGCTCCATGGCGTCTTCCAGGACCAGGGATCAAACCTGAGTCCCCTACGTTGGCAGGAAGATGCTCAACCACTGGACCACCAGGGGAGTCCCAGCTTGTGGTATTTTTGATCATTTCCATCTCTCAGCTTGTGTTTTTATTTTTGCCACTCTTCTTCTTCTGTGTACTGTGGGATTACTCTGCTTTCCTAACTTCTTTAATTAAAAGCTTAGTTACCTACCATCTTTGTTTTCTAATAAAAACTTTTAAAGCTAAAAAATAAAAAAATTTAAGATAGAATTAAAAGCAAAAAAACCCCCAAATCTATCATCATAGCTGTGCTTTTTAACATCTGAGGCTCGGCAACAAAACACACCAAAAAAGAAGCTGAGCAAAAGTACAGATAAAATAAGTATCAAAAAATAAGTAAGGCCATAGAAGATTTTAGACAACACTGTCAACCAACTTGATCTAATTCACATTTACAGAAAATTACAACCAATGACTGCAGAACACATATTGTTTTCAAGTACAAATGGAACATTCAGTAAGACAGGTCAAAGGCTGGGCCATAAAATTAATCTCAGTAAATGTCAAAAGACTGAAATTTTACAGAGGATGTTCTCTGACGACACGGAATTAAGTTTGAAATCAGTAAGATATCTAGACTCTCCCAAATATCTGGGAATTAAACCCTTTAAAAACAACACATCAAAGTCTGCCTTTAAGAAGGAGGGGGGAGTCAAGCAGAGTTCTGAAGGGCAGACGGGTTTTGAACACACAGAACAGTGACGTCCGGGGCACAACCACCACGCAGAAGATGTACGCAGAAGGCCCTAAGGGAGTGCTTCCCCTTACTGCAGCTCATCTTCTGAGTAGCAGTCTTCATCTTTTTAGCCCACAGACTCAGATAATATGCCTGACATACTCCTATGGGTGTAATTCCCAACTCAATCATGTTAACTCATCCTTCTCCCTCCCACTCATTAAATGCATCTCTTTGCAACACACTTCACAACACACCAGTGGTTATCACATGGAGATCTGTGGCACCGGCAAAGTCCCTAACCAATACAAAGTGATTTCTTCTTTCCTCCAATTTCTATTATTTTCTTTGCTAGGTTGCTTCATTTAAATAAGGTAAAAACTCTTTCAGTTAAATCATCTTTGATTATCCTCCGTTACTAATCCCATTTTTCTGTTTTCTGAATTTTCTGTTTTCTTCTACATTATTAGCATATTTCTTAAACAGGGGAACAAGGGACTTCCCTGGTGGCTCAGTGGTAAAGAATCCACCTGCCAGTGCAGGGCACATGGGTTTGACCCCTGTTCCGGGAAGATCCCACATGCCGCAGAGCAACTAAACCCATGTGCCACAACTACTGAGCCTGTGCTCTGGAGCCCTGGAGCCGCAGCTGCTCAAACCCAAGTGTCTAGAGCTGCACAAACCACCGCAATGGAAGTCCGTGGGCTGCAACTAGAGAGCAGCCCTCACCTGCTGCAATTAAAGCCAGGTGAGGCTTTAATGAGAAAGCCAGCATGCAGCAACGAAGACCCAGTGCAGCCAAAAATAATTCGGCCAAAATAAATAATAGGTCAATAAAATTTTTAAAAAACTTACTTGTAATGCCAAAAATAAGTTTTTTAAAAAAAAATGGGGAACAAGATTTGATGAAAAACAAGAAAGCCATACAAAATGTATTAGACTATGAAAAATAACAGGATGCCTTGAAAAATCTACAAACATACAATTTTGCATTTTCTTCGTTCATGTACCACAACCCCAATCACTAACATAAAGTACATGATATAATCTTTCCAAACAACCTCTTTATTTAAAGACCTAATTGAACTTCAATACCTATAAGACTCAACAGCTGTACTTCTTCCCACCTTCTAATCTATATGGTTGCA
Source organism: Bison bison bison (assembly GCF_000754665.1). Lineage (NCBI taxonomy): Eukaryota > Metazoa > Chordata > Mammalia > Artiodactyla > Bovidae > Bison > Bison bison. Next base: position 2,665,369 of record NW_011494947.1, read on the forward strand.
TAATATAATTTAACAACAGTAAGAACTATATTGTTGCTCTATGAAGTTCCTATTTGATTACTTCGAATAAAGTTTTATTTGAAAACAGTGAAATAGTTTTAAACTGAGAGTAAATAATTTCTTACAATCATTTTTCAGTTAAGCTCATAGTAAAACATCTGATATGTACAAATTAAATAAGTAATACCCTGAAAGACATAGAATGTAATAACTTAAAATTAGAAAATCTAGAAATAATTTAGAGGGGAAAAAACCTTCCATTTTTAAAAGTACTAACTAGAAAAGCATTACAAAGCTTTACAAATTGAAATGATTTTATATTAACAACATTCACTACTAAGAAAAACAGGTAAACTCGTGTGCAAATTTTTTTTTAACTCCGCAACTTTCTGATTTAGGGTGGAAAAACCTAGAGAAATGGGATTTAAAACTTAAACATGAGTTAAAATCATTCTCTTGTAAAATTTTGAATATCACCACCCTGACCTCCGCAAAAGAAAAAAAAAAATTCAAACTAATCCTACAAAAAGGTGTCAAGTCTTAACTTCATAAACCACCGAACGGCAACTTGCTTATGTGAAACACACACGGAGGTCCTCCCTTGGGGATGTCATCCACTCTCGTAGCTTTAAATGCCAGCGAGAACCTGGTGACCCTCGGGTTCCCTCTCCAGCCTGGACTGCCTCCCTGAAGTCAAGCTTGGGTGTGCATGTACGCATATCTGACAGAGCCACGCACAGGCGCCTCACACACAGCCAGTGCAAGCAGCAACTCCAGGTCCCTGCCACTTCCTCACACTCCCACCCTCTGGTTCACATTTCAGGAACAGGCAGCTCCATGTTTCCAGTCACTCAGTCCCCGGACCCTTGACTTCTCTCACATCCCACATCTAAGAACAAACCTAGTCAGGAGTGCCTTCAGATATTCACAGAATCTGACCCCTTCACCGCAGCCATCACCCTGGACCAAGCCAGCGCCATTCTCACCCAGACTAGTGCCATCAATGGCCAGTGGACTCCCTCCTGCCTCCTCGGCTCCCCTTCAGGACGAAGCAGCCAGAGAGATTTCATTACAGCATGAAGCAGGTTGTGGTCCTCCTCCCTCGAAATTCTCCCAAGACCACATGAGGAAAAGCCAAGATCCTTAAAGTGGACAACAAGGCCACTTTCTTCTCCAGCCAACCTCCCGGCTCCCTCACTTCATCTCCTGCAACCCTCCTTCACTCTCTCTGCTCCAGGTACTCTGGGCTTCTCGAACCTGCTAAGCAAGCTCTACCTAGGGCCCCCATACGCCTCGATTCCCCTCCTGCCTGAAAGCCATTACTTCCATGGCTTGCTCCCTCACCTTCCTCCTCGGGTCTTTATTCAAACCCCACCTTCTCAAAGAGCCTCTCTGGCCACCCTAACTAAAGTCACCCCCTAACAGTCCCTGTCCCTTTCGGTGTTATTCAGCTCCTCAGCAACTCTATGTTTTACTTGTTGCTGGTGTTGAGCTCCTTATTGCAAACTTCAGGCTTAAATTGAAGAAAGTAGGGAAAACCACTAGACCATTCAGGTATGACCTATGTCAAATCCTACTTATGAGTATACAGTGGAGATGACGAATAGATTCAAGGGATTAGATGTGGTAGACAGAGTGCCTGAAGAAATACAGACAGAAGTTCATAACATCATACAAGAGGCGGTGACCAAAACCATCCCAAAGAAAAAGAAATGCAAGAAGGCAAAATGGCTTTCTGAGGAGACCTTACAAATAGCTGAGAAAAGAAGAAAAGAGAAAGGGAAAGATATACTCAACAGAGATAGCAAGGAAAGACAAGAAAGCCTTCTTAAGTGAACAATGCAAAGAAATAGAGGAAAACAACAGAATGGGAAAGACTAGAGATCTCTTCACAGAGGAGGCAATGACAACCCACTCCAGTACTCTTGCCTGGAAAATCCCATGAATGGGGGAGCCGGGTGGGCTGCCATCTATGGGGTAGCACAGAGTCGGACACGACTGAAGCAACTTAGCAGCAGCAGAGATCTCTTCAAGAAAACTAAAGATACAAGGGAACTTTTCACACAAAGATGGGCACAATAAAGGACAGAAATGGCAAGGAACTAACAGAAGCAGAAGAGATTAAGAGGTGGCATTAATACACAGAACTATACAAAAAAGGTCTTTATGATCCTTTTAACCAGATCTAGATAACCACAATGGTATGATCACTCACCTAGAGCCAGTGTGAATTTAAGTGGACCTTAGGAAGCATTACTGCAAACAAAGCTAGTGGAGGTGATGGAATTCCAGCTGAGCTATTTCAGATCCTAAAAGAAGATGCTGTTAAAGTGCTGCACTCAATATGCCAACAAATTTGGAAAACTCAGCAATGGCCATAGAACTGGGAAAAGATCAGTTTTCATTCCAATCCCAAAGAAAGGCAATGCCAAAGAATGTTCCAACTATCATACAATTGTGCTCATCTCACATGCTAGCAAGGTAATGCTCAAAATCCTTCAAGCTAGGCTCCAGCAGTATGTGAACCAAGAACTTACAGATGTACAAGCTGAATTTAGAAAAGGCAGAGGAACCAGAGATCAAATTGCCAACATCCACGGGATCATAGAGAAAGTAAGGGAATTCCAGAAAAACATCTACTTCTACTTCATTGACTATGCTAAAGCCTTTGATTGTATGGATCACAACAAACTATGAAAAGTTCTTAGAGATGAAAACAACAACAACAAAAAAATTCTTAGAGATGGGAACACCAGACCACGTGAGCTGCTGTCTGAGAAACCTGTATGCAGGTCAATAAGCAACAGTTAGAACCGGACATGGAACAAAGGACTGGTTCAAAATTGGGAAAGGATTTTGCTGTATATTGTCACCCTGCTTATTTAAGTTATATGCAGAGTACATCATGTGAAATGCTGGGCTAGATGAATCACAAGCTGGAATCAAGATTGCCAAGAGAAGTATCAACAACCTCAGATATGCAAATGAAACCACTCTAATAATAGAAAGTGATGAGGAACTAAAGAGCCTCTTGATGAAGGTGAAAAAGGACAGTGAAAAAGCTGGCTTCAAACTCAACGTTAAAAAATCAAAGATCATGGCATCTGGTCCCATTACTTCATGAAAAATATATGGGGAAAAAGTGGAAACAGTGGTAGGTTTTATTTTCTTGGGCTCCAAAATCACTGCAGACAGTGATTGCAGCCATGAAATGAAAAGATGCTTGCTCCTTGGAAGAAAAGCTATGACAGACCTAGACAGCATATTAAAAAGCAGAGACATCAGTTGGTTGACAAGGGTCCGTATAGTCAAAACTATGGTTTTTCCAGTAGAAAAAGAAAGAAGGCTGAATGCCAAAGAATTGAAGTTTTTGAATTGTGGTGCTAGAGAAGACTCTTGAGAGTCCCTTGGACAGCAAGGAGATCAAACTAGTCAATCCTAAAGGTAATCAACCCTAAATATTCATTGGAAGGACTGATGCTAAAGCTGAAGCTCCAATTTGGCCACCTGATGCGATAAACTGACACACTGGAAAAGACCCTGATGCTGGGAAAGATTGAAGGCAGGAGGAGAAGGGGTGACAGAGGATGAGATGGCTGGATGGCATCACTGACTCAACGGACATGAGTTTGGGCAAGCTCTGGGAGATGGTAAAAAGCAAGGAAGCCTGCTATGCTATAGTCCATGGGGTCACAAAGAATCAAACACCATTTAGTGACTGAACAATGAACAATAACTCCACCAACTAGAACGTAAGTTTGAGGAGGGCAGGGAGGTGCTTTTACCCACTAATGTATCACCAACGACTAAAACACTTCCTGGAACGTAGTGTGAGCTCAATAGATATTTGCTGAGAAAAGGACACATTAAGGTAAACAAGTTTATTAGGGAGTGCTTTCAATCCTGTTTTACCAACTTTCACAAAAGTGAATTTTCTTAGTCAAGACACTGAAATTTGGAAGGAACAGAAGGTCCATAAAACAATACGATGGTTTCCTTCCCCCGTTGCCTGTACATATGACTAGCCCTTTGACCCTGAATAATCCTAGCAAAAAGCTGCCATCTGCCCATTCCATTCAGGTTCATCACCACCACCGTACCACACACTATTCTTGGCTTCCAGATTCACGTCTGGTCCAACACTGTATGTTACGGCTGCGAGTTTTTCAATCCAAACTATATGGATATTAACCAACTCTAGAAAGATCAGCCTGTGAGAGATCAAGAACCATTTGCTCCCCTAGGAAAAGTATACCCAAAGTCCAAAGAAATTTACTTGTCTTCAGTTAAAACATGATCTAGGCAATTTCTTTCATTAAACAATATGTATTACAAAGAATTGACTATTTGGTTGAGATGCCATCAATTTGTTTTTTAAACCCTAATTTGGGTATTACAAAATAGAACAAATTTTTTGTAAAAAGTCTGAAACATCACAAATGCAAAGTAAAAAGTGTAAGTTTTCTGCTATTTCACCTAAATCCCAAATTCCCTAGAGATTAACAATTATGTCAGTCTAAATGCTTCTATCTTTTTTCCATACATGTACAAATAAATAGTTAATTTTTGTTTTACAAGAATGGGGCCACACCACGTAGACTGATCCCCAAACTGCTTTTTTCCACTTACCAGTACATGGACAGCTTTCCGTGTTGGCACTTACAGTATGTGGGCAATAAACATCCTAATATGATTTCCTATTTCGGTTTGTTTGCTCACTCCCTTATATGACTTCTTGATAGACTTTCTATAATAACAGTTTAAAAACTTTTATCTCACCTCTTTACACTCTTGAAAACTATATAGAACCCCAAAGTGCTTTTATATAGATTACCTCATCAATATTTACTGTAGTATAATTTAAACTGAAAATTTTAAATAATTCATTTGTTCACCTAAAAATAAACATGTCTGTTTTCACTGGGAAATGGCTTGTTTTCCCCCATTTGTAGATAACTATAGATACTGTTCTTTGAAGCTACACCAAACTCGGTAAGTGGTAGTTTCCTAAAGGCTAGTTTTGATATAGAATCTAAAACTCGTATCAATTAATATTTGTATTCTGTTACATGAAAATTCAATGGTCCTTCTTGCCCCTTGAATGAATCTTTTTTACCTGTGCTTGACTTTATAACATCATGTATTGTCATTTACAAAATATCAGTTCACTGGATCATGCAGGTCTTCCAAATAATGTAGTCCATTATAAGACATCAAAATAGTGTGTTTATAAATATTACCACCAATCTCTACTTCACAGGAGCAGATACAAGTTTTCCAAAACCCTAATTTTTGCTGGAAAGCAAAGATGTTTTCATTGACAACAGACACTACCAGCTGTTTTCCTTGAAACACTTTTTAAAACATTTTTTTAATCTGAATAACCAGTTTGTCAGTAAAAATGGTATTCTATGAAAAAAGCGGCAAGTTCAGCTCGAACTAACCACTGCCCAAAGCTCTTCCTAGAGACAAACAGCACACAGAAGTACTTTCCAGTTCCTTCACTGAAGATTACAAAGATATTAACAGTTGAGAATTGACAAAATTAATAATTTTTGCTGTTTCATCAGGAACATCCTTAAGTGAAAACCAAAAAATATATGTATTTATTATTTTTACTAGTCTAGTCAAGGCTATGGTTTTTCCTTGGTCATGTATGGATGTGAGAGTTGGACTGTGAAGAAAGCTGAGCGCCAAAGAATTGATGCTATTGAACTGTGGTGTTGGAGAAGACTCTTGAGAGTCCCTTGGACTGCAAGGAGATCCAACCAGTCCATTCTAAAGGAGATCAGCCCCGGGTGTTCTTTGGAAGGAATGATGCTAAAGCTGACACTCCAGTACTTTGGCCACCTCATGCGAAGAATTGACTCACTGGAAAAGACTCTGATGCTGGGAGGGATTGGGGGCAGGAGGAGAAGGGGACGACAGAGGATGAGATGGCTGGATGGCAACACTGACTTGATGGACGTGAGTCTGAATGAACTCCAGGAGCTGGTGATGGACAGGGAGGCCTGGCGTGCTGCGATTGATGGGGTCGCAAAGAGTCGGACACGACTGAGCGACTGAACTGAACTGAACTAGTTTACTATGAGTGCATGGCATGAAGAACACAATGGCTACTATGGTTAGTTGCCACAACCTTGATTCATGCCTAGAAGCCTACATTACTTTTGCACCATTACTGCAAAGATTGCAAATAACGTCTTGTGTGAGTGCATGCTAAGGTCAGCTCAGTCGTATCCAACTCTCTGTGACCCCATGGACTGTAGCCTGCCAGGCTCCTCTGTCCATGGGATTCTCCAGGCAAGAATACTTGAACGGGTTGCCATTTCCCTCTCCAGGGGAACTTTCTGACCCAGGGATGGAAACCTCGACTCCTGCACTGCAGGTGGACTCTGTATTGCTGAGCCACTGGGGAAGCCCAACATCTTAGTATTGTGTTAATATGAAAAGTTTTCACCTCTGGACCCCCTGAAGGGGTGAAAGGCACACCAAGGGCACTACACTGTTCCATGCTAGGACCGCTTCCTAGAAGTGAGATTACTGGGTCGATGCTATGTACATTTTAAATTCAGATATGTTTGGCCAAAGCTCTCCAAAAAGTCTGTACCAATTTTCACTGGGGGTGGCAGAGGAGGAGATGGGTGGATGGCATTACTGGTTCAATGGACATGAATATGAACAAACTCCGGGAGGCAGTGAAGCACAGGGAAGGCTTGCAAGCTGCAGTCTATGGAGTTGCAGAAAGTTGGACGTGACTCAGAGACTGAACAATTCTCACTACCTAAGGTTGCATGATCATCACTAGTTGAAATGCAAATAATTCACTTATAAATCTTGATCGTGGGAAGTGCCATAATACATTACTTTATTTACCTGTCTAAAACCAATGCTAAAATACAACTCGTGTTTCAAGGCAAAAGTAAAATCCAACATGTTTCAAGGCAAAAATAAAATCCAACTACCCAGATTACTCAGAAAAATCAAACCTCAATTGTCAAATACAAGTTCACTGAATAGAGAACTTTGTTTATTGTAGTCACAGATTGTTAAGGGTATTTGTGACTAAATTTCAAAGTATATGCTACTTGCACACGTCGTCCATTTGCTTACAGAGGGTGGGTGGGCTCGACTGATATTTTAATAAGTACTAGGTCTGAAAAATGTCAGGCTGTGACAGTACAAACAGGATGCTAATTAATTGGTGCGTGGCTGGCCCCTGGCACAGACATCAGTCTAAGCTGATCCTTAGCGTTAAAACTTCACGCAGAATTACTGGACGTGACCAGTATAATATGTACTGTCAGCACTCAAATGCCAGTGGTGTTCATAAAAATGTCAAAGACAACCTTTCTTGCCCCAGGTGTCATGTGAAACAAAGAGAGAAGGAATAAAAAGCTCCATTCTGAGGAAAGGACTACTCCCTGTCTCAGGTGGAACCACTGAAAGTTGGGGCTCCTCAGTTCACAAGGAATGTGGCCTCCCCCAACTGTTTCCACGTAGCTCCAAAGTGAGGATTTTCAAGTTCTACTTATGACTGAAAAGATCAAGGTTATTAGTGTCAACTAGGGCCTGTGGTTTTCAGCTCTGGGGGGTGCACAAACCCCTTTGAGGATAAGATTGAAATCTTCCCACAGATAAAGCAGTGAAGGATCCATGTACCTCAGAGGAAGGAAGAGCCCAGGCCATAGGTCAGAGCAGAATCATGGACTATGGATCCTGAGAAATAGCTTATGTCCAACCTCCTCAGGAAACTGGAATAGTAAAATGGCTTGTCCAAGGTCAACGGTGAGTTAGAAAGGCAATCAGGCAAGAAATAATCAGTAAGACTTTGAATAAAGCCATCCAGTGTCACCAAGTAACTTTTTCTTATACAAAGAAAGTTCCACGTGAGACTAAAAGATAACTACAGGAACTGAAGTTTTAAATACAGCTGGAAGGAACCAACACAAGCCCTGTGGTTCGAAAGTTCCTTACGCATGGCAAAGCAGAAAATAGGACCAGAAATCTGGAAGAGCACTCACCGTGTTCCACAAAAACATTGCAGTGTGGACCCCCATGCCTTGATGGCTCCTTCTTGCCTGCTCCTTTGATAAAGTGCAGGGCAGGCAGACTTGGCCTCCTTTGGTCCCCAAGAACTTTTCCAGGCTGCTGCCCCATAAAGCAAGGATAGGCACCCCTTTCCAGAAGAGGGTTCAAGATCTTTCAGAATGATCAGTGAGCTGAGAAGGAAACGGTCTTTACGTGGGATTTCACATTCCCCGCGTCTCCACCAGTCAGTAACTGAGGTCAATCACAAGACATCTTCCACAATAAAAGGAAGCGAAGATTTTAGGATTTTAGGTTGACGTGTGCAAACAGGAGTTCCGATTATATTCGCAGTTTATCAATTCGAAGTAATGTAACTGCAGTGCGACCTCAAAGTTCCTGGATTTCACGTGTCTTTTACTGGCTACGTTTCCTCCCTTTCAAGGAGAAAAACCTAAAGAGAAATATTCACAGGGGATGCTGTACAACGGTCAGTGAGGCTAAAGTCGTGTCGATTTCCACACATCGAGGAAACGTGGATCGGTCTTTGAATGCTCCTCCAGAACTTTTCCTGGGGAAGTCAGCCACCCCCTATCTTGGTGTCTCCATCTTCCAACAAATTTCCTGCCACACTAGCTGCCGCTCCTGCTTTTTCTCTACCCTGCTCTCCGGAAAAGGACACGGGTCACCCCGACTTCAGCGAGAGCTGGCCCTCTGACGAGAAGGAATGCATGGCCAGCAACTTTTTAAGTCCGCTTTTTAAAAGGCCTGTGAAACCAGTCCAGGCTTTTCCTCTGCATT
>NW_011494947.1:2674401-2674859 GCF_000754665.1 Bison bison bison
AGTTAAGGGGCGGCTCGGGGGTAAAGAGGGAGGCTGCCGGGGCGGGGGGGCATGGGCGGCTTACTCCGGGGGGCGACGCTCCTCCAAGCCTCAGGAAACGGGGTGTCCCCAGGTCTGGGGAAAGAGACCACAACCCCAGGGTCCCAGAGCCGGGATGGAGCTGATAAGGGACGACGGGCTCTCGCGGCCCCGAAGGCGGGTAGAGGACAGAACGGGGAGGAGGCCCGGCCGCCTCAGCTGCCCCGAGCCTGGGGGGGGGTCTCTGTCCGAGACACCCGCCTCCCCCGGGCCCGAGCGTGGCTACGGCCGCCGCTGCCAGGCAGTCACATCCCCCGGGCTCCGTCGCAAGACCCGGCCTCCCCGCCCAAGTAGGGGCCGTGGACAACGCAAGGCGGGCTCCTCAGCTGCAGGACCCAGGAACCGGTTCCGGCTCCGGCGCTGCTCAGGGACGGTCACCG
>NW_011494947.1:2674959-2680093 GCF_000754665.1 Bison bison bison
CGCGGCCGCCATGATGGATTACTAGCCGCTCCACAACGAGGCCAGGCCCCGCCCCGGCCCCGCCCCCCGATGACGTCCGGTGCGCGCCTCGCGTGGGGACCGGGACCCTCCAGACACCGCTTTCGGAGACACTGCGGCGTCTTTCGGCTCTGGTCCCCCTGCCCTCCAAGGTCCGGCCCCGTACGACCTGTTAAATGTGGTTCTCCAGAGGGGCAAGGTGAATGGTAAGGAAGCTCCCGCCTCCCCTGCACTGCCATTGGCCCCCGAGAATCCGTGTCAGCTCCCTCTCCTGCACCCCATTGGCCGACGGAGCTAGAGCTCCCAACCAACCACTTTCGGCGTAGCCCGCGGGGCAGGCCGGAATTTGTGGTCCTGCTGCGCCCCCGCCCCTGTCCGCAATCGCCCGAGACTTGCCCTCTGCTCCAGGCTCCTGAGCGTCGGTCCCGCCCTCCTGGGAGCCAGAGGACTCTAGCCGGCCTCGCGCAGGGCTGGCCAATGTCTCCCCTGAGCGGGTTGGTAAGGCCGGCGAGGAACCAAAGCAAGGGGAAAACTGCGGATTGGATTTCCCCAGAACCGGAGTTGGATCGCTTCCTTGAGCTTCTTTAGAATTTAGCTCGCTCCTCGAAACCTACGTTATTTGGTGCCTCCACTGCCGCCCCTCACCAACTTCCACCTTGACTCCAAGAAGCATAAATATTAGAACGAGCGAAAAATAAAGAACTGGAGAGCGTCGACATATTGCTAACGAATTGTTTCTTTGGAGTATCGGGGAGCCCACTCATTAACAGCATTTTAAGAACTTTTCGGAGGCGAAGCATGATCATAGGTGTTTGAGAGAGAAGGAATCTTTAAACTTGTCCAGTGATGTCTGTCAACTTTTTCTCAATAAAACTGGGGAGGGGGGCGGGGTAAACAGTAGAAAAAGATTACACGATCTAATTTCAGGGGTGTACGCATAGTCACATAAAAACATGTTAGCCGAAACTGTTGAGTTTACAGAACTAGCTAATGACCCATGCAACCAGATCCACACATGCCATAACCCATTTTTATGCAACTAAAATGTACCCTCCTGGTCCCCTTCTTCACTCTCCACGTCTCCCCAGAGCAATGCACCTGCCAGGATATACCCATCTCTAAGGGAATATACTCATCACAGCTAATCTACACTGTGGTCTTCCGCTCTTCATAAACCATATTCTCATTTAGTCCTTACTGTATTGTAGCCCAGTAACACAAGTAATGTTATCCCCTGTATACAGATGAGAAAACCAAGTAAGATGTGTTACTGAAGGTCACTGGCCTAGTCATGTGACAATTTGAGCCCAGACTGATACTACTCCAAAGCCTTGAATTTTCTGTTGTATCATTCAATATCAAGTAACTGTTGATCTAAAGTTAGTTGATATTTTAGAAGTTGCTACTGATAGTAGGGGAAAACCAGTTGCATTATAGGTGTTCTATGTTCAGTTGTGTATTTTAGAAATATTTCTGCTGGATTGGGAAATGGTGATTTTATAGATACTGGCTTGTAAAAATAGAGTTCCTTGGAGGTACTGAATGTGAAGCAAATTCAGAAGCAGAATTTATATTTAGATGTTAACTAGGTTAGCTTTGCTCTATCACTGAGTAGTCTGGCTGACGAACATCATCCTGGCTTATAGATCAGTCTTCAAGTGTCAACACCCTGTTCCCTTAATTTACCCATCACCTTATCCTTACCATCATCCTTTCTCTTTGAAGATTTCACTTTTTATTCCTCTTCACCCTTTCATCATTTCCTACACATCTTCATTCTTCACTCTCTAGCTTAAAATTGACCAATCAAATCAGAACTCTAACCCACACTTCTTGAACTAATAAATCATTCACAAGCATTCAGCCCGTGTGCCAAGCATCGTCCTAGGTGCTGGGGTACAAATGAGGCGTGGGGGTGGAGGGACTCATCCGTCTCCCCCAGCAGACATGGGAGGGACAGGCAGTGTACAAAATGAGTAACAATCCAAAGTGTAGTCTCCATGCTGGACCCCATATCCTTTCAGTGTCAGTCCAACCCCTTCTCTCGAGGGTTGCTTCATGATCCATCCCGAGAGCTTAAGCCTACCGATCCATAGTTGCTAATGAGCTTTAATGAAGTCACTTTAATTATCTGAATGGCTTTCATTTATAAACGAGGGTCATATCAAACTTTACAGGTTACCATGAGAATCAAATGGGATTTTATTTCCCATAAATACTGAGACTAACTGTGCTTTAGAGGCCAGCAGCACTTGATTTAAAGGTTTATCCTACTTGCCATTTACTAACTGCCATTTTCTAGTTTTAGGTGAACCCCCAAGCTAGACTATATTTTTTTCCAGAGATGCACTGTGTAACACTATAGAATGATACTCTTAAGGACTTAAAGCTAGAATCCAGAGCCCAGAAAATGCCTGACAGTCAGAAGTAAATAAATGTTGCCAAATTTGAATAAATCCCTTTAAGCTCATCATTAAGAGTGATGCAGTTCAGCCTAATTTTGTGCTCACGCTTATAAAGCAAAGCAACCTACACATTGCTAGAGGAATTCAGAACCAGTGTAAAAACTTCAGCTTTATTTTTTTTTAAAATACCTACTGAAATTACGCTTAACAAGGGCACCCTCTAGTGGGCCACAAAAAAAAGTAGATACTCACCAAAAAGGTGTTTTGAGACTTAGGTAATCACTATTCAGGAAATACTGAGTGAACAGTATGGGCTGGCAGCTTGGGAGACCAAGTGAGAAGGGCAAACATTCAACGAACCCACTTATGGCTCTGATCAAAACCAACCCAAAGCAGGCATGCAGGCTCCCATCCTTCCCCATTCCCTTCTCCACAGGGACATACAACCTAGAACATGATCTCAAAAACAGGGAGCAAACCTACAGCTGCAACGTCCCCTGTCCAACTCAGCTGATTGCACTCTTCAAAACAGGTGACAGACTGAATAATATTATGAAGACGTACAATTTAACAAAAAAGAGCTGAGTTATGTTTCAAAACCGCCATATGCTCCACATTACTACTGAAACTGTCCTAGGTTTAAATTTTATTAGGTATTCTAGGTTTAAATTTAAGGTCCTCTGTCAGAAGAATTTCAATCTCCTAAGTCATCCTTCACCTGTACTTAACTCCCAAGTATTACACAGAATACAAGAACAGAAACAGTGATACCACATATACAAATTAAAAAAAAAAAAAAAACAGCTCACCAAATAGCACTCTCATATACTGACTTTAAAAGAACTGTTTACCCCAAACCCAAATCAGGGCACCATGTTTAGAAAGTCATTTGAAAAAGAATGCATAGGAATTCTAGCCATTCTCAGTGAGACAGAACTTCAATATCTTGTTTTCATCTTTCAACCCTGAATTATTCAAAAGTAAATGCATTGCTGCTTCAGTTATAGGAGGAAAACCTTTTCTTTTTCCATCTCCACCTTTTTACTTTGTTTTCATGTTCATCAGAGCACCCAAAACATTCATTCTCTCTCTCCTCAATTATTCAGCTTCTTATAGATCATCCTCAAAGGCAGAACAGATTAAGGCAGCCTGGCGGGGATGTACTTACATCTGTCACTAGGAGGAACATGTAACAGGAAATGAGATTCCAACCAAGCAAAAGGCTGCTTGGTCGCTGCGTTCTTCCACTGACTCTTGGGTTCATTTCACCAAGCTACACTCTTCAGTGTCATTCTCGCACTGCAGAGGAGGTAGGAATGGAGGCCAAGACAGACAACTGGGGAGATCAAACTGGGGGGATCAGGGAGGCTATGTTTTACATAGGGGCAGTTTCATGGGGCACTGTGCCTGGTGAGTTGTCGGTGACTACAAGACGAAAGATTCCCCGTATGATTCCAGGATAGGAGTGTATTCAGCTGGAACTCGGAATGCTTTTAAGGGCCTGAAACTACCTGTAGCACCCGAAGTCTGTGGGCAACTCAAGGGGTGGCAGCAGTAATCACCTGCCCCCTCGCTTTCCATTAAAACAGGAGAAAGCAGGTCTTCAAGGCAGAGGCAGCCCGATGTAGGTCCAGTGATGAATTTGGTTCTTCACTGAGCTGCACGCAGGGACTGCCAGTCAGATTCTCCACCTCCAAGGACTGCTCTGCTCGGGTCCACACAGTCCTGGCCTTCAGGTGCTTCTTCTTACCCCTCCTGTTCCAAAAGCCTCTGGCGTGTTTCCATCACAATTTCCTCCATTATTTCTGGCTTTAAGATGTCTTTGATCTGAAAAAGAAAGGACAAAAGGTAATTTGTTCAACCCGTAAGCACACCATCAAGCCAACCCAAATGTAGAAACCAAGCCTGGCTAACACGAGCCTTCTGTTCTTCTTTCGTTTATCAGAGGCTACCTATTGCAAGAAAGGATCTGCTAGAACTAGCTTAATAAATCAGCAAAGTTCTCTGGGATATAGCTAACAAGAACAACAAAGCTATTACTCCAGCATTCACTAGAAAGGGAGCTAAAACTGGGATGGCCAAGATGAAGTCCAGGGGGTCGCTGTCATAAACCAGCCCCACCTGGCACCGCCAACTGCCCGCAAACCCTCACATGGACATCAGACAATGAGAATATTATTAGCATCTCAGGTAAAGCTCTACCAGTCAACAAGGGTGTCCACCAGGTGAGTTCACATTGATGGGCATGGTGAAGGTACGTGGCGGGGACATGGAGCGGATGACACGCCACGCCTGCTCACAGCTCAGCCAGAAGGGGAGCCCTGGGCGGCATACCTGACGTGGAAGGGACGCTTCGTAGCAGTACAGGATGCTGGTGTCATAGAGCGTCATCCTCTGAGCTGCCAGTGAGACGATGCAGTTCCGGAGCCGGGAGATCACCTCTCGATCAGCAAGGGAGACCGGCTACCAGGGGAGGCAAACAGAATCAAGACCAGAACGAGTGAACGGTTACAGCAGATCACAGGACCCACTTACAGCTGAGGCGGGATCACGCTGGGACTCCAAACCAAGCAAACTGCTGACTCCAAGGAAGATGAAAAAGGATGGCACCTCCAGTGGCTTTTTGGCTGTTACCCTGCAACTGCCATCTGGGCCAACAGAGATCAAAGTCGCTGATTTCATCTCTCCAGAACAAGAGAGGGCAGCACGAT
>NW_011494947.1:2680332-2680830 GCF_000754665.1 Bison bison bison
CCCCCTGCATCGTCTTCTTTGTGCTCGGGGGTTGGGTAGCCCCAGATGAAGCCGTTGTTGCCCAGGATCACTGAGGCGCCGCACGGCAGGTCATGGAAGTGGGTCTTCTGCCGTTTCACCAGGGAGGGGGAGACCTGAACCAAAACGCCCTGACCTAGCTAAAAAAATATATATATCGTACATTAAGTCACTGTAGGATCCCCAATGAGGCGACTATAAAGCAGAGTACAGACTGTGTCCTAGGGAGGCTGGAATCGGGCTCCTTGCTGGTGACAACTGCCATGACACGCACATGCAAAATAAAGACACTTTCCAGAGACATGTGTCATTTATACATCCCAACAGAAGGTGACTTTCACTCTCTTCTCCACCATTTATTCTCCTTTGCGAGTGTCATCATGTTCTGATCCAGGGCTGGTGTGACGGCTGAGAGAGGGTGGAGCCAATGAGGATGTGGGCTTGAGCCTCTTGAGGGCCAAGGAGCACTGCTCTGTTCCA
>NW_011494947.1:2680930-2696147 GCF_000754665.1 Bison bison bison
AGCACAGGCAGTGCGCCTGTCTCCCCCTCCTGATTCAAGGGTTCGGGTGTGGTCGGCTCCAGCCACTCCACTGACAGGGAGGTTTCTTTTCCACTCAGGAATGAGAAAGTTCACCCAGACAAAGCCAAGACTAATGAGTCATCATTTGTTTGGGAAAACATGCTGTCATTAAAAAAATAAATAGCCTCAATAATGTCTGTCACCTTATAGCAAGAAAAGCAACAAAATTTCCTTTAGAGGCTCAAGTGACAAACCCATCTTTCCTAACAATAATATCCATTTTCTTGACCGGACGTTTGTCCAAGGGCCGGGGGCCATCGTGTTTCATCAGTCCATGAGCTCCCTTGGCTGCAACTCAGCGCTGAGGCCATGCAAAGCCACCGCACCCCTTGGGAGAGAGCAGAGACAGCCGCAGGGCCAGGGCCCAGGGTCATAGGGGCTCTTTTGCCAGAACAATCTCCTCCGCAAAAAAAGGGTGAGTGTCGTCATGCTTTACTATGCTACCAGCCCACAACCGTGTGAGTCAGCACGCGCAATGCCAGCCTGTCAGCGCTTAACTTCCAGGTGCTTTAGGCCAGAATGCCAGAGACAGCTGGAGACCGGGAAATGGATTTGAAGTCTCACTCATCCAGAGAGAACACCCAAAGACCAACTTACTTTTCCGTATTTGAGACTCCTCGTGTGCAGAGAGACGGCTCCATCAGAGAACACTGCCTGGACCTCAGCCTGGTCGATGATGAAGGAACAAACACTTTCTTATCACCTGTGTCCCTGGTTCTCCCTCCACCCTCGCATCTGTGTCCACCAGTCCCGCCTACAGCTGTAGGTGGACTCGGAGGTCACACTGCTGTGACCTAATCTCTCCCCCTTGGCTGTCGGGAACATCCTGACATGAACGCCACCTTTTCTCCTTCCTGGGATGAAAGTTAACATCACCAGGAAACTTGGAGCTGGCTTCAAGCATGAGCCACCGTAAGTTACAAGACCCAAAAACCCGACTGAGCAGCAGCAGGTCTGAAGAAGAGCTGGAGCGTAGCCTGGGCTGAGGAGATGGGGTGGGGAGGGATAAATGAGGAATCTCGGAATAACATATACACACTGCTATGCATAAACAGAGAAACAAGAACCTACTGTCTAGCACAGTAACTCTACTCAATATTTTATAATAATATATATAGGAAAACAATGTGAAAAAGAATATACATATACTCATACATGTGTGTATATAACTGATTCACTCTGCTATACACATAAAGCTAATTGTGAGCATGCATGCTCAGTCGCTTCAGTTATGTCTGACTCTTCGCAACCCCCTGGACTGTAGCCTGTCAGGCTCTTCTGTCCATAAGATTCTCCAGGCAAGAATACTGGAGTGGATATTCATTGCCTTCTCCAGGGGACCTTCCCAACCCAAGGACTGAATTGAATCCTCGTCTCTTATGTCTCCTACATTAGCAGGTAAGTTCTTTACCACTAGCACCATATGGGAAGCCCCCAAAACTAACTATACTTCAATTTTTTTTAATGTATATTTTTTAATGTAAAAAGAAAAGAAAGAGACAGGCTGCAGCAGAAGCCTTGGCTCTTGGTCGAGGCCAAGATGACAAGTTTCTCCTGTGAGAGACCGACAATCCAAGCCCCATTCCCCAGCTCCACAGCAAACATAAAGACGCTGGAATGCAAGGTGAAGGATACACTGATAAGGTCCCCTTCCTGTAAGAAACCTCTCATGGCCAACTCATCTTCTGCAGATCTTCGCCTCTGAAACACACAAGGAGAAGGCCACGTTAGGGAGTCCGACCCTAAACCAAGATCTTGCTCCATCTCTTCTTTTTCTTTCACTTTCTCCCAAGACCTCCGAAGGCAGCCACGGTGTACACACACCAGGGTAAGTAACCCGTGCCACTCAAAGAAGACAAAGCCATGACCACTACTTTCTGTCTTACAGACCTTCCCGTGGCTCCTCTTCTTTGAATAATATTCAGACTCCTTACGTGATTTGCCAAACCCCAATCGAGCCTACCTACTTGCTGTGGTGGCCCACCACGCTCCAGTATGACCGGCTACCTCCAGCTTAACTATATCTTTGCTCACACGTTTCCGTTTATCTCAGATTCCTGAATTCATTGTTAAAATTCTAGCCATCCTTCAAGGATAGAATTAACTTCAACATTCATTTTTCCTATAAGCTTCTCGCGGGGAATTTAATCACGCCTTTTGTACAATCACACACTTGTTTACTCTTGGACTGCCGGGTATTTAGACCAGTTATCTCATAGTCCCTGCTCGTCTAAGCTCTTTCAGGAACTGAATCACGCCTCCTGGATCTTGGCATTCTCCAGACAGCTAAGCACCATGAGCCTCTCAGTAAATAGATGCTGGCCTGAAGATAAGGCTGAATCACAACATTTTACAAAAGCAAGCAGCTTAGGTACTATGGTTGTCTGGAATAACCCAATGTCATTCGATTCACGTAAAGCTGATTTGTAAACACAGTTTTTCAAGCAAGACCTTCACTGAGCAAAACTGACACACCCAGAAAAGGAAAATTATTAGCACCAAGCATCTGAGAGAGCTTCTCTCAACTCTCCTTTGGGATCTCCCCACAGACATCCCAGATTCTACCACACACCAACTGCTGCCTGAGTTGGGAGGCCTGGGCCAAGTGAAAAGCCTACGTGTACACCCAGACAGCAAAATTCACAGCAGACGAACAGGAGTACAAGTGACAGCCTCAGTATAAAGCAAAGTCCTCTGGTGGCGCAAAGGACCCAGCACTCTCACCAGCAAGCTATACACAGTCCTAGCTGGAGATCCTTACCAGCTCTCCTCCGGGAAGGTTCATGGATGAGAGAAGCAAGACTGAATCCAGCCTGGAGTTGGTCTCCACCTTCCACCTCTTCTGTTGAACCTACAAAACAAAGGAACCCCACACCTGGACACATACTCCAAGGCCAGAGCTCACACTGTAAATGAACAATAACCCCCGATGGGACAAACCACTTACATCCAACTGTTTACAAACAAACCATTTACATCAAACTGTTTACAAACAAACTGTTTTTATCAAAGGTCACGTAAGAGCCAAACACAATGAATCCTTCTTTCGTGTAATTGCGTGTAATAGGATGACTATCTCATTCATTAGATCACCAGCTCACTTTTACTTTGTGAAAACCAATCTGCTAAGACTTTACCTCTGTGATTCTCCCCACTACAATGTCTCCCACTTCACCATTATATCTGAAAGAAAAAGCAGAAGGTCCTCCATCAGTGAAAAGACTCCATGACAAGACCAAGCATCATTTGAGATTTCAGTTAAAGAGCACGCAGGCCTGGATCAGGCACATTTGGTAAATTCACATGCTGTTCGAACTTAGTTTCAGGAACTGACAACTTCCAACGTTCCTATGCATATAAAGTCTCCATCAACTATTCTCACACCATTTATTGCAAGGAGTGCATTAAATCTGAAACCCCTTATTTTGTTAATTGCATGAAAAATGGATACGCGTGGGATATTTTCTGGTGGGCTCTGGAACACAGACAAATTCCGCATCAGCCAGAAGAGGAGAAAGGAAAGTGAGACAGGCACCACCCAAACCGGTCTACTGATGTCTCCCCCACCCACTGGCTGCATGTCTCGGACCCCTTTCCTAATTCCTCCTCCCAACTCTAATGATGAATTAGAGCCTCCACACTGAAGACTAAGTCCTTGGGCCTCTTCTCTTTCCAGCCCACACTCACTCACTTGGTGAGCTTACCCAGCTCGATGGCTTCAAATACCAAGGATGAGTCCACCACTCCCCTGAATTCAGGCTCTAGCTTTAGTCAACCACTGGCTACCCAGCACCTTCACTTACGTGACTAAGAGGAATCTGCATAAGTTACAAACCTCAAACAAAGCTTTCTAGCAGCCCCTTCAATTCCACTATAGCAAATGGATCCTCTCCCAATTGTCACCAGCCCAGGAAATAGCAATTCCACCCCTCTAGTTGCTCAAGCCACAGTCCTTGGAGTCTCTGGAGGAACCCTGTGTATTTCCCGCCTCCCCTCCCTCTCCTGCTCCAGGACAAGTCCAGCAGCAGATTCTAGAACCTCTATCTTACCAATGTAGGCAGAAAATAAAAAGCATCCCAAAGGAAGAAGTAAAACTATCTCTTCTCACACAGTCCTACATGTAGAAAAGCCCACATACAAAATCCTACAGCTTTTCACGATAAATACACTCAGAACACAAAATACACGCAGAATTAATCACTATTCCCCACTTCTATGGCTATCACCTTAGTCCAAGCCACCATCAACTGAGATGATGAAAACACAGCAGGAATCTGTCCCCACCCCCCAACAGCAGCCAGAGTGATTTCATTAAAACAGAAACCAGATCATGTCCTTCTTCTGCTCCACCTGCTCCAGGGCCTTCCTAGACTGCACAAAGTGAAAGTCAGAAACATTCATCGTGGCTTCAAGGCATGCAGACTGCCTACCTCACCTCTCTGCATCTGCTCCTACTACTCGCCTGCTCACTCTGTTCCAACCCCACTGGCTTATGTTCTGGGGCTAACCTTTATTGAGCCCTCAAGGCAGGCGGCTCTCTGTGTACTTTATACACACTATTTCAGTGAATTCCAAGGAAGATCCTACCCAGGAGATCAGGCAAGATCTCATTTTGCAGAAGAGGGAACCCAAGTTTGAAGAGGTCAGATATCGTAGGGAAACCTTTGAAGCCTGCCCTTACCTAGTCATCTCTACCCTTCCTCCAGTCATGTTCCCGAAATCCCAGACCTACAGCACGACAGGGCAGGGAGGGCTGTGGGTAGGGGGTGTGTCATGGCTGAAAAGACCTGGCTGTGCAACTCAGATGCCACAAAATACACACCTTTTGCTCTCACCTGGTTTTCAAAGCTTTTACACAGATCAACTTGTTTACTCTCTCCACGGAGCCAGCCACAGATGCAATGAGCTTCTCTTCCCCCATATAGGTTCCATGGCCCCTGTTGCAACAGGAAGATACAAAGGATACCAGGGTAATGCTTGAGGTGACCTCTCGCAGCCAGAACAATGTGTTCCTCAAACCTGATTCCTCCTGCCTCAAAGACAGGCTTTTGTGCTGGCTGCCACCTCTGCCTAAACACTCCTTCTTTAGAGTCCTATGTGGCCATCTCCTTCACTGTACTCAAGTCGACTCAAATGGCACTTTTTCCACCAGGCTTTCCTCCACTTTCCCATTTGTAATAGTCACCCGCCCTGTGGCTGCCACCCCCACCATATTTCCAACTTATGCTCCACTTACCCTGCTTGACTTCTTAATTTTTTTCTACTGAATTTACCAGCAAATATTCTGAATAACTTGTTTGTTGTGCTTATTTCTCTTCTGTCTCTCTCAGAACATAAAGTCCACCAGGACAGAGATTTCCTCTTTGTTCAATTTATACCCCAACCACAAATAATATTTATTGACTGCATGAATAAAGGACTGAATCTTAAGATTTCCTGGGAACCAATAATGCCAAACTAAGAGGTTAAAGGGCAATGGAATAAATGCTGTACCTCTCTCATATGCACATGGGGGGAGGGCGGAGGCTGGCTTATCAGCAGTGCTGACCCCTGTGATGGTGATAGAACGGTGAGTCTTTACTTTTTTCCATAATCATTATCCCTCATGTAATCCTTCCCTGGTGGCTCAGACAGTAAAGAACCTGCCTGCAATGCAAGAGACCTGGGTTGGATCCCTGGGTGGTGAAGATCCCCTGGAGAAGGGAATGCAACCCACTGCAGTATTCTTGCCTGGAGAATTCTATGGACAGAGGAACCTAGCGGGCTACAGTCCACCGAGTGGCAAAGCGTCGGACATGACTGAGGGACTAACTCTTCCACACTTTCACTTTCATGGAATCCTCACCACTCTCTGGAATAGTTATTATCATTATTTTACAGACGAGGAAAGTGACCTCGGAGAGGTGATACAGCTAATATTGTGATGGCAGCAGGGCTGGAACCCCAGCTGCCCTTAAGTTGGAGCCTGCCCTCAGACTCAAAGTTATCTATTCTGGTGCATGTAACGTAATATATTTGCATGCCCCCTAAGCCCAAAATGGCAACCCACTCCAGTATTCTTGCCTGGAAAATCCCATCGACGGAGAAGCCTGGTAGGCTACAGTCCAAGGGGTCGCAAAGAGTCGAACACGACTGAGCGACTTCACTTTCTTTGTTTAAGCCCAAAGACTCGTTCCAAAACCGTGCCCCTGACTAGGAGATGGAATGCTGAGGGCTAAGTGGACGAAGTCAAAAACGCCCACTATCCCTTACGCCGAAACCTGTGAAGAGGCCCCAGCTCCAGGTTCAACGAGGAAGGCTCAGAATCGGGGCCTGGGACACAGGAAGGTTTCGGGGCCGCTGAGGCAGCTGCAGACGGGGACATACAAGATGCAGGGAGTAGGAAGTCCGAAGTCTCGAAAACAAGGCAACTGAGATGCTCCGCAGATGCGCGGCGGGTACCGCGGGCACTTAGATGCAGAACACAGGCCCAGGTTTCACGTGGAGAGAGAGCAATGCAGCTGCCCCTTGCTGCCCAGAGTCCCCCACAACCCCACGTACCGCATGAAGCCTGTGTCCGTGGTGATCGTGTCCCCTGGCACCACTAGGTGCTTTTTACTCTCGCGGCCCAGGCTCTCGCTAAGGGGCTTCCGAGCGACGGGAAGCCTCATCTCCAACGCCATCTTGGCGCCAATAACTCGCGCAGGCGCAGCCCCACTCGGAGTCACGCTTTCCGTCTCCGCAATTCCCAGCCGTCGCTCGTAGGGGCGGGGCCTCAGAACAGCCGCCAATGGGAACTCACAGCCTGGCCTCCATGTTGGCTATTGGCAACCATTAGGTTAACACGAAGGGAAGGAAGGAGTCAAGTTGCCATTTTTACTATTGGCAAGGCTGCTCTTGTCAAATAATAAAATCTCAGGTTGCATAGCATTTGACTTTTCAGCAAAACTCTTGTGCTCATCCCACTTACTGTTTTCCAGGTTAGAAATAATTGTGAAATGGGCCTCTGAGTTTCCTTCCAATTCAAAGCTGCTGAAATCTCTCTCTCTTTTTTTTTGGTATGCGATTGACCAGGAGGATCAAGAGAAAAAAACACTATTTGGACAGAGGAAAGAGCCTCTTTTCGTACTGTTACTAGTAGCCCTTGAGTGCTGGTTCAGCACCAACCATCACCTACACCCCCAAACAGTGCTGCAGGTGCTGCTTCCATTCTTTCTTTTTTTTTTTTTTTTTCCATTCTTTCTTAAGTGAGCTGATTTCCCTGGTATTTCTTTTGGAAAAAGCAGGAAACCGTCTAAGAACACATTTGAATCCTGCCAAGCGGGTGTATTTTGACAGGGAGGACAAATGGACACAATACAAAGATTTTCGCCTATATTTACTCACACAGAGAAATGAGCCAGGAGCTGTCCTAAGGGTTTAGTGATGAACAGATGGAAGGATATGTGGTTTTATCTAGGCGTCAGGAGTATTTCGCTTGTCCCTCTCTCCAGGTCCTACCCTCTCCCTCACCCTTGCCCTGCATGCTTTATAGCATTCACAACAGACTTAGTTTTAACCTCAGGGAATTGGAGGTGATAATTCTTCATGCAGGCGTCCCAGGTAGCTCTAGTGGTAAAGAACCCGCCTGCCAATGCAGGAGACATAAGAGACACGAGTTCAATCCCTGGGTCGGAAAGATGCCCTGGAGGAGGGCATGGCAACCCACTTCAGTATTCTTGCCTGGAGAATCCCATGGACAGAGGAGTCTGGTGGGCTGCAGTCTGTGGAGTCGCAAAGAGTTGGGCAAGACTAAAGTGACTTAGCACAGCACAGCCCAGCACAGGGATTCTAAACAGGATGAAATGAAATAACTTGCATCAGCACCACTCACTGAGACCAGTAAATTAAGTCTGTTTTCTCCTGAAGATCCATCAGACCAATAGCCTGGTAAATCTTCAAAAGGATAGCATTTCTTTCACCTAAGCGTGGCTACATTTGTCTAGAAAGCCAACCCTATAAGGTAGTCAGTGATATAGATTCTAATTGCTCACAGGTAATCGGTAAGCAGACAGCCAGACACTTGCCCTCCTCCTTGCCTGGAGAAGGGGCTCACTTCAGTTCAGTCACTCAGTCATGTCCGACTATTTGCGACCCCATGGACTTCAGCACGCCAAGCCTCCCTGTCCATCACTAACTCCTGGAGTTTACTCAACCTCATGTCCACTGAGTCGGTGATGCCATCCAACCATCTCATAAGACAGCGGACAGAGGAGAAGGGGCTAGAGTCAAGAAAAGTATGAGAAAGGGTGCGTCTGTTGAGTCTGCTCTCGACCAGAAGAGGGCGGTGGTGTCCTTTGAAGCAGTATAGCTCAGTCAGGCTGCCAGGCCTGGGAACGCTCCTAGACCAAGTTCTAGTCTTAGGTTATAGATGTATGCTGGATTATAGTCTTGACACTATCCAGTTTCAAGGAAGGATAGACATAACCATAACCCCTCCCGTTCTCATGGCACTATGCTTATGGAGCCTTTCACAATATTGGGATTGTGGATCTGTCTTAGTATAGTGGCAGATTCAGTGTCTGGTTCAGATAGGGGGTACCTGTGACCCCTGCATGGTGGAAGGGGCCAGGGAGCTCTCTGGGGTCTCTTTTATAAGGCACACAATCCCATTCAGGAAGGCTCCACCTTCATGACCTAATCACTTCCCAAAGGCCCCCACCTCCTACTACCATCACCTTGGGGTTAAGATTTCATTTAGTCCACTGCAGGTCCCTTTTTAAAGAGGAGGAAACTGAGGCCCCGAAAAGGACTGGAATTCACACAGCAGTTGGTGGCAGGACCATGTTCCTCCTGACTGCACCTGCTTCACCCTAGAGCTTGCACATCCTGAGCGTCTGGTGCTTTGCATTGAGCAAACGTTATGTTATGGGAATTCCCTGGCGGTCAAGTAGTTAGGACCCTGTGCTTCCACTGCCAGGGTCCCAGGTTTGATCCCTCGTCAGGGACCTAAGAGTCCATAAGCTGGTTGGCGCAGCCAAAACAAAAACAATAAAATATCGTGTTTTACATTCCTCCAAGTCAGCTCATCTTGGAGGTAGGCATTATGATCCTTGGTGGACGACTTTGCATCACATCCCCAAGAGGCTTTTTAGAAATACTGATTCTTGAGCCCAGATTTAAGCACTGGGGTTTTGTAAGAGGGGTCCAGAAGTCTGTGAGTAGGTGTCTGAACTTCCAAAGTGATATTAATTGCTGAACAGGTCTAACATTCACCATTTCCTCCCATATCCATCTACCGCCCCATCTGTGCAGCACCAGGACCATCACCCCAAGCCAATGGCATCACCACCTCACTCAGTTCCCTAATTCTACCTTTACCATGCCTACACCCAATTTCTGTACAGCAGCCAGAGGTAGCTGGACTTATCCACAAAGCAGAAACAGACCCGCAGACCGGGAGAGCAGACTTGTGGTTGCCAGGCGATCAGGGGAGGGATGGATTGAGAGTTGGGGATTAACAGACGCAAACTATTATATACGGATAAACGACAAGGTCCTACTATATAGCACAGGGAGCTATATTCAGTATCCTGTGATAAACCATAAAGTGAAAGTAACCCAGTTGTGTCCGACTCTTTGTGAGCCCATGGACTATACAGTCCATGGAATTCTCCAGGCCAGAATACTGGAGTGGGTAGCCATTCCCTTCTTCAGGGAATATTCCCAACCCAGGGATTGAACCCAGGTCTCCCACATTGAAGGCACATTCTTTACCAGCTGAGCCACCAGGAAAGCCCGATGAACCATAATGGAAAAGAATATTTTTTAAAAAGAATGTATACAAAAGTAAAGAAAAGAAGAAAGAGAAAATTATTTTATGGCAATGTGACTAAATAATTAGTTAATTAAATTTTAAAAGAATGCATACATATACATATATGTATAAAATGGTATATGTTCATATATATATGAACTGAATGGGGCTTACCAGGTGGCACAGTGGTAAACAACCTGCCTGCCAATTCAGGAGACACAGGAGACACAGTTTCAATCCATGGGTCAGGAAGATCCCCTGGAATAGGAAATGATAATCCACTCCAATTTTTCTTGCCTGAAAAATTCCACAGACAGAGGAGCCTGGTGGGCTACAGTCCATGGGGTTGCAAAGAGTTGGACACGACTCTGCAACTGAGCACATAAAACTGAATCACTTTGCTGTACAGCAGAAATTAACACAACATAATAAACCAACTATACTTCAATAAAACATGTAACTAAAAATGAAACAAACAAAATGAGCAAGACACATAAAGCCAAAAAAAAAAAAAAAACCAGTTCTCCTGTATAGCACAGGGAATATATGTAATATCATGTAATAAACCTTACCAGGGCCTCACTGGTAGCTCAAATGGTAAAAGAATCTTCCCACAATGCAGGAGACCTGGGTTCAATCCCTGGGTTGGGAAGATCCCCTGGAGAAGGAAATGGCAACCCACTCCAGTATTCTTGCCTGGAGAATCCCATGGACAGAGGAGCCTGGTAGGCTACAGTCCATGGGGTCACAAAGAGTCTGACACAACTGAGCGACTAACCTTCACTTTTTTGAATAAACCATAATGGAAAAGGGTAAAAATAAATAATTAAGTCTTTTAGGATATTCAAAAATAAAATAAGAAATAAAAACAGATCAGACTAAATCACTTCCTTGCTTAGAACACTTCTGGCAGCTTCCCTTTCCCAAGAATAAAATGCAGATTCATCTTTGCCTGACTCTGCCCATCTGTGACTGAACCTGCTCCCTCTCCCAGTACATACGCGGCAGCCAGAGGTGTTGACACCAAGGACATGTGCGTTTTGGCGCTGTCTGCGTGAAATGCTCTTCCTCCCAGGTCTTCGTGTATCTCCTCCTCACTTAGATTCCAGCTCATATATCACCTCCTCAGAGAAGCCTTCCTGACCACCTTATCTAGACTAATCCTGTTTCTATCACTGGGTCCTGTTTTATTTCTTGGCATTGAATTTTCCCCTGGTTAGGGAACTAGATCCCACATGCCATGCAGAGCAGTCACAAGATGAAAAAATAGAAAAACAAACCCAGGTACTCTCAGAACAGCACTCAGCAAATATCTGTGGAATGAATGAATTTATTCCGCAAGCATTTCTGGAGCCTTTCTACCCCAGGCATCAGGGTGTTTGGTCAGGAGCTCAGGGATCAGAGGGTCGAGAGGAGGACAGAAAAGACCTCCTGACAGCAATGGTGTTCGAATGAGCCTTGAAGGCAAGGAACTGTTGACACTCGGGAGTTGGGTTGAGGGCCACAGAGAACTCTGAGTGAAAGTAACCAAAAAGGAAATTAGGAAAAGTGTGAAAACAGAGGCAGCAGGAACCCTCTAGCCCTGAGCTCTTTGGAAGCATGGAGTCCTAACCACTGGACCACCAGGGAATTCCTCCCCCCACCCCCCGATCCCCAGAAGTTTTGCAATCAGAGATGTGCACAAAGATTTCCACCCAAGGACCTCATGTTTTGAGGACTGCCTCTCCCCAAAATATTAGAAACAGTTTTGATGCCTATGGCAGCTCTTAAGCATGTCCACGAATTTTAAGAATGGCAGTCTGTGCCTCCTTGTCTTACATCTGGCAGACTTGTGACTAAGGCAGCTGTCCATCACCTTGATAGCACATGTCAGAAGTGCCTCTACAGGACTCCAAAGACCAATCAGAACAGACCAGGTAGCCTGGTTCTTCCACAACACCCACCCTTGAAGCCCTGAGCCAACACACACGAAGTTTGACTTCCCCAAGGCAGCCATGCCATGGGAAGCAGTCAGGATGGGTGCTAACAAGCCATTGTCCTTAATCTGTCCCACCCCATCATGGCCATGCAGCCTAGCAGACCAGCCCCAAAGTGGGAAGGAAGCTGAGAGCTTAGAATATCTGTTCCTCCATTGCAAGAGCTCCAAGGATAATGGCTAATGGAAAGGGCAGAAGATGGGGTGATGGACAGCTTCCTTAGATGCCCCTGGGGGATGCCCAGAGAGGTGGGTGGTAGAAGAAGCCACAACCCTTTACTCCACCAAAGGCATCCTTGTGTTAACAATGGCTTCCATTTACTGAGCACTTACCACGTGCCAGATCCCGAGTCATGTATTTCACTTACATCCATTGTCCCACTTAGTCCTCGCAATCTCCTTAGGAGCGAAGTATCACCACATTTTTCATTTGAGGAAGTTGAGACACACAGACATTAATTCACTTGTCCAAGGTCACCCAGCTAGTGAATGGCCAAGTAGAGTTTCAAACACAGAGCAGTGACCTCTATCTAGAACTCTCTATACACAAAGGTCCTGAACCATGCAATAAAAAAAGACATGAAAGTCATATTGATTGGAAAAGAAATAAAACTGCCTTATTCACACACAACATAATCATGTACATAGAGGTCCTAAGGAATCTAACCTCCCAAAGCTACAAGAATGAATAAGTGAGTTTTCCAAGATTAAGGCTACAAGGTCAAGACAGCGCCAAAAGCACATACATCCGTGGTGCCAGCACCTCTGGCCGCAGCGTGTGTACTGGGAGAGGGAGCAGGTTTGGTCGCAGATGGGCACAGTCAGGCAAAGATGCATCTGGATTTTATTCTTGGGAACAGGGAAGCTGCCAGAAGTGTTCTAAGCAAGGAAGTAATTTAATCTGACCTGTTTTTATTTTTTATTTTATTTTTGAATATCCTAAAAGACTTAATTATTTATTTTTACCTTTTGATCAGCTGGTCTATACCGCAGGCCTACAGGATACGCAGCAAGCCCTTCAGATTGAATCTGCAGACTGACTGGGAGGTGGTGTATTTGTGTGCCTTTGTTGGGAGGAGGGGGACGTGCACTCTTGGGAAAGGAGCCCGAGGCCCCTGTTGGAAAAGTGAACAAAGAGATTAAGCTTTGAGTATCAAGCCTCCCAGCGAGGAGTGAAAGTCACTCAGTCGTGTCCAACTCTTTGGGTTGGGACATGACCCTTTGGGACACGACTCTTTGGGTTGGGACATGACTCTTTGGGACTGTATAGCCCATGGAATTCTCCAGGCCAGAATACTGGAGTGGGTAGCCTTTCCCTTCTCCAAGGGATCTTCCCAACACAGGGATGGAACCCAAGTTTCCCACATTGCAGGCGGATTCTTTACCAGCTGAGCCACCAGAGAAGCCCCCACCTGTGTGCAGTCCTTCCGGCAGCCAATGCCTCCCTGCTCATCCTGTTATCTCCAGTATTATCTCCAGCAACACTATCGAACACAAGCACTTTAGTCTGCAATTACAGCCTGCTGCCACCAGGTGGGTTCTGGAGCAGGAGCTCTCGTTGCCCTTCAGATCTGCCGGTTGGAATTTCGTAAAATTACCTACAGAAAGCAATTTAGATTTTTGATCAAGGGCCGGCGCACTGACTTTTATGAAGTCTGACACTGCCATTGCAGTGAGAGGAGGGGAAGGCCAGGGGCCACCAGAGGCATCGGAAAACGTCTCGCGAGGAATCAAAGGTGAAGCAAAATTTGTAACGGGATGAAGAGGAGGAGTACGAAGAGTCATGTCCCAGACTGGCCCCAAAGACCTGCAAGCGAACAACTTGCAGGACCTTCAAGCAAGATCAGCCCCCCGAAGTACTGGGTCTTTGGGAATACCTGAAGCTCCAAATGGGAATGGCCTGTACGTACAAGTGTGAATTCCAGCATCTTCAGGGGTGTGTGTGTATGTGTGTACACAGCTAGAATGCACAGAGAGGCGGGCCTGATGGGTGCCAGCAGGTTGGAAGGGTGATAGCCTCACGGCTGTTACATGCCAGAGCACAGGCATGAACTCACACTTCCCAGTTTGTGCACCTCCTCCTGGCCAGGAGGTCCTGGAGAGGAGAGCCAGGGCCTGGCTCTACACTGATGGCCTCCCTGCTCTTTGTTCTTCCTGAAGGAGGATCTGGAAATGGGCACCAGAGCATTTTGAAATTCTAGGCGTTGGGAGGGCACTTGAGGTCCATCTTGGTCACAGGCTGCATGGCTTCCTTCAAGCTGTCCATGAAAATTAATAACAAAAAGCAGCAAAGATTCAGGGGCAGTAACAAAGCAAGACACTGATATTTGAGAGTCATCTGGAAACCAGGAGGAATCTGCCCAGCGCCTTGTGAGCTTTGACTGGTTTATACTGTGGCCTTCTCTTCCGGGAACTGATGCCCCAGCTGCGACAAGGATGGTTATTTTAAAAACCAGTAGGTGAAACAACTCTTCCTGCCCGCTCTCCAACTCCTAGGTATTTTCCACATTTCCCTTTCATGCAGACAAAAGCGTCGACCCATTCAGATGCTAAGTGGTAAATGTCCCAAGTAATTTTTATTTTAGAATACAAGAGAGGTACAAATGTATTTACAGTTGTACATGTACAATCAAATAATATATATCACAGGTTCGTAAATATCATTTAAGATAAATATTTACAAAGTTAAAGTGACCATTTTCTGGAAGTAGAGCACAGGTTCTTGAAAACTCTATACATTTTATACTTTTCATCAATATTATAATTAATTTTACAAAACGCCCTAGGCGGGATTCTAGTAAATGACTGCAAGGTGGGGAAAGGCGACACTAGAGGGCGCCCACGGCCCGGAGCGTGGGGAAACCGGACAGAGCCCAGGGCGGAACCTCCTGGCATCCCGCACAGCTCGGAGATGCTTTCCGGGCAGAAAACCCAGTCTTGGCCTCCTGGTACTGAAGGGTGGCGAGGAGGGCCCGGCATCCCCTTTCCAAGCTTGACGTTAGAGCTGAAAGCGAGGCGGCGTTGGTCCAATTCTCTCATTTTACAGATGGGGATAGGGGAAGCGTAGGCCCAAAGAGAGGCAGGCCTCATCCCAAGGAGTGGATTTCTATTTTGCCTTGGTGCGTGCTTAAGTCGCTTCAGTCCTGTCCGACTCTTTGCAACCCTGTGGGCTGTAGCCCGCCAGGCTCCTCTGTCCATGGGATTCACCAGGCAAGAATACTGGAGCGGGTTGCCATGCCCTCCTCCAGGGGATCTTCCCGACCCAGGGATCGAACCTGGTCTCCTGCATGGCAGGCAGATTCTTTACCGCTGAGCCACCGCGGTTTCGCCTTCCTTCTCAGCCTGTTTGGCACATTTGTGCCTTGTGTGTCCCCAGGGAGCCCATGGCGGGGGGCGGGGGGGGGGGG
>NW_011494947.1:2697396-2700330 GCF_000754665.1 Bison bison bison
GGGGAGGCGGGAAGGAGGAGAGAGAGAGAGCAGCCTCGTTGGCATCCCCGAGGCCGGCGGCTCGACACCACGCCCTCCCCCGCCCCCGTACGCCTCCCCGAGGGTCCCCCTCCCGGGGCTCAGCCGCCTCGGATCATCGATCCGTCGGGGTGACCGCTCCGCAGACTGATTGGGGCCACCGCACAGGGGTTGGCAGGGGCAGCGAGCGCCCTGACCTGGCATCCGTTAGGAGTCGGACTCCAGACCCATGCTTCGAGATCTCGGGGACTTAGTGACTTAGCCTCTCGGGGAAGCCTCAAGTTTCTCATCCAGTACAATGAGAACCTACGTGAAGGCAGGGCACCCAAAGCCAGGTGCTTTGTGACAAGCTGGAGGGATGAGGTGGGGAGGGAGGTGGGTTCGGGACACATGGATGCCCCGTGGCCCATTCATGTTGATGTAAGGCAAAAACCATCACAGTATTAAGTAATTATCCTCCGATTAAAATAAATAAGTACATTTTGAAAAATAATTTTTTAAAATGGGAACCTACTACGACCTCACGGGGATTACGCACAGCTACACCTGAGTGCGTGTGTTCAGTTCTCAGTCGTGTCAGATTCTTTGTGACCCCATGGACTGTAACCCACCAGGCTCCTCTGTCTACGGTGTTTTCCAGGCAAGAATACTAGAGTGAGTTGTCATTTCCTCCTCCAGGGGATCTTCCTGAGATAATCACAAAAAAAGCTGACATCTTCAAAGGCTACTCTGTATAGAGCACTTTACCTGCCTAAGCCTGGACTTAGGAAGTACCAGGCTTACAGCAGCCGTCCATAAATGGTAGTAACTGTTATAACTACTCCTCTTCCCCAAAGCCTCTCATTTATTTATCCCACATTTATTTACTGAGTGCCATCTATGTACCTGGTGGCCTTGATGGTAAAGAATCTGCCTGCAATGCAGAAGACCTGGGTTTGATCCCTGGGTTGGGAAGATCCCTTGGAGAAGGGAATGGCAACCCACTCCAGTATTCTTGCCTGGAAAATTCCATGGACAAAGGAGCCTGGTGGGCCACAGTCCATGGGGTTGCAAAGAGTTGGGTTTGACTGAGAAACTTGCACTTTTCCAACTATGTACCAGTGAACTGTACCTCACTTTTCTCATCCCCAAAATGAAAGCAATAATGACATTGTTATCATTGCTTATCATAGCAAAAAGTTGCTATGAGGATCAGAAAAAATGGTTTGTGAAACATTAGAGCAAGGGCTGGATAGACAGTAGTTCCTGAGCCTCAGATTCATCCTTTAAAAATAAAAATGACCAAATATCACAAAGGTTTTATGAGGACCCGAGTGGGATGATACCTGTAAAAGGTTTAGCCCAGTACTTGGCAGGAAATAGGTTTTGAGCAAATGGTCTCTACCATGGTGATCAGTGCTGTGCCCCCCTGCCCCCAGCCCCCACCGCCCAACAAACACACACGCGCACACACTCTGCTCAGACTTCATTCAACAGAGGCACACTGAGTACCTACTCTGTGCCAGGTCCAGCACCATGGACAGAGCGGGGAGGGCACTTAGACATCATCTTGCCCAACAAGCATCCTTCTTTTAGAGGTAGGGAAACCGAGCACAGAGCCATTTCCCAAGATTGCACAGCAGAACTGGAATTCAATCCAGTGTCCTTACTGCCTGGCCCCTTGCTTCTCTGCCACACCCTGCTTCTCCCTCCACCCAATCTGCCCCCAGACAGTCTATTTTGTCCAGAATAAGAACTGTCTTCCATCCATGCCTGGACCATGGCAGCGGCTCCAGGGGCATCAGCCTCCTTAAACCAGGAAGTGTCATGTGCTTGACGCTGCTGAAGATGGAACCAAGGTCCCCAGAGGCCAGGAGTTTCCCTGCCAAATACACACACACACACACCCTTACTTTCTCACTCTCTGAGTTCTGTGGGTCCGTTGTCTTTGTGGACTCATGGGACTACCTACCATGCTTGTTCTTTTTCTGCTCCTCCTCCAGTCCGGGCACACCAGGGATCCCCAGGAAGGTGTTGTGTGAATTTCCATACCACACCAGCAGCTCCTGGTCTGGAGGGATCATCTACAGGGAAGGAGGCAAGAGGAAGTCAGGGAGGCAGCAGTCCCCTGTCCCCCCACCAGGGGAGAATGTCCCCTCACAGCCAGGAGGAGCTGTCCTAGCTCCCACCATGGACATGTGGATACAGTTGCAGCCCCAAGAGAGCCACACTGGGGTCCCTTTCTACCAGGCTATCTCCAACAAGCTTCACAGACACGGGAGGCCCTGGGATGCTCCGCCCCTCTGCTTCACTCTGCCCAGGCTTCTCACCATCTCATCCTGGCTCTGCTGCTGGGACCAGAGCTGTCTCCTGGCCGCTCTCCCATACTGACAACAATGGGATGGAAACCATGCTTCAAGCAGAAATAACTGAAGAAGGAAAGCTAGAAAACTTATCATTTCTCTCCAAGGGGAACCAGAGCCAACCAGCCCTCAGGTCTGCAGGGCTAAGCCAGACATCCCCAAGGAGCATGGGCTGTGGGGCGCCCTGTGGTTCTCAGTTATACCCTGCCTGACGGTGTTCTGGAAACATCTCTCAACCAGCGCACCCAGGAGGCAGCACCACGTCACATATACTTCTCTCCCCGTCACAGGCCTCTGTATGACTCCCTGCAAATGGCTAAAAGAGAAGCATTCAGATCAATGAATGCTTCCGCCTCCAGACATACCGGGGCACCCAGCCTTAAATGGGATCTGTCTCACCATGTCATAGGCCTGTGGCACAGCTCCCCAGGTGGCTCAGAGGTAAAGAATCTGCCTGCAGTGCAGGAGACGAGGGTTCCATCCCTGGGTCGGGAAGATCTCCTGAAGAAGGAAATGGCAACCCACTCCAGTATTCTTGCCTGGAGAATTCCATGGACAGAGGGGCCTAGTGGAC
>NW_011494947.1:2700430-2705757 GCF_000754665.1 Bison bison bison
AGTGGTCTATAGCCTATGGTTTGCAGAAGTGTCAGATATGACTTGGGAACTAAGCAACGATAGGTCTATGGCAGAGAACTCCACAGTGACGGGGCTCTGCTGCTGCCAGGGGAGGACCTGCTACAGGGGCCTGCCGTCAGGAGAGCTCTGCAGTGACAATCCAGGGAGGCTGCGGAAGGCTCTTGCCTGAGGTGGCGCTGACCCCTTCCTCTGGGACATCCCAGGGGCCCCCACCCCTCTGGTGGCAGCCAGTTACTCAAGGTGAAGAACCCTCTGGTCCTAGCCAGCTAGAGCAAAGGCGAGAGGGCAAGGCCCATCACCTCCTGAGGCCTGGACCCCAGAGGAGTGACTTTGGCACCCACTGGGTGGATCCCACTGGGGGTCACTCTCTGATCGGCCCAGAGCAAGGTAGACACCTCCAGGCAACAGCTGGTTGTTTTCCTAGTGGGCCCTTTTTGGTTTTTTGGCTGTATCACGTGGCATGTGGGATCTTGGTTCCTGGATCAGGAATTGAACCCGTGCCCCCTGCAGTGCGAGCTCAAAGTCTTAACCACTGGGCCGCCAGGGAAGTCCCCAGGTGAGTCCTCTTTTAGTTGAAGTGAATACAAAAAAATCACACAAGACTCCATGTAGGCTGTCTGAAATCACCCTAGAATGGACCCTTCTCCTTGGCTTCCAGGGTCACAGAGAAAGCCCCCACCCCTTCCCTTTGGTTCTGGCCTGCAGACCCCTGCCAATCACAGAACCGTTCTGCTTGCCACACCTGCGTTCCTCTGGTCTGAGCCAGGAAGAACCTCTGACCATCAGAGCCAGCTCTGCCCTACCCTGCAGGGGAGGGAAGCAGGGAGAGGAGAGAGTGGAAGAAGCAAAGTTCCAGGGGGCCTAGGCGATGTCCATCCTCCAATGACTTGGCCTGAAGTCCCCATGCCCCTTTCTAACAGACCCCACAGCCCTTGGGGTGTCATGGCAAGCCACATGGTCACTGAGTGACAAGGAGCCTGGCAGAGGGTACCACGCCTGCTCAGATTGATGGGGTTTAAATACGGAAAGATCAAAGGCAGTCTCAGAAGCCAAGGGAAATTAGGCCATGCCTAAAAGCAGATAGATGAGAATCTGGCACTGCAGCAAGAGTCCTCGTGGCCTCTGATCATTCACAGGCACGGCCACTGTCAAGGAGGCCAGCAGGTCAGAGCTGGAGGCCCTGCTGGAAAAGCTGAGAGAGGTTCAGTGAACCCCTTAGAAAAGAGGGTGATGGAGCTAAAGTATTCAGGATAAATTCACTGTGAAGGAAGCTGCTGAGAGATGGTGCCGGTGGGCCTTCAGTCCCTGGGTCCCTGGGTGACCTTAGGCGAGCATTCGGCCTTCCTAAGCTGGTCTCCTCAAATGAGGGTGGTGGGGAGCATGATCTCTGAGGTCCCCCCAATTCTAAGACTCTGTCAGTCACCTCTGACACTGTCCCAGCCACTGGCTTCAATATTCACACGACACCAGATCTTTGGACATCATGGTTCTTCTAAAGTGACCAGCTGTCTGGTCCAGCTGTCCAGCTGTGTGTACATGCCCCTTCTTTCAGGAGGTGGTATTGCCAAGGGTTCCAGCTCAGGTGCTGGGGCCACAGAGGTCAGGGTCCACTTGGGCTCCCCGCCTGCTGAGCGTGCCCCCTTGGGCAAGTGGCCTTTTATACCCAGTCCTCACTTTCCTCAACTGTAAAACAGTGACCACACCTCTGCTGGACATCCACCTCTGGGGTATTGGGTCCCCCGGTTGTCCCCACGGAGCCTGCAGTGTGGCGAGGGGGGGCCCAGGATGCCCGTGGCTCTGCCTTCAGTGACCACCAGAAGCACAGGCTGGGGAATTCCTCAGCGGTCCAGTGGTTAGGACTTGGTGCTTTCACTGCCGAGGGCCAGGTTCAATCTTTGGCTAGAGAATTAAGATCCCGCATGCCACGAGGCAGAACAACAAAAAAAGCACAGGCTGGCCCACGTGCCCCCAGGACACCAATACCACACTGGTGCCACCGTGTCCTGGCCCCATCTGCCCTGAGCGGGAGGGGAAAGCCCAGAGGTGGGGTGAGAGGGGTCAGCAAGCCCCCACGATGTCTCTGAAAACTGCATCGCCATCTCCAGACTTGCAGTCCGGGAGTCAAATACCTAAGTCAACACCAGCCTTTTCAGTTGAATTGACAGTGACAACCATTATGAAACATAAAACAAATATAACAGTGATAGCAATCATGGTGATGAATGAAGAGCCAAGAGCATCTGGAAATGCATGAATTCTGAAGATTATTATTCAACATGGTGGTTGGGGACAATATTTTTAAAATAAGAGTTTTAATATTGACTGTTTTGAGTCATTTATTTATGGACACGTTTTTCAAATGGACTAAAATTAATTTTACTCCTGGATTTTAAAAATTAGAACAGTGACACAGACACAAAGGAGCATAATGGGAAAAGTAATTCTCCCAACCAAGGTGCCCAGCCACGTTTTCTGGTTTTCTGCGAATCTTTCCTCAGACGGGTTTGTCATTTTGAGACTTTTTTTTTTAATGTTGATAAAAATTGACTTACATCTTCTACATGCTGCATCTGATGTTTTAAGAATTAATGAGCACATATTACTTTTATACAAAAATAATATATATTTTTTAATTAATTAATTTGGCTGTGCCAGGTCTTAGTTGCAACAAGAGGGACTTTTTTATTTTTATTTTTTTCAGTTGCAGCATGGGGGATCTAGTTCCCTAACCAGGGATCGAACCTGGGCACCCTGCGCTGGGAGCGTGGAGTCTTAGCCATTGGACCACCAGGGAAGTCCCAAAAAAGAACAGTTTTTAAAGAAAATCTATTAAAAAGAACCTGCTAGAATTGACAATGACACACATCCCCAGACAGCAAGAAGTTTCCAGTGTGGGGGAGAATGGATACATGTGTATGTATGGCTGAGTCCATTTGCTGTTCGCCTGAAACTATCACAACACTGTTAATTGGCTGTACCCCGGTACAAAATTAAACATGTTTAAAAAATAAACTAATCGGAACTGATGACATGAGCGTATTTGAGGTTATCCCGGTCAAGACAAAAAAAAAAAAACAAAACAAGCATCCAGTTCTCAAAGCAGCACTGGGGAAGGCAGCCTCACCTCTTGGAGGCACTGAAGGTTCTCTCTACCCATCAGAGCTCCGGGAAACTAGCAGCAGCTCCTGGCCTGGACCTCTGGCCTCTGCCTGCTCCCAATGGCCCCAGGGATGGAGACCAGGAGAGCCCAAGAACCGGCAGCCTGTTCCCTGAAAGCCTAGTACCACTGGCCGGAGGCTCCTGGATGCTGATCGCCTGAGAGCAAAGAATAGCCACGGTCCTCTGCAGGGCCCCTCAGTGCCCTCAGAAGCCCTATTTCTCCTTTTTTTGAAGAGATGCCCACTGCACAGCATGTAGGATCTTAGTCTCCCAACCAGGAATCGAACCCACACCCTGCCCCCCACAGTGGAAGTGTGATGTCTTAACCCTTGGACAGCCTGGGAAGACCCTAGCCCCATTTCTTTCCAGTCAACACTCTGGCCTGGCCCAGCCAGGGCTCTCCACTAGGGCTCAGAGAATGAGAATCAACTGCTTGTTCACTTTTCTGGAGAGCGGAGACTAACTCGGGACACACAATAAACAAAGCAATTCCCAAAGAGACGAATGCCGCACCATAAAGTTCGCATCATCAAGACTCTGGGTGAATTTCAGAGCCTGACTCTTTAATTGACAAATTACATGATCTCCCAACGCGTGCTTCTTCACCTTCCCTATCAGCCCAGAAGTTTTGTCCTGACCCATTTCTGAATTTTTATTATCAGTTGAAAATGTGTGGGGGTTTGGGTTTGTTTTCCTAATATAAATTCATGTCACAACATGGAACATGCTCCCAGGAGGCTCTAATGCCCCCTGTCCCGGCCCCCGGCAGTACAGAAACCCTAGTCCAGAAGGACCTCGGTGTCATCTGGACGAATATCAATTTCCATTGTACCACAGATGTCCTGACATAGCAATTAATAGAGTTCCAGCAAATAGATATTGGCCAGGGAGGTCCCATGGCGCAGTGACCAAGGGCTCCGCTCGGGGATCAGACAAATTCAAACCACAGCTCAACAGTCTCCCAAGATCCCCCTGAACCTCAGTTTCATCGTCATTAAAATGGGGATAAGGAAAGCCCCAGGCTGAGGGGATGAAAGTTGCGAAAATCCTTAGCGTGGTGTTGGCACATGGTAACTGGTCCATGGATGGTAGCATCATTAATGATGCTTAATATTAATAATCAAAGTCCCTTAACTGCACCCACCAGTGAGCAAGGTTGAAAGGAAAGTAGAGCCTGTCCTCACAGAAAAAGAAGGATGGAGAGACGGAGCTGTTGGGCTCCAGGGGGAGAAGAAGTTCAATAGCTTGGAAAGAGAATAAAAGTCGCAAACAAGCAAAGAGCCCACATTTCAGGGCTATTTGGCATTTGTCCTATGCCAAAACATAGGGCGAGGAAAGCCTGAGAAGTTTCTTCCCAGTTCCCAAATCCAAAATTTGCATAAATTATTCCTAAATACTTTATTTGTATTGAATTTGGGGGTCAAATTTCTTGCTTCGCAGGGCAGCCAGTTTTATTTACCGGTTTTGTTTTCCTGGGAGAAACAGGTCTGTGTGTCCACTTTCAAGCCAGCTCCCATCACCCAGAGAAAGACTTATGCATTAACATGTAGTGCCCATGTGCCATGTGCTGGGCAATTTCTAGAAATGTCATTTTAGGCACCTGAGGTTACAGTAAATTCTTCCGTGGTAGAGGACAGCAAAGGGAGGAGGGTCCTAGCATAACATGTCGGCAAATCCAGCCAGATACCAAATCCACCTGGACCGGCTGGCCCCAGAAACCCATCACCCTCGTCTCCATTTGGACAGCCTTCCTTTTGAATTTATAGAAAATTTTAGAGCCACATTAGTATATTCTGTTATTTTATGAAGATGCTTCTTTCCATTGTTTCTCTTTTATTCGCAAGAAACGGGTTACTGTTATGAAATAAACATAGCAGTTCTGGGTGACAGGAAGATTAAGAAAACAGGTCATGGCACAGAGTCTTCTTGGCCCCCTCACACAAACACAGGACAGACAGCCCCCACACTGCAGAGGCGTCGGGGGGAGTGGCCTGGGGCAGCAGGAATTTCTTCCAGCCGAGCCCTGCTGCATGGCAGTCAGTCACACACACCCAGACGCACAGCTGGTCCGGTAAGTGGCATCTGACATTTTGGCGCATCACTTTAAGAAAACTGCCACCACCAAAAAAAAAAAAAAAAAAATGTGT
>NW_011494947.1:2705857-2712059 GCF_000754665.1 Bison bison bison
CGCAAAAAAAAAAAAAAAATATGTGTCCAACATCACTTGTTTAAAGTAAAATGGGTGATATTTTGTGTTTTCTTATCCCTCACTCCAGCACTCGGCTTGCCAATTCTGTAGAAGCATGGATAGCCAAATTGCTGATATCCGCTAATCTAGATCATATCCAGGAGGATATATTTGCCTAATCTTCTTTCTTCAATGTTTAAAATGTATTTTATTCTGTTTTGTCTTTTGGTCGCTCCAAGTGGCGGCTTTTGGGATCTTAGTTCCCCGACCAGGGACTGAACCCAGGCCCTCGGCAGTGACAGGGCTGAGGCCTAAGTACTGGACCACTAAGAAATTCCCTTCTTTTCTTCAATTTTAATTCCCCGTCAAATGTAGATGACTTTTAAAAATCTGATAATCTTAGATTCCTCTGTGGAGACACATCTTAGCCACGTTGTCCTCTGACTCTGAATTTCCGTACAAATGTCTGTTAATATTTCCTGACTCTGCTCAGCGCTCAGCCAGTGACCTGAACAGTGAGAGGAGACGCCTGTCTCCATAACTGATGCTGTCGGGAGTCCTTTGCTAAAATCACGTTGGCATCCTTACCCTGTTTCCCGTGGGTGTGAGTGTGTGTGTATATGAGTGTGCGCGTCTCTCCGTGGGAGGGATGGAATGAATGTGTGTCCCCCATCTCATCTGTTTCAGTGTAGCCAAGAAGCAGTGCACAAATGTTAAGGATGCATGTGAGGTCGAGCAGGTGAAAGGGGGTGCTCTCTGCCAGAAGTGGGGTTCAGCCACACATGAGACCAATCCTAGGGTTGGCCTTTCTCCTGTAAGAAGCACCTCCACCCTCAGCCTGGGTTCGGATCAGTCCTGTCTTCACTCTACCCCGTCTCATGCAAACTTCAGTCTAAGAACTGCTTACCGTCCTTTTTTTTGCACAGCAGGGCGTGTAGGATCTCAGTACTGAGACAGGGATCAAACCTGGGCCTGGCTTTGAAAGCGCCAAGCCCGAACCCCTGGACTTCCAGGGCATTCCCAACCTCTCTTCACCCTTCCTGGTCCTCCTCAGGTCCAGCCCTCGGAACACACTTCCTGGCCACACCAGGGCCCAAGCAAAGGCCATTCTGTTGCCACCCCTGGGAAATTCCCTGGGGTTTGGTTATTAAGCGACAATTATCCAGTGCCCGCTCAGAGCCTTAGAAAGACGTGAGGCTCTGAGTTGCAGGAAGAAAATGGACTAAAGGAAGGGCGAGTCATTCAGAACACCCCCAAACTCAGCCAAGCCCAGCCCCACCCCAAGAGGCACAGTGCCTCTTTCCACAAGCATGGGATCCAGAGGATTGTGGGGGCACAATCCCCCCCGACCCCCACCCCCCCCACACACCACTTGCTGCCAACCTGCCATGGGGAGGCGAGGCTGCTAGCCCCCGTCCTGGGCCAGACACTGAGCAAATTTCCTGCCAAAGGACAAGGTCTTAAGGGTCCCAACAGCCAGGCTGCCTCAGCTACCACCCCTCATGCCATTATCCTCTCCCCAAATAGCATGAGCCTGTCTGCCTCTGCCTCTGCCCAAGCATTTCACACCTCCTTTCCATCCCCCTTGAACCTCCTGCCCTGGGCCTGGCCAGCTCCTCACCCCACCCCCACCCCCATCATGGGAAGCGATATATATCTGCCTGCTATCTCTCACTTTCCGTCTTGTCTGAGAAGCTTCACTCGCTCAGATATCAATGCTAACATCCCCGTACCCCCCACCCCACTCCAATGCCCGTAAAAGCTCCCGAGTCTGCCAGTCTTATCAAGTGAGACCCAGTAAACTGTAGATGATCACAGAAGCCTTCCTCGCAGATTAAATGCATGAGGATTAAATGCGATCACGCTCGTACCACATCTAGGAAAAGCCTGACGCCTCAAGTGATGAGGATGTGATAGCTGAGGCTAGAGTCGCGATCCACACCATCCACACGTCACTGGTGGCCCATGCATGTGGGACTATGAGCAATGCACAGCCGAAACACTGCTGACGCGGTACCCTCTCTCCCCACCAGATGCTTTCCCTGGACTGCTTTCTGATGACTCTGCATCTCTGTGGCTTCTCAATCCCGGGACGCCCTCAGCAGGTATCCCGGGACCTCGCTGTTGAGGCACCCATGACGTTCACAATGGCATACAGTCAAAGGTTCTGTTCTTTCTGATCTGCAGCAGGAAGCTTGCCCTGGAGGTCATGCTCCCAGAGACCATGATGCTTGGGCTTCAGTCCTCCAGCCTGGGCAGGGCCAGCTAGGCCAGCGTTTTCCCCAACACTCCCCTCTTGCTTCCACCTCAGTCCCTGGACACAACTGCCCTGCACCCCAGCCTGGCTGCTCCCCGACTGCCCCCTACACAATGATACACACACTCACCTCAATGGCTTTGTAGAAGATGCTGGTGCCGATCTGGACCACCTCCAGGTTCTGCTCCTGCTCGTTACGCGCGCATTTGATGTAGGTCATCCAGCTTCGGTGGTCCTCCTGGCTGGCATCGATGAAGTAGCGCACCGTGCCGTCCTCATTGAACACCTGGGCGCAGGTAAATCGGGGCCCAGGTGAGGCAGGGCTATGTGGTGTGTGCTGCCTGGGGCCAGGGCTAGGCCCCACACCAGGCCCATCCACACATTGTCTCTTTCCAGCCTCCCAACACTCCCAGGAAGTGGACACAGCTATTATCATCCCGGTTTTCCAGCGGAGGAAAGGAGGGCTCAGAGCAGTGTGGCGACTTGCCTGAGGCCAGCTGGCTAGAAGTGGCCAACAGGGAGTCAGTCTCCAGGGCTCCACAGGCTCCTGCTGCCACGGCCTCCCCATCCCTGGACGAAAAGGGGTCTCCAGGAGATCACTGACCAAAACGGCATCCCCTCTAGCCAGCTCTCTGGGGAAGCAGTGGAGAGCGCTGGCCAGGACCTCAGAGGGGGACACAGAGGAGCCTATAAAGGGAAGCCTGGCCCACTTGGGGACCTTGGCCTGGCCTCTCTATGTGGGAGTCACCAAAAGTACTTCTAGATCTACTGGAGCCCAACTTACTAACCCAGCAACCAGTGGAGAAAGGAACTGCTGGCTCAGGCCTCCAGAGGTGTGGGAGGAGGTGAGGTTAGGAGAGGCGGCGGGGCATCCCGTGGCCTCTTTCCCCCGCTCCTGTGACCATGTGTAACATTTGTCCCACTCGGCTCCTTGAGCATCTGCTAGGAGGGGGTTATGGTGGAGCCTTGGGGAAGGGAGGGGAAATGACACTAGGGAGTGGGTGCATCAGCTGACCTCCTCCAAGTGAGAGCCCCAGGAGGCGGAAGTGCTCTCGGAGTGGCTTTATCCTGAGGCGGGGTGGGCGGGGGGAGCGCTTTGCTGGCATCTGGCACTGTTGTAGGGAGGAGAGACAGAAGACCTTGGATGGAAGGTCACTTTCCTTCTCTAAAATGGGAATAATAATCCTTTGGGCTGCTGAGACAATCTGGTGGAATGCAGGCCCGGCACTCAGAAAGCTGACTCCATGCTCAGAAAGCGGACTCTGTGCCAGTTCAATGGCATTCGTGTTCGCTGTCATTGTTCCACCTGGTTTGAGAAGCTGACTCCCAGGGAGCACCCTCTCCCTTCATCCTTCCTTCCAGCCATGATCACCCCAAGGCCAAGGCTGGCTCTGAGGGGCTCT
The DNA here is from genome assembly GCF_000754665.1 of Bison bison bison. Taxonomy (NCBI): domain Eukaryota; kingdom Metazoa; phylum Chordata; class Mammalia; order Artiodactyla; family Bovidae; genus Bison; species Bison bison. Next base: position 2,709,518 of record NW_011494947.1, read on the forward strand.
CTTTTGCTGCTGCTGGAGTGAGGGGGAAAATGTAGGTGGCCGGGAGATGGCTCCCAGGAATGGAGGTGGCTCCCAGGAATGGCTTCCCAGGTCTCCAGTGGGACTCTAGGCAAGGCACATGACTTCTCTGGGTCCTGGCGCCGCCCCACCCCACCCCCGGAAGTGCTCCCCAAGGCTCGCAGGAGGAGAGAGGCTTCGCCTTGTGATTTGGGGAGGAACCTCCAGACATCGGGCAGGTGTAGGAATCGACCTCAGGGACCAGTCATGGCCCAGCCCAAAGCGCCTACAGCTTCCAGCAAGGGAAGAACCAGCGGTGGGTCAGGCAGGCCGCCAGGACCCCACCCACATCCCACACTCCACAGTCCACGCTGCTCTTCCCCCCACCCCCACGACCCGGAGACCCTGCCTACCTCCCACATGAGGTTGTTGTTCTTGCAGATGTCCACGTGCTCCGGAGCGATGACACGGCCAGTGAAGGGGCCCATCTCGGTGCCGGCCTTGATCCACGTCTTGGAGAAAATGCCAAGGCCCTCGCCGGGGATGGAGCTCTGCGCGATGATCACCTCGGCCGGCAGCACCAGGCTGGACAGCTTCTGAACCTCTGTGGCCGCCAGGCAGGGGGACTGAGTCAGAGTGGGAGGCAGGGAGGCCCGGCTCTTCCCCCCCTCCCCCGCCCCCCGGGGGTGGAGGCTCAGCAACCCGCGGAGCCTCCGAAAGCTAGAGGTGCCTTTGGGATTCATTTCTAGGAGGGTTTTCTTGTGTTTGTTTTCGTTTTGGGTCTCTCCACGAATTCTCAGAACATCCACAACCGCTCTTTCCCTCCACTTCGGCCAAGTTTAAGAACTGCTGGGCCGATGGCAGTTTAGGTCTTAACCAATGAGTAAACTGAGGCCCTCTCCCACGAGGAGGTGACGGTCCAGCCAAGATTCTATCGCCGGGCTCGGATTCTGGGCGGTTCTCCCATGGCTCCGCGCGCGCTGCGCTTTCCCGCACCGAGCGCAGGGCACTGTCGGAGGACCCGGAGCTCGGCCAGGGGCTCTGACTCCGCTCGGGGTGCGGGGAACCTCGCGGCCGCGGCGCGCCGACCGCGCTGGGAAAGCAAGTCGGGCTATGAGGCGGAGGCGGCTCAAAAGAAAGGCGGACGACTGCCGCGGGCCGTGTTTCACGCTTTCTGGGTGACCCTGGGTGCGCCCGGGTTCCTCGCTGCCCGGCGAGATCCGGGGGTGCCAGGAAGGGCAGTGCCCGGGCCTAGGCCAGCCGCGAAGTCGCTTCTCAGGGTGGATAAGAGCCGGGGCGGCCCGCAACCCCCCGGGGGGGTCCTCCTGCCTTGGCCGGGCAGCCGGGGTGGGAGCGGCGAGGCGCACAGGGGCGGCCTTCATGTCTTACAAGGTTCCCCTCTAAGCTACCTGGGAAAATACCCGGCGAGCGGGCCGGCTGAAAGAGGGGGTTAAACGGTGTCCATTGCGGCGGGGGCGGCAATTTGTCACGCTGTTAAAGTGATCGCATTCATTCGGCTCCATTCGAAAGAAATTGCTAATTCTAAATTCATTAGCCCTGGAAGAATGCTGTAGCAGTAAATTGTAGCTCAATGCGGAGGGGACTTGTTTAAAAGGGGCCGAGGAATTCCCCTTACAAAAAGGGGGGATTAGACGGTTGACATAGCGTGAATGGAAGTGGAATTAGTCTGCACGGTAAATTAAGAGAGGAACAGAAATCGTAAAGGGGGAAAAGGGGGCGACGCGCAGAGATGCCAGCGCCGGGGGAAGATATTGTTTGCGGGTTGATGAATGAGGAGTAAGAACTTGAGACATCTTAAAGAAAAGAAACTTTTCTCCCTCTCTCATTCTCTCCCTCGCTCTCTCTCCGCCGCTTTCTCTCCTGTCCGCCCTCCTTCGCCCCCTCCCCAGCCCCCGCTGCCTTTTAAAGTTCTTGGTTTAAGTGGGAACTCTCGCGGGTCAAGCCCAAGTTAACTAAATGAATTTAAAACCCCTTCTTTTTGAGTCAACTGCTATTACACGCCTAGTAAGGCTTTAAATGCCGGGAACCCGCCGGCTCAAAGGGGATGAGGGGCGGCTGGGGAAGCGCGGGGGCGGCGGGCCCGACAGCCGGAGCGCCCAAATCTCGGACTTCGAGCCGAGCGCGGTGGAGGCGTCCCCCCGCCCGGGCTTGGCTGCTTGCGCCCCGGCTCGGCTTACGGGAAACTGAGTCACGGGCCGCGTGTGGAACGCCCGGATGGGCGCGAATGGCTGCCACCGTCCTCTGGTCCCCGCCGTGGCCCGCGCGTGTGGGCCCGGGAACCAGAGGGCTGCGGGGAGGGAGGGATGCGATCGGCCCCGACGGCGCGACTCACCGCCCGAGAAGGACTGCGCCAGGACCTCGGCGGTGAAGGCGGTCTTGGGGCTGGCGTGGTGGCTCTTGTCTTCGAAGAGCTGTTCGCCCAGAACGTTGCGCCAGCGGCCGTACAGGAAGCTGTGCAGGATGTCGGAGGTGATGACCTCGGCCAGCGCCAGCCCCGGAGCCTTCAGCCCGGTCTTGAGCACCA
>NW_011494947.1:2712728-2713727 GCF_000754665.1 Bison bison bison
CCATCCCCCTCGCTTCTTTCTCCTCCTCTCCCCGTGGGAAGCGCCGGGCCAAGCAGGAGGCTCGGCCCGCGGCGAAGAGAGGAGGTGAACGGAGCAGGGCAGGGGGCGCAGCGAGGCTCGCTCGGACTCCAGGGACCAAGACTAGGCAAGAGGAGACGCCTGCCCTCGGGCCCCGCGCTCACCCACGATCCCAGGCCGGATCTGCGCTCGGCATCCCGGCCGGGCCAGGCCGCCACTCACCTCCCCTGCGCTCCCTGGCCCCGCCTGGCCCGCCGGGTGCCGCGCTCTCCACGCCCCAGACTGCGGTAGTTGCCCCGGAGCCAGCCGGCCCGGCGCCGGCCGGTGCTGAACTCCTGCGCAGACGGCGCTGCGGAGACCGGCGCTTCGCTTCAAACGGGCCTCTGCAACCGCCCGGCTGGCTGCCGGTAGCCGGTGGCGAAACTCCTCTCTGGGCGGAGAGGGCTGCGGGGCGGAGCTGCGGCCGCCGTCGGGGCTGGGGCTGTCCCGAGACGGCTTCGCGGGAGACATCTCCCGGTCCTAGGGGGGCTAGATCAGGGTTGGGAAGGGCACACCAACAGACCGAAATTCGCGGGTCGCGTGGCAAAGGCTTTTTCCTGACGGATGTAGAGAGATCAAAAGAGGTCCCTGGAGCATCGCCAATGGGAACGGCGGTGCCCTAGAGCGAACGCCCTCCGCATATCTGCCGGGAGCTCCCCGGGGCCGGGCCGCGCTGCGCCCTTGGCTTGAGGCTCGAGCCCCTTGATTCCTTCAGTTCAGCTGCGACCTAGGGAAACCCGCCAGTGTCCTGCACCCCTTCCTGCCTCCTACCTCTTTCTCTTCTGGCCTCCCACTTCACTCCCTCCCTCCCTACTTGCTTCCCCACCCCACCTCAACCTGACCCGGCCAGCAGACTTTCTTCACGAAGATTCCAAGGCTTCCCGGAGGGCCAGCGCAGTCTCTCTCGGGAAACCCGGAGCCGGGAACCAAAGCGGGAAGGCC
>NW_011494947.1:2713827-2715444 GCF_000754665.1 Bison bison bison
GCTAACCTGCGGGCTTTGCTACCGCCCAGGGTTAGTCTCAAGTCCCACCCCGCCCCCCAACCCCTACCAGCCACAGACGAGGAATGGGGAGCACCGAGGGCACCCCAATCTGCTGAACTCCGCACCCTCCCCACCAATGTCAGATTCCAATAACCAGTTTTCTGGACCTTCAGGCCAGTGCCTTGGGCTCACTGGTGAGCTGGAGGAATGGGACCCACCCCCCCTACAGGCCTTGTCCTCAGAGAGGGGACTTGGGCAGAGGGTCAAGGGGGCCTGGTTTCCTACAAGGAGTACTGTCTTTGTGCCCCTTGGCAAAGAGCTCCCTTCACAGCCAAGTCCTGTCTTTGCTAAGCCAGCCCCGCACCTGGCCACCACTGACACACTAAGACACACCCTGTTTGGCCCAGTGGTCTCCTGTCATCCCAGGGTGCACATCGGGGCATAGAGTCAGGAAGGCGGGAACCCCTATTCTTCAGACCCAAGGCCTGAGGTCACCTCGAGTCTGATGCCTCAGGGGAAGCCGCAACGGGCAGCAGGGGCGACCGTCGGGCGTGGCGCCAGCAGAGGGCAGCGCGGCGGAGGAGCGAGCTGCAGCCCGCGCGCGGGTCAGGGTCCCGGGAACCTCGACTTTCTTCCAGACGTCGCCAGAGAGCCACACTGGCTCTGGCTTGAGCCGAGAGTTCGACTCCGAGGGGAGCGGAGGGACTCAGGGCGTGGGAGCCTCCCCCGCTCCTGGGCCTCTGTTTCTAGGAAGACTCGGTGGAGAGCAAGATGCGCCCAGGATGGAGGCGACTACGCCGTCGGGGAGAGCCCCCAGGAGCCGCAGCCAAGCTCAGCGAGCGCCTCCGGGAGACAGCGGCGGATCGACGCCTGCTGTGCGTCCTTGGGAAGGCCCTTCTCCTCTCTGAGCCTCGATGTCCCTGTGTGTGCAATGGTTTGCGTTGGACTTTGTGAACTGAGGCTTCTTCGCGCCTTGTGTCTCTCTGGGTCAGGTCACTTTCCAATGAATACCCTGCGAATTTTGCCGATTCCAGGGGCCACACCCCACCGAGACAATTCTGTGCGGTCCCTCTGTCCTGGGGTGCAGCATTTAGGTCCTGGACCTTCTTGGCTCGGGGTCAGAAGATGAAGTGATGGAGGGTTCGGACTGCAGCTAGAGAGCCCTATTCCCTTCGTCTGCACCCAAGAACGCAGAAATTGGTGCTGTGGGCGGGGCGGAGGCGGAGCGGCCTGGGAGCATCTCCACCGCGCGCTCACATTTTGTGCCTCGTGTCTAGGCGCCGACCCATTCAACCGCGCCCCAGTATTAGGGCCCCTTGGAATTGGGGAGCAAGGCCCCCGCGCTTGCATCTACCCTCGCTGAGATTGAGAGGGAAAGCCCTGCATTTCCTGAGGTTTCTCCGCGGATGAACCGAGTCCTTTTTCGGGGGTCCCGGGCGCGGAGTGTGTCCGCTCCAAGCCCCCTCCCCTAGCTCGGGCCTGGCCTGAACTCGCAGGCGCGCCCCGCCTCCCCCCGCCACCTCCGCCCTCGCGCCCGCGGGCCGCCGCTCCGAGATCTCTTTAATATTCATGGGCGTTAATAGAGAGGCCCCCAGTATATCGGTCCATTGTGGGAGG
>NW_011494947.1:2716119-2716394 GCF_000754665.1 Bison bison bison
CCCGCCCCGCCGGCCCTAGGAGGCGCAGAAAGGAGCCCATTGTCCGCCGGGAAATACATTTTTGGGGGCCGAGTGAAAGCCCGTCTTTCTTTTGAACTTTAGAAGAGAGTCTTCTGCCTCGCCCCTCGGAGGGAGAGATTTGTCCCCACCTCCCAGGGGCCCCGCGCGCCTCCTCCTCCCGAAACATCTGCCAGGGGAAAATCCACCCTGGAGGGCAGCTCGCACTCGCTCTAAGCCCCGCGAACTCATTAAAAAGATATTAGCGGCGGGGGCAG
>NW_011494947.1:2716908-2722715 GCF_000754665.1 Bison bison bison
CAAATTTCTCTCTCCTGCTAAATCTCAGTCTCTCTGGTCCCCAAGCCCGCGGGGCCTAAGGAAATTCCTTCCTCGCCTGGGGCCCGTGTCTCCTCGGTTCCCGCAGGCCGATTTGGGGTTCCGGGGTGCGTCCCCGCTCGCGCGCGCAAACAAGCTACCACTGCGGAGGTGGGGTGGGGGGCGCGGTCCGCCGAAACGGTTTCAATAGACGTGACTCAGGCTGGCTAGCGCGGGGCTGTCGGGCGGAGTGGCGGCCTCAGCACCGCCGTGAAAAAGGACCGCTCCCCCCATCTCCAATCTAATTAGCCTCCGTGGCCGCGGGGAGACAAAGGCGCGCCCCGGGGGTTCCCAGGTCGACCGCCGTCATCTGCGCCCAGGCCGGCAGGCAGGTGACTGGCACGCGAGTCTCTCTGGGCGTGGAGGCCCGAGTGCCCCCTCCTCTGCGCCTCCTGGAACTTTCCCCCCCCGCATCGCCCACGCCCGGGGCCTCCAGGCCCGCCGGTTGGAAGCGGGGAAGTCCTGGCAGATCGATGCGGCGGGGCTGAGGGGTGAGGCACGTGGGCAAGCTGGAACTCCAGGAGGGGCGCGGCAAGGCACAGGCTTTGGGAGATAGAGTCCGGTCGAGATGGAGGGAGACGGAGGCAAAGAGAGGCCGAGAAGGATCCAGATAAAATTTAGTCTGAGACTTTGGAGATCCAAGGATGCAGAGAAATGAAGGAAGTGGAGGCAGGGGTTCCAAAAGAGCCTGAGGCTTGGGGAGACTTCTGAGAGTCAGAGAAACGGTGGAGAGGCAGGAATGGGGGTGCCTGGGACACAGAGACTGGGGTACAGGGAGAGGGTCTGGAGAAAGCAGGCAGGAAGGATGAAGAGAGGAGGCTGGGGCAGGGGTAGGTGGGAGATGGGTGGTACCCTTCTTTGCCTGTCTTTCTCCAGGCCCTCTGGCCTGGCCCCTCACCAGTTTTCAGCCCCTCCTGTGTGCCTAGAACCAGCCCCAAGGAAGGGTCCCTGACTCACTCATACCCCCTTCTTTCTCCAGAGGCCCTTCCTCCACCATCTCTGGGCCCCTGCACCTGCTCACCTTCCCTTCTGCCAGATTCACAGCCTGGTGATCAGACTGGGAGCTCCTGGAAGGCAGAGACCTTGTCTGGATCTTCCTTGGTCTCTGGGGCCAGCTCTGGGGCTTAACACACAGTGGATGCTCAGCCAGGGAAAGAATGAAGGGGGTGGATGGAGGCAAGATGGTGTTCGGTTCAGTTCAGTCGCTCAGTCATGTCTGACTTTTTGCGACCTCCATGGCTGCAGCATGCCAGGCCTCCCTGTCCATCACCAACTCCCGGAGCTTACTCAAACTCAGGTCCATTGAGTCGGTGATGCCATCCAACCATCTCAGCCTCTGTTGTCCCCTTCTCCTCCCGCCTTCAATCTTTCCCAGCATCAGGGTCTTTTCCAATGAGTCAGTTCTTCACATCAGGTGGCCAAAGTATTGGAGTTTCAGCTTCAGCATCAGTCCTTCCAATGAATATTCAGGACTGATTTCCTTTAGGATAGACTGGTTGGATCTCCTTGCAGTCCAAGGGACTCTCAAGAGTCTTCTCCAACACCACAGTTCAAAAGCATCAGCTCTTCAGTGCTCAGCTTTCTTGGTGTGGACTAATTCAAAGGACCACGAGGCCTCTGAACTCTCTCACCTTCTCTGGGCGGCATGAGGAAGCCTCTTTGTCCCAGCGAAGTGACATCTAGGGATCTCCAGGTGCTATCGAGCCAGCATAGCCAACAGGCTAGGGCAGCCCAGATCCTCAGAACCCTGGGCCCCAGTTAGGATGTTAGGGAGGAGATGCCAAGGCTCAGCCTCGGATGCTCCCATCTGGGTAGACACGAGGCTGTGGGATGTATGTCACCAGACCTGAGAGGCTGAGCCAGAGGGACCCACGACTGCAAGCCAGGCCCACTCCTACTCATCCTAGCTGGGGCCTCAGACTCCCTGGACCTTCCTGCCTCCAGTCCTATATCTCATCCACGGAGAGATGCTGCTCCCGTAGCATTTGATCATCATCGTTGCTGTCCTAGCTCCAAAACCGTCCACAGCATGGAGTATAAAGTGCTGAGGGCTGCTGCTCTCTGAGAGCTTCTTTTGCACCTCTGCGGCCTTGGGTCAGGCAGTGCAGAGGAGACTGTGAAGAGCTTATGTAGCAACTCTGCAAGATAGGTTTCCACAGTCACCCCATCCTACAGCAGAGGAAATGGAGGCTGTGCAAGAGTAATGGATGCTCTCCAAGCCTGGACCCTTCCCTTCTATGCCTTCCTTGCTCTCTGCAGCCAGCGAAGAAAGCCCTCAGGGTGGTGTCTTCATATCTGTGTATAAGCCCGAGTATAAGCCAGAGAAGAAAGCCCTCCATGTGCCCCCATGCTCAGGCCTCTAGATGTATCAGAAAATGGGTGTTCAACTGGACTGAATGGAGATTTTTTTTAAGTCTTTTTATTTTGTATGGGGTATAGCCAGTTGACAATGTTGTGATAAAAAAAAATTAAAAAAGAGAAAACAAAAAAATCCCATAAAATAAAAGAATAAAGAAAAAAAGAAAACAAACACCCACCCCCACACACACACACAAAACAATGCTGTGATAGTTTCAGGTGAACAGCGAATGGGATCACCCATACATGCGCACGTGTCCATTCCTCCTAAACTCCCCTCCTGTCCAGGCTGCCATGTAATATGGAGCAGAGTTCCCTGTGCTATACAGTAGGTCCTTGTTGGTTATCCATTTCAAATTGGGATGGAGATTTTTCTTAACGTTAGACTCATGTCTCTCCTCCCACCCCTCCTCCTCTTTGTCTTATGGCAGACTTTGGCAATCAGGAAAAACAAACTCACTTGCAGACCAGTTAAATAAGGTGTGTGCTGTGCACTCAGTCGTGTGCGACTCTTTGCGATCCCATGGACCATAGTCCACCAGGCTCCCCTGTCCATGGAATTCTGTAGGCAAGAATACTGGAGTGGGGTGCCATTTCCTTTTCCAAATAAGGTACAGTTATAATGAAAGGAAATGTGCCACTCCAAGTATCCAGGGCTTCCCTGCTGGCTCTGCTGGTAAAGAATCTGCCCAAAATGTAGGTGACCTGGGTTCAATCCCTGGGTTAGGAAGATCCCCTGGAAGAGGGCATAGCAACTCACTCTAGTATTCTGGCTTGGAGAATTCTGGGGACTGTATAGTCCATGGGGTTTCAAAGAGTTGGACATGACTGAGTGACTTTCACTTTCAGATATCCAGTAAGTCACAAATTGGATTTTTTTTCTGGAGGTTTCTGGACATCCCAGTCTCTCAGATCATCATGTATTTATTTTATTTATTTATTTTTAAGATTTTTTTTTTTTGGTTGTGGACCATTTTTAAAGTCTTCATTGAATTTGTTACAGTATTGCTTCTGTTTTCTGTTTTGGTTTTTTGGCCCAGAGGCATGTGGGATTTTAGTTCCCCGACCAGGGATTGAACCCCTGCCCCCTGCACTGGAAAGCAGAGTCTTAACCACTGGACAGCCAGGACAGTCCCTCATGTACTTATTTTAATTATGCAAATGTTTAATGCATGCCCGCTGGGTGCCAGGCTGGACCTGAAGATCGAGTGAGGGTTGTCCCGTCCTGCAGGGTCAGCCTGGCCCTGGTGGCTTCTGGTTCCAGAGACTTTGGTTCAAGGTCATTTAGTTCAGCCAGCATCTAAGGAGCACTTGCACACACCAGCCCTGTCCAGGCACTGAGAGGCTAAAGAGGACCCAGCTGGTTTCCACCCTCAGCATGTTGATGCTTCCGGAGCAAGCCAGGCATATCCACGTGCCCACACCAAGCATGAGATGTTAGCCAGAGATGGAGACTCCTTCTCCATGCAGGTTCAAGAAGAAAAGCTTCGTCTCCTTGTTCTCCCGCTGGTCGAAATGTCCTGTTCCTCCCTACAGCTCCCGTGAAGGGAGTGCTTGGAGCCACCAGCCCACCGTGCCCATTTCTTCTCACCATGAAGTGCGAAGTTGTACTTTCTCTTCTTTTTTTAATATTTATGTATGTGTGTATTTGGCTGTGCCTGGTCTTACTTGAGGCACATGGGATATTCAGTCTTCATTGGGTCATGAGGGATCTTTAGTTGCAGCACGTGGACTCTTAGTTCTGGCATGTGGGATCTAGTCCTCCCATCAGGGATCGAACCCGGGCCCCCTGCATTGGGAACATGGAATCTTAGCCACTGGACCCCCAGGGAAGTCCCAGAAGCTACACACTCACACCCCCAGATGGGGGGCTTTGAATGCTGGGTGAGCAGTGAAATACTTTCTTTGGGTGAGATCTTGGGAAGGAATCTGATTAGAACACAGTTACAGGGCTTTCAGTTGCAGCTCTGCCATGTGGAAAACCTGGAAATCATCACCTTCACCATTTTTTTGTTCTTCATTCGCCAAGTCGTGTCCAGCTCCCTGTGATCCCATGAACTGCAACACACCCGGCCTCCCTGTCCTTCACTATCTCCCTGAGTTTGCATCACCTTCCCAAATGGAAAATCAGCAGTTTTTCTTGGGCCCATCAGAGAACTGAGGTTGCAAGGTGAGCTGTCACCCTGCCATCTGGAGAGACGGAACTCTGGAGGATCACAGCTGAGGTCTGTTCAGTTGAAACAATCCCTGGGGCCACAGGCTGGTAGGAACACTGAGTGGTAATTTTGATGAATTGCTGGAAGGCTGCGTATGGACCAGCTGAGAAACTCCCAGGGTTTCCTGTCTTGGCAGGGGGGGAGGGGTGGGGAAGGCTCATACTTTCATGGGTTTTATCTCCAGGAATCCCACCAGGTTCTCCAGGAGAAGATCTGTAAAGACCCTCTAGAGTCCTTGGTGGGAGGACGGGAGAAAAATCCTGGTGAAGAGGCTTATCCCATGTGTGAGCATGTGTGTGTGTTAGTTACTCAGTCGTGTCTGACTCTTTGTGACTCCATGGACTGTAGCCTACCAGGCTCCTCTGTCCACGGGATTTTCCAGGCAAGAATACTGGAGTGGGTTGCCATTTCTTTCTCTCGGGGATCTTCCAGACCCAGAGATCAAACCCAGGTCTTCTGCATTGCAGGCAGATTCTTTACCATCCGAACCACCAGGGAAGCCCAATCCCATGTGGGGAATGGGAATTCTCCCTGCAGCCACCTCCAGACTTCCCAAATCACCTCAGGGAGAAACAAACAGGATAGGAACTTGCTTGGAATTGCTGCAGCCAGAGAAGTTGGGGAGGCAGAAGGTACAGCTCTACCACTGGAAGAAATAACCCTGAGACACAGGTGCACTAAAAGACTGACATTTAGGGGACTTCCCTGGTGGTCCAGGGGTTCAGAGTCTGTCTTCCAATGCCAGGGTTAGTAGCAACTGCTGAGCCCGTGTGCTCTAGATCCCAGGCACCACAAGAAAAGCTCGAGCTGCAACTTGAGAAGCCTGTGTACTTCAGTGAAGACCTTGCAGGCCACAATGAAGACCCAGTGCAACCAAAGTATAACAATAAAGAAAAGTCTGATATTTAATTGGGAGATGCTAGGGTACTCCCCATCCCCCACCCCTCTCTAGGGCCCCAGCAGGGCCCTAGTATGCTAATTGCAGATGGTGACTGCAGCCATGAAATTAAAAGGCACTTGCTCCTTGGAAGGAAAGTTATGACCAACCTAGACAGCATATTCAAAAGCAGAGACATTACTTTGCCAACAAAGGTTCATTTAGTCAAAGCTATGGTTTTTCCAGTAGTCATGTATGGATGTGAGAGTTGGACTATAAAGAAAGCTGAGTGCCAAAGA